>NW_022589719.1:14289808-14799252 GCF_004348235.1 Phoca vitulina | reverse complement strand
AAAAAAAAAAAAAAAAAAAAAACACAAATGCCAATATAAAATCACTACAAAGTTCAAGACCGAGACTAAATAGCTTGAAACCCCAAGCCTGGCCCTTCTGAGTATAGGTTCTGTGTAACTAGACTGGCGGCAGGCCTGGGAAGCTGCCCTGCTCAAGGGCAACAGAGGTGAGAATCACAGTACCTGAGAAGCTGGTCCCAGAATTCCTCTCGGGAATGAATCGTATGTGAGTTGAAGGCAACATCCCCGGAGCATGGGTGTTGGCAAGAACCAAGGTGACAGAGGACAAAGCTCAACTGCTCTGAGTGAGGCCAGGAGAGCAACTGTCCCTTTGTTTCAGAAGGGAGCAGGTGGATAGGTGCCCATGAGGAAGTGTGGGGCTGGAGATCAGGGAAGAGTGAAGGAGGCAGGTCTTGCTTGTCAGGCAGCTGCAGGACCGCCCCAGCCCTGGGAAGCATAAGGTTGAATTTGAAGTTGTTTGCAAGTCTGTGGTCAAAACTCTCCTCCATTTCTCCCCTCCACCTCACCGTGATGGGGAAAACTCTCCTATAACCACAGATGCTTAGGAGGAATTGTGTGTCTGCGGGTGGTGTGCGTGCGTGTGTGCGTGCACACACCCATGCGTGCACACTCACGGTAGGTTAAGAAAGGAAGTTCACATCAGATTTAAAGTGATATGGACCATAGTAGGCATAAACAGAAGCAGTTATCTTGAGAATCTAACTCCCAGGAATCTGAGAAATCCTAGGGGGAGCCTTTGAACTTCCATGAGATGTTGAAACAGGAGAGGGGGCATCCAGCCCAATCTTATCCAGATCTCCAGGGTCTGTAGGATATGAGCCAAATGAGTCTTTGGAGTCTAGGACGGAAGTAATCCTGAACTGCTAAGTGGCAGTGGTGGTGGTGATGATGATGATGATGTCAAAGACTGTTCAGTATAATTCTTCTACCACCTAGAAGAATGCAATCAGGGACTCCATCCCTCTCTTATGGATGATGGTACTGAGCCACAGAGAGCTTAGGTAACTTGTCCAAAGTCACATAGGTAGCAAATAAGATGGAGTCCATCCTGATTGAACTTGAGGGGGCTAACTCTGTTCTTGGGGTTTGACTGCCAGGATGGGCTGTGGGCAGGTTCACCTGCTGTGTACTGCACAACCAAGGGGCTCCATTTCTATTTTGATCTGTTCATGGTGCTCTCTACAGCACACAGCCTGAGTGCCCACTGCAATAAAACATTTCAGGAAAACATCTCAATGACCAGGTGAGTACAGCAGAGCTAATGACTCATTCAGCAAGTGTGTATGGACACCGACCACCTGCCAGGAACCGTGTTCAGCCCTGAGGGTCCAGGTGAAGCGGAGTGGTTGCTGGAAGAGACTGCCACGCAGGGCTGAGTTTGTACAATTGTCCGAGTGATGCGGGTAGAGAGAAGGAAGCATCTCATTCTTCTGAAAAGGGTGGTCAGAGAAGGCTTCAAGGAGGAGGCCACACCTGAGCTGAGGCCTCCAGGATGAAGAGTTCACCAGACAGACCAAGGGTGGGGGGAGGGATCGCATTCCTGACAGGGGAAATTGCACAAGCAAAGTCAAAGAACTGTTGGTTCATGCCCTGCCTAGGGGGAAAGCCAGTCTCGATATTCCAGTTTGCAGTGGGGTATAGAGTTTATGTGCAAGGCTGAATGGGTATGTGGGAATTCGGATCCCAAAATGCATTAAGTGGTCTTGCTAAGAGGTTAGATCTCCGAACAGTTGTTCCCCTTATCCACAGGGGGTATGTTCCAAGACCCCCAGCGGCTAGTGCCGCGCCCTACATACACTAGACACACACCCTCTGACACGGTGCAATTTACAGATCAGGCACAGTACGAGATGGACAACAATGACTACTAATAAAATAGAACAATTCTAACAATGCCCTCTAGTAAAGGTTACGTGGGTCTGGTCACGCTTTCTCTGAATACCTGACTGCACTGCACTCATCCTTCTTCTTCCAGTGATGACGTGGACGATAAGATGCCTGCGTGACGAGATGAAGTGAGAGCAGGACAAGGCGCTGAGACATAGCTTCAGGCCACCACGGACCGCCTGACGCTACATCGGAAGGAGGATCGTCTGCTTCCTCACCGTGGTTGGCGGCGGGTAACTGAAAGCATGGAAAGCCAAGCTCCATGTAAGGGGGTGCTGCAGCACTGAATGGGTGTGCAGAGGGGCGAGGACCTAGGTCTTACGGAGCCCGGAGAGGAACCCCCATCTCCACCCTCTAAGATTGATTACGTCAGTGGAAGTCACGAGAAGGGACATGGAGACAGTCTTCTCAGGGCCCAGGGCAGAGTCACTGAATAGTGTACGTATTACGTGCCTACTTACTGAAAGGGCTATACGTATTGAGTTGGCCTTCCGTGACCTAACAAATGCCCACTGGGCAGGTGGTTGACGTGCACGAGTTGGCAGGAGTCAGAGCCCGTGTGGAGCGGTGGGGACTCTGGAGGACTAAAGCATGCACATCCCTCCAAAGCGGACAGTCATTACCCGGTTCCAGGCTATTGTTGCCGTGAAGGAATGAGTGCTTGGTTTTGCCAGAGATTCCAATTTTTGGGAAGGCAGAAATCCAGAATTTTAGGTAAAATTTCCTGTGCTTTAAATGAGAACAACTAATTCAAGTGTTTTCAAAACACTGTAACAGGCCAAACAAAACTCAAATAGGAACAGGGGTTAGCTAGCCACCGAGTTCCCCTTTCTTCCTGTTTATCATCCATCTACCCATCCATTCACCTAACCTTCCATCCATCCATCCATCCATCCATCTGTCCATCCATCCATCCATCTGTCCATCCATCTATCCATCTGTCCCTCTGTTCATTTCTTCCCATCCACTCATCCATCCACCCATCTGTCTGCCCATCCATGTACCTACCTATCTACCCATTCATCCATGTCCACACACACATACCCCCTGCTTCATCTATCCACCTACTTACCTAACCACCCACCTATTCATTCATCCATCCATCCATCCATCCATCCCTCTTCCTATTAAAGTACACTCCTTCTCAAACCTGTACAGGACTGAAACATTCATTCAGTTCCATCTTTTCCACCTGCCCTTGGCAGTCCTATTTCCTTCCAAGTTCAAGCAAATTCTACGCTTGTAAAATGGTGCAAATAAAGGCAAGCTTGCACTTGCCCCTTTTTACAGAGGAATTTTCCCTCTGTCTCTTGCCCTTGCTGTGCTGCTGAAGTAGGAGGGTATTTTTTTTCTCCCCTTGGATTTGAGCCTTCACAAGTGTTCCAGAACAAAATTAAACCAAATAGAGAATTAGGTTCCCCTCCCTTTTCTTGGAAATATCTTTGCCACTGGGCCACGCTCCCTGGGAATTAAATAAATCTTCAAAAGGAGATCAGAAATAGATTTCTCAGTGGGGTTTCCAGACGTCCGTAAATGGACTTACTGCAAATGGGTTAGGTTTGGCAAATTCTAAATTGTGATTGGGTGAATGTGCAATATATCTGTGCAAATAACCTTCTTTTTAACTTTCTCCTCCATATTCAATTGCAAGTCCTCCTCCTTAATATCCTGCTTCAACTGTCCTTCCTTACTTTCCCTAAACTTCTCCTCCAGCTTGAGGCTAGGGGAAAGGAAGGGGGGTGGGGCAGATGACCAATATTCATTGTGCTAAATGCTTTTTTTTTTTTAAAAGATTTTGTTTATTTATTTGAGAGAAAGAGTGAGTGCATGAGTTGGGGGAGAGGGTCAGAGAGAGAGGGAGAAGCAGACTTCCCACTGAGCAGGGAGCCCAACACGGGGCTCAATCCCAGGACCCTGAGATCACGACCTGAGCTGAAAGCAGATGCTTAACCAACTGAGCCACCCAGGCGCCCTGTGCTAAATGCTTGATAAATGGGATGGTGTTCATATTCCTGATTTTAGGGGCACGTATCCTGGCACAATCTAAATAGGAAGGCATTACTGGGTGTATGAACTCTTTGAACCTCAGTATACTCATCTGTCAAAATGGGACAAAGCTTCCCTACCCACTTCCCCAGGCAAAAGTAAATACCCTCAAAGGGGGGCTGCTGAGGTTCCTGACACACCGCCGCACTAGCCCACCCTCAAAGGAATGAAACCTTCGCTAAAATGTAAATGTTCCCCCAGAAGTTTTTCCCATCATCAAGACAGCTTTTTGTATTCATTAATTCAAATGTAGTAGATTAGGAGGCCCACAGGGACAAGGAACACAGAATGGGGGGTGTCCACGGGGTAGGATGGAGCCAGAGAAGGATCTGCACAGAAGCGGCGGGAGGGAGCATGGGTGGGGGCATGGTCCTGGAGATCCTGGGTGCCTCATGGGCAGAATGAGTGCTGGCTGGGGCCGGGGTGGCAAAGGACAAGAGAGGCCTTCTCTTCCATCTCTAGACCCTTTGTCTGCTACCTTCCCAGCTGGAACCCTCCCCACACTGGGAAACAGAAGAGTGTCGTGGAGCGTGTGTCTGGTCATCCTGGTGGGGTTTGGGGGGAGCCCTCGTGAATGGGAAGGGGGCCCCAAAGGCAGAGGCCCTGGAAAGCGCTCTCCTTCTCTGCCACGTGAGGACCCAACAAGAAAAGAGCAGTCTGCCACCCAGAGCAGGGCTCTCCCTGGAACCCAGCCCTGCCAGTACCCTGCTCTCAGCCTCTGGCCTCTAGGACTCTGAGAAAGAAATTTCCATTGTTCATAAGCCACCTGGTCGCTGGTATTCTGTTGCAGCATCGTGGCCTAAGCCGCGCTGACTGCCCAGCCAGAACCGCACGGTCCCCGCCGGATTGTTCTGGACGAAAGTGTTCCCGACACACATGTGTAAACACAGCCGGGACTGGGATCCCTACACTGGAGAGGGGCCCACAATCTCGTCTAAGTAAATGGCTTTCTTCCCCTCCCCGGGCCCCCGGCTCTGCCCCTCGCCCTGGGTTTGCTTCGTCGGAAGGAGCTCACCTGCTCCTCCCCCCTGCCCAGGTCCTGCTGCTCCTCCCCCCCACCCCGGGTCTGGGGGTGCAGGCGAACAGGTGCAAACAGCCCCCGGGCAGCACCAAAGGCAGGGGAAGTGCGTGCAAATTTCCTCAGCAACACGCAAGGGGAGTGAGGTTCACAGGGGAAAGGGGGGGGGTCATGAGGCCAGCTGGCAGCTTGCTGGCTTCACTTCCAGGCCCCCCCGCCCCACGGCCAGCAGGAAGCAGGATCCAGGGGACGTGATCCCAGCTCCCCGCGGCGCTCTGAGCCACGGGTCCTGGGTGAGAACCGTGACCGGCTGTGCTCAGTGCTTCTGTCGTTCTCAGGGCTTTACCCCAGAGCACCCCTGTGTCTAGAACCCCCGTGAGCCTATTCCAGACTCTTCCAGCTCGGGCCAGACCTGGCAGGCCCAATCCCGCGTAGCCGGGCCCCAAATTGCCCACCCTTCACGTGGGAGTATAGAGAAATGTTCCCTCATTTGTAACGACTCTGATTTTCCTCACGGACTCCAGCTGCTGGATACAACATATTCCAGTCTGAGCCTGTAAACTTGGTTCGATGCAAGTTTTTAGAGGTCATGGCTGTCCTCTAAGTAAAACAAGCAAGCAAACAGAAAACTCCGTCTCTCGTGTCTGGGTCTGTGGAGAAGGACGGTGGCAGCAGCGGGGAGGTGGTGGCCTCTGGATCCTGGCTGGTCGAGGCTGCTCCTTGCACCGGGCCTGTGGGGTGGCGGTCCCTACCTGGGCCCAGGGGGCAGCCAGCGCAGCCGATGGCTGGTGTCTTGTGTAACTTGGCCCATCTTTGGGCTCGGTCATTTCCTGGGCGTGCTCCCCTGCCCGGATCAGCCCCATCTTGCTTCTCACCGTTGGGCATTGGCCAGGTTCTCCAGCTAGCCCCTAGAGCCAAGAACCAAGTCATATCTGTCTTACCTCCCAAATCTGTCCTTTTCTTTCATTGTGATTCTTCTACGGGAAATCTCGAACATACACTGTTTTTGTGAGTGTCCTGACCCGCAACATGACGCACCCAAAAGGCATTTACTGAAGAGAATGGAATAAAGAGACGAAGGAAAGAGTAGTGAGGGTTCATGGAACCAGAGAGGGCAAGTGAGACCCACAGAAGAGCAAAGACCATGGAGAAATGACCCCATGAACAAGGAGCTGACCAGTGGGAAGTTAGCGTCAGATGCAGGTCTCAGTGAACCCTGGCCTACAGGCCAAACCCAGCCTGGCACCTGTTTTTATAAATAAAGCTTTAATGGGGGGCACCTGGGGGGCTCAGTCAGTTAAGCATCTGCCTTCAGCTCAGGTCATGATCCCAGGGTTCTTGAATCAAGCCCTACATCGGGCTCCCTGCTCAACAATGAGTCTGCTTCTCCCTCTCCCTTTCCCTCTGTGATCTCTCTCTCTCTCTCTCTGTCTCTCGAATAAATAAATAAAATCTTCTTAAAAAATTAAGGTTTTAATGGAACAAGCCACACTCATTGACATATTGTCCATGGCTGCTTTATGCTAGGATGGCGGGGTTGAATATCGGGACAGAGACTGTATTGCCCACAAAGCCTAAAATAGCGACTCTGTGGCTCATTCCAGAAAAAGTTTGCTGACCACTGCTCTTATGGGCTGCATGGTGTCCCCCTAAATTTTCATATGTTGGAGTCCTAAACCCCACTCCCTCAGAATGTGACAGTATTAGAAGATAAAGTCTTTACAGAGGTAAGTTAGAAAGAGGTCATTCGGCTGGGCTGGTGTCCTTAGAAGGAGAGGAAATAGGGACACGGACGTACAGAAGGGAGGCCACGTGAAAACAGAAGGAGCAGGCAGCCATCTGCAAGCCCAGGAGGGCAGCCTCAGAAGGAAGCCATCCCTCCGGCACCTGGGTCTCGGACTTCTAGCTTCCAGAACGGTGGGGAAATAAATTTCTGTTGTTTATGCCACCCAGGCTCTGGCCATTTGTTCTGGCAGCCAGCCAGCCTCCTAGCTCCTCTTTCCTTTGTTTTAGAGCAAATGCAAACCACTGCTGTAACAGCCCACAGCTCCTGTTGGCGCCACGGGAAGGCGGAGGGGCAGCCAGGGCAGTAAGCGTCCTGCCGGCTTTCTGCCCCACTGCGGGTGCGCCGCGGCTGACCCCCACTGGCCGCGTCCACCCAGAGACGAACCAGCCAGCACAGAAGTCCGGGTGATTCCGTGCATCAGGCTTGGCCCCCCAGGGTGCAGCGCAAGGTGAAGAAGAACAGGAAATGGATCCAGGGGCAGAGAGTAGAGTATCCAGCACGTGCACCAAAGAGTAGAGAGCATGATATCATGAACCCCTGTACCCATCACGCACCTTCAACAATTACCAACATTTCCCATTGTTGTTCCGTCTATATCTTGTATCTCTTATTTTATTTATATTGCTTGTCTCTTATATCATCTATATCTCTCTTATTTTTTCTAGAGCATTCTACAGCAAATCCCAGGAATTATACCATTCACCCAAGAATAGCTCAGTATGCATCTATAACAGATAAAAACATATTTTATAAGCATGATGATGATTTATCACACCTAATAAAAATTTTTTAAATTCCTTAACAACATCAGCTCCTCCCAGTCTATACCCAAATTTCCCCATTGTCTCAAAAATGTCTTTTAACAGTTGGTATGTTCTAATCAGGAGTCAAACTTCATACTTACAGGACCTTTATTCGTTGGAAGAATTGGGTTATTTGTCCTGTTGTAGAACTTCTCACGTTCTGGGTTCACCTGACACATCACCGTGTTGTCATTTAACCTGTTCCCATGTTCTCCTGAACTTCCTGGAAACTGTTAGATGGAAAGATTTGATTAGGTTCAGGCTCAGTATTCGTGGGTGGTGCCTTCTACTGCATGATAGGACAAGAAGAGAATATCTGCTTCCTGCACTTCCTGCAGAGTTGACGATGATCACCGGGGTCAGACGTGTCTGCCGGATCCCTCTGCTATCAAGTTCCCTATCAACCTTTTATCTAGTCATGTTAGCGTCTCTTGATAATCATTGCCCAATCTCTCATTTCATTTGGATTTGCAAAATGGTGAAGTATGAGTCAGGGTCCTGCGGAGAAACAGAACAGGAGATAAGGATTTAATAGGAGGACTGGCTCACGTAATTACGGAGGCCCCACAGTCTGCAAGCTGGAGACCCAGGAGAGCCAGGGGTGTAATTCAAAGTGAGTCCAAAGGCCTGAGAACCACAGGGGCCGATGGTGTAAATCCCAGTCCCAGAGCAGGAGGAAAGCCGGATCCCACCTCAGTAGTCAGGCAGAAGCAGCAACAACTTCTTTTCTCTGCCTTTTCTTGTTCTCTTCAGGCCCTTGGTGGGTTTGACGAGGCCCACCCACACAGGGCAGAGCAAGCTGCTTGACTCAGTCAGTGGATTCACATGTGAATCTCATCCCGAAACACTCACAGACACACCCAGAAATCACAGTTCGCCAAGTGTCTGGGCACCCCACGGCCTGGTCAAGCTGACCATAAATTTAACCATCACAAGTGATTTCCTAAATCGCCCATTCCTTCTGCACTGATTAGGTAGAATTCTTCTATAAAGAAGAACTTTCCCTCATCAACTATTTAGTGCCCCTGAAGTATAATTTTTACAAAAAAGAATAGATACATAATTCTTTTCTTGATCAACTATTAGGACTGAGTGTGTAGACTTGCTACCGATGATTTTGGGCGGATGGTCATTAAGAACTTATGATTTAAAAAAAAATATTTGATGTATTTAAATCCTTTGTGGTCGATATTTCTTTTGATGCCCAAATTGTCCCATCTTTGGCTAGTGGGAGCCCGTCCAACAATTTGGGCTCCTATGTCCTTTTGACATGAGAACATTAGTATTTGATAATTTCATTGCTTTCTAGCACGACAGGATGCCCCAGGCTCATCATGTGTATTTCCTTCTCCAGACCAGTAATCAATCCTTTTTCTGAGAAGCCCTGCGTCTGGGTCCAGGTTCACTGGAAAACAGAGGCCAAGCCGAAAGCATACATTCTAGCACTTAGCTAGGAAGAGTGTAGTTCCAGGAAGACGAGGAAGGTGAACAAAGGGAAGCGAGGTTGGGGGGTTGGGGGGGCGGGGAGATGAAGTATAGGGCAGGCGCTTCTAGGCGGCCATAGCTTCCCCCAAACACAGCCAACTGCTTGGTTGGACAGTGCCTCTTGAGACAGGAGGTGAGGAACCACGGAGCTCAGAACAGCCAGTTGGGGGGGCTCAGAAGGGAGGTAGTTCATCTCCTGTAGTTTTCTCACTTGCTGTGTCACGTGCTGTGACCCTCTCTGCATCCCTGACTGTGTCTCCTGGCTCCTGGAACAGGCAGAGGGGAAGCCAGAGTCCCCACATGTCTGGGCCAGTCAGTGTGTCGTTTATGGGGTCTCTCCTGGCCCGTCACCACCATGCCGGGGGACTCCTCGGTGTATGCTGGTGGCGCTGGTCACAGACACGGCTACAACCAAGACAACCATGTGAGTTATTGTTAGGGCTGTGTGGGCCAGGAAGCAAGACAAGGGTGCAAGGCCCGTTGGTATAGGCGGGCCAAGGAGATGCGCCCACGTACATTAATTGGGCCTGGTACTTCCGCCCCCCTGCCTCTCAGCTATGCTTATGCCTTCTTACAATGTTCAGATCTCATATGCAATGAATTGTTCTCACTCCTGGCCTGAGAGGGGAGGTACAAGTCCAATTCTTTAAGGCAATTTTCGGTTGCAATCTCCTAAAAAGCCCTTCCGAGGCTTAGCAAACCAAGATGCACTCCCCCCGCACCCCGCCACAGCTGGTCCAATGGTCAAAATATATACCCACTCCCTGACTCCTCTCCCAGTACTACAACTTCCAGTCCAGTTCCTTCCTAGAGCCCCGGGGAAAGCATCCCTGTCCAGGCCCCCAGACCTCTGCTGAAGCTCACGTCTTGCACGGCTAATAGGAACAAGGGTGAGAAGGCCAAAGCTACGTTTACCACTTGGTTTCCAGAGCCACACATGTTAGCCCTGGGGAGTGACTCTGGTTCAGAGTACACACTGTGCCCGGCATTGCTACCCCGCAAGGTGTCAGTGAGCCGGCCTTTTAGCTGTGACTTCTCCAGGCCTTTCTACCGGCTCTCATGGGGCTGGTTTTCTCTGGGAGATGAAGTACACGGAAAGCAAGTGTCTCTGGTGGTTCTGAGCCCAATGTGTCATATTTGCTTTGTGGTAAAATGTGCTCTCTGCTCTGTGACAATGTAATGTAGGCTATCATGTCAATAAATCGAGCGTTTTGTCAGCCCTCAGAGGGTGGTGCTGACAGAGGCATTGTGGGAGGAGTAGGTGGCTATTCTGGTAAGAATGACTTTCCACTCCAAAGTGGAAGGAGGCTGATGTCATCTACTTGCCACGAGGAGGCTAGATGATCTCCTCCAAAATGGGACCATATTGAGGGCTCAGAATCAGTCCCTGCACCTGGCATGTTGGACATTCAAAGCAAAAGCAACTATAGTAATAAGGAAGGACTCTGTGTTTGAGGGCCCCCATGCCTAGCCTCCAGTCCTATCCCCATGGGAACCTAGTTCATGGCCCACTCTGCAAGCCCCGCAGAGGCCAAGGAGGGAGGCTAGTGGATGCCAACTAGATATTTTGTGCCCATTCCCATAAGTCCATTCATGTACCTCTTCCCGGATTTCCCTGTTTCTGATCTTATTCAATGTATCCACCACCATCCATCACCACCTAAGGGCTGACGAAATGCCTAATCTATCATCATGGAACCCTACATGACCACAGAATCAAAGAGCACATTTTACTACCAAGCATGTATGACACACTGGGCTCAAACCAAAGATGGATTGTTCTTCCATGTACCTCATCACTGAAGCCAGCCTGATAAAATATGGCGGAATGGCATGGTGACATGTCAGTTCACAGGCCAGCTGAGGGAACTTTGCAGGGTTGGGACAGTGGAGGTGATATACGGACTGTAGTCTTTTTCCTTCCAGGCCCCTGACCCCTGACCAATAAGCTGAGACCTTTGCTACTGACAAGGAGTCAGTATTTCCACACTGAGCCAAAATACAGCTGGCAGCTCTGCCTGCTGGGAGAATTTCCTTCACCACCATTTCTGGGGCTGTAACATGGCCGTAGTCCATTCCTGGCTAGAGTCATCATTATTCTAATGCTTCTAGACCCAGGTCCAAGTCCTGTTGGATGACTCTGAGGGATGCCAGTTTCAAGTGGTGCTCAGAGCCCAAGAAAACTCCCCAGCATGTGCAGACAAGCTTCCCTGTCCCATTGGCTGGGGGACCCAGCTGATGTGATAGCACAAGAGGTATTTATGGCAGATAATGATGCAGTGAGGTTTCTAAGAGACTTTAGTAAGAGAGACATAGCACAGACCCCTGGAATTCTGCAGCCAGGCCTCGCCTTGGTTCTGGGCTCTACCAGACACGAAACGCCTGACCATGGGACACAGAGGGATTGTGTAACCACGGATGTTCATTAAGATCTGCGTATTATCAGCCGGATGAGTCATAAGCTTGGAGTGGCTACAGCCGGCATCCACTGAATGATAGAAATGATACATTCAGAATTTGGCCCAGCCAAATCCAGACAGCACAAGTAAGCGACATGTGCAGGGGGTCCGGACTCTCACGGCACCTCCTGCTTTCACACCAACACATCTCTCACAAGAGCAACAATAAACACGGTCTGTTGCTTTCCTTGCCATGCATCGTTTTTGACCTCTGTATTATTAGGGATAAAGAAAGAAAAGAATTCTCCATATCAGCAGCCCCGCCTCAGGGGTCAGAGATACCACATCTGGCAGAGCAGCTGTGCTGCGATCGGGGCTCCCACCTGACTAGGGTCACAGTAACCCCCCACCATTCTCCAAGACGAGTCTGGGCTTTGCAAAGGCTGGGAATGGGAATTAAACATTGCTGTGATGAGAGCTGCTATCCTTATATCCTTTCGGTCTTCCATCATAGCACTGATCTGTAATCTCTTTCAAAATGCCGTATTGCTTTGGATTTGCTGTGTTGGCTGGGACAGAGGAAGGTTTCCGCATGGCCCTTCCTACCAGAAGGACCCTTACCCTATCAGCCAGGGAAGCAATGTGAGGCATGTGTTAAGGATATTCTTTACACTCATGCATTCCCTGGGAACCAGAGACATAAACAAGGGGTGGGTCTTTAGATGTCCCCCCACCCAGTGTACAGTTATCCTGTCTCTTTGGGGAAAGACCGGAGAACTATCTACTATATATACTTGAAATGGCATCACAGGATCCTTCTTCAAGGGGATGCAATCTCTCCTGTGGCCCAGGGGTTTGTGAACGTGCCTGGTGGGTACCAGGTGAGCGACAGGTATTTTCCATTGTTGCTGCCACTGTCAGACTTCTGCTTGCCGGTGCTCGGTGCCTTCTCATTATAAAAACTGGGAAACACTCTTGTTCATCTGCCTCACCACTAGGAACACCATGGCCAATCAGCCAATGCCTCGAATCCCTGTAGGTCAAGGACACCAAAGGTCCCTCCGGCCTTCCTGCCAGCTATAGCAATAATGCCTCTTGCCCTTGGTGGTAAGCGCTGCTATGTGGTCTTTGCCATTCCAGAATCCCAGTGTTCCTCTGGAATCAGAGAGCCTAGTTCCACGGTAATCTCTCCCATTGTCAACTGGCTTTCAAAGACGCCAGTGCACCTCTCACAGGTGAAATCTCTATTGCCTTAGTAAGGGAGGCATGGTGTGTGTCCTCCAGGGAGCACATAGGTAAAGGGTCTTCAGGTCTCATGTAGTAAGTCTATTCTACCATTAATATTTTCCTGAATCTTTTGTCTTCTTTAATATTCTGCCAAAGCAGTTCTGACATCATTACCTCATTTACTGTAAGTCATTGTCATGTCCAGGTTTCAAGGAGCCATTCTAGATAACTAGACTGGCTCCAAATACCCTTGTCGAAACTTTGGGTCCCAAGTGATAGGTGTGTGACTTCTTACCATTAGCCCCATATTCTGCCTCTTCTGCCAGTCTACTATCCTAAAGATCCACCTGCACGTATGTTTCCTGATCCTGCTGGAGCAACTCAGCCTGTTCCTAGAATTTATTTTGGCTGTAGGGGATTTCCTCCCAGAGGGGGGATTGTACATCCCCATTCAGGTCAGGAGATCTGACCCTGGTTATCAGCCTATGAGTAATAAGATGAGTAGAAGAGGATCTTAAGAAAACGAAGCTTCCTTCTGTGAGGCACTTACTTCAGGTAAGGTCATGGATTATTCTGGTATACAGAAAAGGGGAGGCTGTCCTCCTCTGATAAAGGGGATGGGGCTACTTTTTCCAGCCAGAGTAATTCTGAGCAATGTTGAGATTCAAGACTCTCAAGCTCATCCACCCAGTGTCCTTATCCTGAACCCCCAGTGCCTGTTCTGAACCCCAATCTTTCTCTACCTGGCTCTGACTTTGACATAGGAAATTTATCATGGCTGCACATTTAGTATCCTTTGTACTTCCACACCTTTATAATCAGATCCAGGATCTGATGTTTATGCATAGTCTGCCCTTCAGTGGTGGAGACGAAAACTCTAAAGCTGCCACGCAGACCCCCTGGCTTTCACGGGGTGCCATAAGGTAGCAATGAACTACCTGAATGATTCCTGAGCTAATTAGTTTCTTTTTTCAAAGTTTCCGACGCCCTCAAAAGCAGATACTTCTGCCAGTCTTTGTAATTATTATCACCCCTTTATTAATCAAGTGCAGCTGCCTGATCAAGCTGCCTGGTAATTGAAAACCTCACTTCATAACAATTAACCGCAGGTGACAGCTTTAGTAATTGTGATATCACTACTTATCAGGGGTTCCACTAACCAAAAGCAATGGGAAACTTAACTGCATTCAGTCGGGCAGACCAGCCAACACCAAAATCCCGTCCTGAGAGTCTGCTTTTAAGGGTCACTTCTAGTAACAACTATCTTAGCCTAATTTTGCTAGAAAATAGAAGGTGGTACAAACATTTATGCTCTAGCAATTTATTGGGGTGAGCAGTCCCAGGAAAGCAAGAGAGATGGAAAAATGGGAGAGAGGCCGGAAAGAAGGGAGAAAAATCACAAAGGGGAATTTACTGAGCTGGGTGGAGCTTTGCAAAAACAAAAATAAAACAAAACAATACTGATGGTTGCTTGGCGTCGCTGCACATCACCAGAAACTGCTGTGATTCTGAACAATCCACCAGGAAGAAAGAAAGGCAAACAATGTATCTGTCTAGTGTTTCCTTCTTAACTGCCAAATGGTATTTGTGCCAAATGGTGCTCTATATACCCTGAGACATGCAGGTGGTGCTGACTGGTCCCTCCAAACAGCTGATGGGGAAGCCATAACTTCTATGGGTCCTACTCAGGTAGTGCATAGACCCATCATTGTCCGTCTCCCAGCCAGTGCTGCAAAACATTCTCCTCACTCTGGTGGATGTAGTAGCAACAACAGTGAGCATGCCTTTGCAATCACAGAAGTAGTAGGAGCCTACACACGAATGTTCTGGCCAGGAAGCAGGGCAAACAACCGAGGCCTGGAGGACTGGGGGCAAGCAGGATTGAGTAGGTCTGGGGTGCACATAGACTAGATCAGGTGTACCCTGGTTTCTTTTAGAAGGAAATAGTATTCAGATCACAATTGAGGCATTAAATATAGTTATTGCCACAAGGTTGCCATTGCTTCAAAAACTTTTCCTTGGACAGCAGAGGTATTTCTCTCTCTTTTAGAAATAAATTATGAGTTCATATTGATTTTCCCAATTAAAATGGAAGATTACAGGGTCTTATTTAGGCTTATACTTGTGTCTGTTGTCTTTTATGCTGAAAATCTTGGTTTGCAGCGACATTCATAAAAGTACTTATTTGCTGATCCTACAGTATGAATGTGGTAGTTTCAAAATAAAAATACTGATCATACCGCTCTCTGTGTCAGACTGTATTAATCTTCACTCCCGTTTGGTGCACATCTCTGCAGTGCTTCTTGCTGAGAGAGGAACATAGATCCTTGAGGTTTTGAACTCAGATTATGTGACTTTCTCTGGCCAATAAAAGATGGAATAAGAGTGGTGGTCACTTCCAGGAAGAGGTTTTATGAGCCTGAGGATCTTTTTCTTCTGCCTCAATGACTAGCAAATATACCAGACAGATGCTGTTCCCCCACTTGGGTCACGGGGGGAAGAGGACATACATCAGAGCTGTAGCTAACATACAATAAACGTGTAGTGTGGGGAAAAAGAAATTTTAGTAGTTGAAAGGCACCAAGATTTGGGGTTATTTGTTATCACAATAGAAATAATCTAGTCTATCCTGATTGATATACCACTGAAAGCAGTTTTAAGATTCCTCATGGTCCTTTTTTGTCCTTAGGCTATATCCCATTAAGGATATACTGCCGGGACACCTGGGTGGCTCTGTTGGTTGAACGTCTGACTCTTGATTTTGACTCAGGTCATGATCTCAGGGTTGTGAGATCGAGCCCTGTGTCAGGCTCTGCGCTCAACATGGCGTCTGCTTGAGATTCTCCCTCTCCCTCTGCCCCTCATGCTCTCTCTCTAAATAAATAAATAAAATCTTTTTTAAAAAAGATATACTGGCAAAATATGGTTTTCTAGAGTCATTTGCAATACCTCTTCTTCAGGTGGCTGAACCACCAACCTAATATACAAATATTGTTTCCATTTACCCAAATTTTATAAATCTTCTTTTCATCTTTATTTAATTTTACATTTGAATTAAAATATTTACATCGCTCTAAATTACACAATAAATTACATGTAGTTAAGTCTAGGTTCCATCCCTGCCCTTCTATCCTGTTCCTTCTCTCTCCTTATAGGTCTCCATTCTTATTGGTTTTTGGTTTATTCTTCCATTATTACCTTTTTTTTTTAGAGAGTGTGTGCACGCAAAAGGGGTGGGGGAGAGGGAGAGGGAGAGAGAGAATCTTAAGCAGATTCCATATTCAGCATGGAGCCCAACTCGGGGCTCAATCTCACGACCTTGAGATCATGACCTGAGCTGAAATCAAGAGTTGGTCGCCTAACTGACTGAGCCCCCCAGGAGCCCCCCATTATTACCTATTAATAAGATAAGCAAATGTTTCTATATTCATATACCCCCCTTTCTCAAATAAAAGATAGCATACTGTTCTGAACTTTTCCTAACAATATATTCTGGAAACTATTTCACATAAGTGTAATAGAGGTCCTTCTTATTTATTTTTGTAGTTTTGTAATACTCCCTTGTATGAATGCACCATAATGTTTTCATCCAGTGGCCGTGATGGACTTTTGGACTGTTTCCATTCTTTTACTATCACAATTATTGGCAGTGCATATCCTTGTGCTATCTCATTTTATGTTTTTACCAGTTTATTTTTTGAGCTAGATCCATAGAAGTAGAATTGCTATGTCAAAAGGTAGGTGAATTTGTAATTTTTCTAGATGGTCCAAATTCCCCTCCATGGGGTTGTATCCTTTTGTATTTCAGCAACTTATAAGAACCTGTTTCTGAGAATTTTATTAATGGAACATGTTGTCAGACTTTGGATTTTTGCCAATCTGATAGGAAGGAAATCCTATCTCAGTAGAGTTTTAACTTTCATTTTTCATATTCTGAGAAAGTTGAGCCTCTTCCCATATATTTAAGGGTCATTTGCATTCCCCTCTGCAAACCATTCATATACCCTGACCATTTTTCTGCAGCGTTGTTGGTGGTTTTGTTCTCAATGTTTAGAAGCTCTTTATCTGTTAAGAATATTTATCTTTCATCTATGATATAGGTTCTATTTTAAATGGTATGATCCATATCCAGGGGAATTTGGGGACATTGAGCAAAATTACTAATGCATCTTCCCTTTGACCCAGAAACTGCACAGAGACAATGGACCTGGCATTGTCAAGCTGCTGATCCAGCAGCTGCCTACCTCTGGGCTTTTTGTTATGCAAGAAAAAAAACCTTTAAGTGCCTGTACTCAGTTTTTAAATGTTATTGTTATTTGAAGATGCTTTCCTACTTGTTTTTCTAAATACGAGATTATTGTAAATTTTATTTAAATATTTTCCCCTTCCCCGAGGCAGGTCAAAAACATCTATTCTCTCTAATTGCTACTTGTCTCCCCTCTCATTTATCTCTTATATTTTCTTCCACTTTTTGCCACCATGATGTTACCCCACCGAGTGATACAACCATAAAGCAGGAGTATCTGGTACAGAGTTGAATGTGGGTCCCCCAGCGCACAACCGGGGTTCCCAGGGAAGCCAAAAGGAGAGAGGTGTGGTTTCATTGTTTTTTCTCCTGTCTTTCTTTGGAATGAGCACTCGGAGACTAACAGGTGGATACCTTGGTGTCAGGGCAGCAGGACGGCTCTAGCTTTGCGTGCCCTGGCGATGTCCAAGGACATTGCACATAGCTTGAGTAGGTGTGGAGCCTGGACCCCTACTGGCTTCCTCTTGGGCCGGCTCAGGGGCCCCAGGGCTGTGTGCATTCTTTGGCTATCATCTCCTTGGCCATATAAATGGTCTCTCTTCTCTCCCTGATCTCGGAGGAGCTCACAATATTTCAAGAGTCTGATGCTTTGGTTCAGCTCATGGGTGTGCCTGTCATTTTATATGGAGGATTCCAGGTTCGGCACGAACAGCCATAAACTCTATCCTAGAGAAATAAAAGCACTGGTAGCTAAGGATTTATATTCTGAGTTATTTATTGCTACAATGTCTGTACTGCCCCCCCCCCCAAAGGAAACAACATAAATGCCTATCAATAAGGGCCAGTAAACGATGGTGCATTCATACAACGGGGCGTTGTGTTGCTCCTAAAACACGAGTTAGAGCTGCGTCTATTGACCCGGAGAGGGTGACAGTGATGTACTGTACTTGATACGCCGCTGCAGTGAAAAAGTCTGCCCCACTTTTTCTCTGTGTCTTCTTTCGGGGAGCCAAAGAGACTTCCTTGGTTTATGTCTACGTTTGCTTATAGTTTTGAATATTATGCACCTGTTGGGCCTCGGTTTCTTCATGTGTTAACTGAGGAGGACCCCAGGGGCTTCGGTCACGCGGCCGCGGGGAGGGTCCGAGCACCTGCAGCCGACGTGGACACAACACGGTACAAACAGCGCCTCCCCCCGGTCATGAGCGGGAAGTGAATCTCGGCTGTTAGTGTCACTCTTTGCAACGCACACAGAGAAAGACATAGGAGATACTTTCAGGCTGTTCGTACTGGTTACAGGGTCGGGGGTAGGGAGGGAAAGTTGGGAGAAAGAGATAAACTGTGATTTTCACAAAAGAGAAATATCATGTATGGTAAAAATTAAAGTGAAATTGTGGAAATTAATATCCTAAGTTGTCTCTTTGATGTGATAATGACTAGGAAGCACCATATAGGTATGGGGGGAAAAAAATAAAAATATTGACTTAATTAGGTGACTGGAGTGCAGACAATTTTTATCTTAGATCCTGTGGTTATTTCGATGCGGTTTTTCCTATCAACTCTTTGAAAAGAGGGTCTCCCACTGCTGCTGGCACGCAGGGGCTCAGGAAATGGTAGCTATGGCTAAAGGAATTTTATTTTAATAACTGCTCTCCGCTCAGCTTCCCAGCCTTAGGCTCCCTCCACAACACCCATGGCTCCTCACCAGTGCCCTGAACTCCCCTCGACCCCGCGGCGTAGCTGCTGATTATTCCTGTTTGCAGAGCTGTTTGGGTCCCGTGACACCGAGCAACAGGGAACCGTGACTGAAATGGTGGCTAACGACCGACCTGCCAAAGGCAACAGTGCCTGACGCTGAGGGCCCGTGCCTTTGGCCACCTCACCCTACGCAGTGGGCATGAAAGGGATATCCTCATTGATATTCTGACACAACGCAGAACCAATTTCCAGACTGGAGTTGTAACACCAGGAGAGCCACCTGGAGAGAAGATAATAAAATTTTAGTGTCAAATTATCTCCTCCCGTTTAACCGGGTGCGGCGTCCCAAGCTCCAGCACTGTAGGCAAGCAGAGGTGCCGGCCAAGGGTGAGAGAGGCCTCGGATGGGCGGTAGCGGATGGAGGTGATGAGCTCGTTCTGTTAATCTTGCATTCAGTTTTACGGCCTTGACCATGGGGACTAGAATTTTACCCGCCCTCTCAGGGAGGAATGAGGACATCTGATTCTCGAAATACAACTGCACGCCTCACGTCCTATGGAAGAGGAGATAATGGGAGCGTATGATGGACCCGAGGGACTCAAGGGCTGAAATGCGTTGGAAATACCTTGGGTACTTCCTCAGATCCTCTGGACTTCACCTGCTCTATCAGATTCTGCCAGCTTCCTCGGCAGCCTGGGCCCTCAGCTGATGGCTCTGTGTTGACCCTCGAGCCTCTGTAGGCCTCCTGAGGCTGATCACATGCAGAACCAGAGCCTCTGGTTCTTTCAATCACTTCCAGACTCAGATACCACATCACAGCAAAGGGCGTAGCATCTGGCCTTCCAAATCACTCTCAAAGGGGCCCAAATGATGCCGCTCAGAAACGTGCCAGGATTAACCCCACGTGGACCAGACTTTGATCAAGGGGAAATGAGGCACGGGAGGGAAACGGACAGATACATTCTGTCTCATCCCTCTTTTCACCTGACTGCTCCCAGAGACAGCTAGCTGCTCCATACAACGTGCCAGGAGACCTCCACCCGGATGAACAATTCACCTGCTGACAGCCTGCTCTCTTCAGCTCATCCTGAGGCTGGGTCAGTTCAGGAGTCACCGTCTCGCATTGCTTTGCAGTCTGCTGCTTTGCCTCCCTCTGCCCTCATCTTCCTGCTCTAGGTTTCTACAGCACAATACAATGGTCAGCGTGTAATCCTTCCCCCGGGCTCTGTTTTCTAGGGTAATGTGGCAACCAGAATAGTGGCTCCCCAAAGAGGCCTATGTCCTAATCTCCGGAACCTGTGAATGTGTTCCCTTCCATAGCAAAAGGGATTTGGCAAACATGATTAAGTTAAGCATCTTACAATAGGGAGATTATCTTGGATGACCCAGGTGAGCCCAGTGTGATCACAGGGATCCCTACGAGAGGGAGGCAGGAGCGTCAGAGTCGGGAGAAGGTGATGTCAGGATGGAAGCCGAGATGAGAGACATGCAGCTGTGAGCCAGGGAATGCGGGCTATTCTAGAAGCTAGAAGAGGAAAGGATTGGCCTCCCCCGGAGCCTCCAGAAGGGACCCTAACAACAACCTTGTGCCCCCTAAGACTCCCTTCACACTTCTGGCATCCGGAACTGTGGGAGAATGGATGTGTGTTGTTTTAAGACACTAAGTGTGTGGTAATTTGCTGTAGCCGCCATAGAAAACTAACCAATAGGGGAAAGTTGGCTAAAACATCTTTTAATGCCCTGGTTTCCAGCATGATCCTATTTTGCATGATTAAAGCTGAATGTCACATTGTATTTACCCTTTGAATTCCTTCTGTGAACAAATCCTAATCTCTTCTCAGGCAGATGGATGCCCTGGTCGACTAGGGCAGAGATTTATTCTCAGAAAGGCAACTGTATACCTACCTGTTTATCTCTACACAAACAAACGAAACAGGAAGTCTGGGAGGAAATATTATGAACAGTGGTAGCAGGTGGGTTATTTCCTGCTTGAACTTTTGTGGATTTCCCCACTTACCTCTAACAAGCAGGCATCTCTTTTATAATAAAAAATAATAATTTAAAGTGATTAGGTATGAAACGGGCTAAAAATTTGCACCAGCCTCTGGTATTCTGGAAGTTAGTATAAAGGATAGGCCACCATGAGCTGGAGGTGGTCAGGGAAGGCTTCATGGAGGAGGGAGGAATCCGAGCAACACCTGGCAGGATGGGTATTTGAGGAGTAGAGGAAGGGGAGAAGGCATGATGTAAGCCGAGAAAAGTGTCTTTGCCGAGGTTAATAAATAAACCCATTTGATGTAAAGGGAATATCTGCAGAGAATGTAATAACAGTACAAAGAAAAAAATAATTTATGCGGCATTTGCTTTTTTGCTGGATATTGTACCAAGCCCTCTGCTGGATTATCGTATCTAATCCTCCCAACAATCTCATAAGGAAGGTTCTGTAAATATCCTAAATATATAGACAAGGACATGGAAGAAAGAGATGCCATGTAACTTGGCAGCAAGTGATCCGAGTCCAGATTCAAATCCCACAATCACTCCCAGCTCATGTTTGAGAAGCCGATTGGAGAAGAAGCCTGGATAAGAGCGTTTAAGGCCTCAAAATATCAAATGTATCAATTTTCTACTGCTGCACATTACAGACTGAATGTTTGTATCTCCTCCCCAGTTCATACCTTGAAGCCTAATCCCCAGGGTGACGGCATTTGGGGATGAGGCCTTTGGGAGCCCTCATGAATGGGATCGGTGCGCCGTAAAAAGAGACTCCAGGGAGACAATCTCTCTCTCCACCATGTGACCACACAACAGGAAGGTGACCATCTGCAAACCAGGAGAAGGGTCCTCACCAGGACATGACCCTGCTGGCACCCTCATCTTGGACTTCCCAGCTTCCAGAACGAGAAACAAATTTCTGTTATTTAAGCCACCCGGGCTACGGTATTTTGGTAAAGCTGTTTCACCCAAGACCTTGCATACCAAATTACTAAACATTTAGCTGATTGAAATGACACCCATTTATTATATCACAGTTCTGTGGGGCAGGGGTCCAGGTAGGCTCACCTGGGGTCTCTGGTTAAGGTCTCACAAGGCCAAACTCATGGTTTGGGCCAGGCAGGGCTCTCCTCTGGAGGTTCTAGGGAAAAAAATCAGGCTGCTGGCTGAATTCAGTCCCTTGTGGCTGGGGACCAAAGCTCCTGCCCCCTCACTCCCTGTGGAACCCTCCTCCCCTGCGAACGGCTGGAGAAAACACTGCTCGTTCGGGGCTCATGTGATTCAGTCAGGCCCACCTGCGTCATCCTCCTTCTGCTATTTTGTAATTATGAGAATGGCAGCTCATCCCGTTGACCGGCTTCTGGGTGCTCACAGGAGACTGGATGAGTGTCACAGTAGGGTTCTGCCCACCACCCCCAGACTAAGGATTTGGGGTTTTATCCTGGTCAAGGAGCCTCACTGGAGTTTTTGTAGAAGGATGCACCTAGCTGAAGGGTGGGTTTTACAAGGTTCCCTGGGCGTCGGGACAGAGGTGTGGAAGGAGGGAAGACGGGGAGACCAAAGATCAGGGATGGGCCGGTGAAAGCCTCCATGAGGGCAGGCATGGGGGAAGCTGGCGGGGAGACAGATGGCAGAGACATTAAGATGGTGAAACATTCTGCAGGACTGGCGACCCTTCGGAACACCTCCGCATTCCCAATTTCATCTGGGCCTCATTACGCACCTGTGGGGAGGAAGACAGTGGTCTCTCCACGGGACAAGTGAAGAAACGGGCAAGTCTCTGAATCTCTGCTTCAAAGGTCATACTCTGGATCCGTGGTCCCGGCCGCCTGACTCGGGCTCCCTGTTCCTGGAGCTCAGGAACTGGAAATTGGGCCTTACTGTCCTGGGCTACCCGGTTCCTGCCATTGTATCCTCGGAGGATATGAGGGAGAGAGACCTTTTTTTTAAATCATCACTTTGAAAAGGCAATGACATCGCTTCTCCACCTTTTGGCTAAAATCAAGCGTGGGAAGGGAATGACAGGGGAAAGAGGGTGGAGGGAATGTGGAGACAGAGCGAAGGGGGTGTGGTGTGTGGTGCAATGACACCTGTGGATCGTTAAGTGATACAAGACTATAGAGGGAAAACGAGGCACTCCAGAGGAGCAGGAAGGAACAAAAGCCACTCACGTTCCCACCACCCAGAAATAACCCCCTTAAGATCTTGGAGCCAGAGAGTCCAAGTTTTGCATGTGAATATGTGTGTCCTATAACGGGCACGTATTATTCTAGAAATCTGCTCTTGTGGTTGATCAATACCTATGACGGCTGTCAGGGATGGGTCCATGGGGCCCGTGGGAGTGGATGCCTCTCCAAGCAAATTTCTGCAGGGGCTGTTTTCCCCCTCTCTTCCCCCATGACCAGTGGACAGACATCAGGCAAGCCCTGTCTTCCGCTCTCTCCAGGAACTCAGTCCACTTAGCTTGCCCTGGACTGCCTATTCTCCAGAAACAAATCACTTTAAAAAAAAAAAAAAATCACTCCATTAAGAAGTTCAGCCCAATCATCTCAGGCCTCAAATGCTTCCATTTTCTCCAGTCTGCCTGAAAAGGAGAAAAGCCAAAAGGAGAATTTTAAGTTGCACATATTGATTGGCTTGACTCACCAAAAGAAGGCACTTTTACCAGCTTTTCAAATTACAATTTATTCAATAGTGAAAAAGTAACTCAATTTGAGAAAGAGCTCTGACATCCCGTAGGAGTTGCTTTCTCTCCACTTAAATTATATCATCATCATTGTTCACTCATTGTTCTCTGGAAGCCACTGGGCAAAGCACAGTTCTTGGCACTTAGGAGATAATCAGTAAAGATTGTTGAATTAATGAGACTATAACTGGCAGGGAAGTTCAAAGTCCAGAGACTTGGGAAAGTCAATGTGGATGAAATGAGTTGAGCTTTTAAGGTTTACCCGCTCTGGTCAGCACTGGGAAGATCACACGGTTTGGAAACAGCCTGACCTACGTTCAGATCCTGCCCCCTTTTATCTCTGTACTTCGTATCTCTGGGCCTTAGTTTCCTTGTCAATAAGAGAAGAGACATCTTTCCTGCATGTTTGTGGTGAGGATTCAAATAGATGCCCTCCATCAAGTGCATCTACAGGACGAGAAGAAAGAAGGTGCTTCTAGATCCTGTTCTGCTGGAGGTTAGGGTTTGATTTCTCCAAGGGGAGGCCGCTATATCTTGAGTCCTGTAAAATAGTTGTTGAATTAAAAAAAAAAAAGGTGGTTCATCTCTCTCTCTCTCTCCTTTTCCCCTTTATTCCTTTGTTTTGTTTCTTAATACCAGAGGGGAGTTGGGTGGGGGGATGGGGGAAACAGGTGAAGGGGATTAAGAGTACATTTATCACGATGAGCACTGAATCACTATATTGTACACTTGAAACGGATATAACACTGTATGTTAACTGTACTGAAATTAAAATGAAAAACTTAAAAAAAAAGTTGGTTCTCTTTACTTCTCACTTCCTTGTCCTTGCCTTCAATTCCAGAAGCTGCTACCAGAGCTAGAGAAATGGGTCAACTCAGATTTGAGTGAAGGGCACTGGGCCCTCCTTGTGAGGAGTGCAGGAGTTTTGTATACATCCCTTCCCCCGTTTTTCTGTCTTTAAATGATCTGAATTTCTTTACCCACAATAAAAAGATTCATTTGTGTAGTAGTTTCTCAAATGTAGATCTTGCTCAACTTACAGTGGGGTTATATCCCAATAATCCCATTGTAAGTTGAAGATATAAGTCAAAAAAATGCATGTAATACACCTAACCTACCAAACATCATAGCTTAGCCTACCCTACCTTAAACGTGCTCAGAACACTTACATCTACAGTTGGGCAAAATCCTCACACACAAAGCCTATTTTACAATAAAGTATTGGCTATCTCATGTAATTTATTGAATACTGCACTGGAAGTGATGAACAGAACAGTTGCGTGGGTACAGGATGGTTGTGAATGTATCGTGATCGCGAGGCTGACAGGGAGCTGAGGCTGCCCTGCCCAGCATCACTGAAGAGGATTGCACCACTTATCACTAGCCTGGGAAAAGATACAAATGCAAAGTACAGTTTCTATCAAATACATATCACTTTCACACCATCATAAACTCAAAAAATCTTCTGTTGAACCACTGTAAGCTGGGGGCCATCTAGATTCATTGTCAATGTCGTGGGGGTGCATCTTGGCTTGGGGCTGTCTGTTGCAGGTGAGAAAGAAGAAAAGTAGGGAGAAAAACCTTTGCAAGTTTCTGGGTCCTTGCATTTGGGATCAGTTGATGACAACTTGGGGAGAAGCTTTCTGCTAAAAGTTCTGGGATGCTTAATGGGCTTCTGGAAGATAAGTGATTTACTCTTAGGTCAAACATTGGAATTAAGAATAAAGGTCATCATGACATGAAAAAGGATTTTCTTTCCAACTTGCATGGGGCTTTCTCTCATTTTTAATTTCTCTTTATTCATCCCTTCTCATAATTTCATCCTATTCTATTTCATTTCTTTCATTTATTCATTCATTTCATTTCATTTTCTTTCAAACATTTATGGGCGCATTTGTGTGTGTAGGACTGCTAAAGCCAGGCCCTGGGGGATTTATCTGGGAACAAAACAAATGAAGTCTTTGTCTCATGGAGCTGATGTTCTGATGGGGGACACTGTAGAAAAATAAATAAACATAAGATACTGGCAGGCAGTAATAAATGTTCCAAAGAAAAAGAAAGCAAAGTAAGAAGCTAGACCATCATGGAGGTAATATTTGGGCAAAGTAAACAAGCACAAAGGCAGAGTAAGCTTTTGTAGGTGTCTGGGGGTGAAGGACTCTTCTAGGCAAAAGAAGTAGAAAGCGCAAAGGTGTGAAGGCAGGAGCATGCGCTGTGGCCATGAGGAACTAGGAGGCCACTGTGACCAGAGCACACTGAGCATGGGAAGAGTAGACGGGGATAAAGCCGGAGATGTGGCCAGGCCCAGATCGCACGGCCCCTAAGCGGATGTGGTATGGACCTGGGGTTCTATTCTAAGTTTGTTGGGACATTGTGACAAGGTGTTATTTATAGGTGTTATAAAAGGGATGAATTATACCCCCCTCCCCAAATTAACACGTTGAAGACCTAACTCTCCGTACCTCAGAATGTGGCTGTATCTGGAGACAGAGCATTTGGGGAGGTGATGAAGTTGAAATGAGGCCATTATGGTGGGCCCCGATGTCATATGACAGATGTCCTTATAAGAAAAGGAAATTTGGACACAGAAAGAGACACCAGAGATGCACATGCATAGAGAAAAGACCATGTGAGGACACGGCCATCCACAAGTCAAGGAGAGTGGCTTAAGAAGAAATCGAAACAGCTGACGCCCTGATCTTGGACTCCCAGCCTCCATAACTGTGAGAAAGTAGATCTGTTGTGTAAGTCACGCAGTCTGTGGTGTTCTGTCATGGCAGCCCTCCCAGACAAATAGGAAGGGTATCGAAGTATAGATTGCTATAATCTGCCTTTAATTTCCAAAAGATCACTCCAGCTGCTATGAAGGAAGAGCCACGCTGGGGAAGACTGGAGGCAAGGAGGCCAGCTAAGAGGCTGCTGTGGTGACCCAGGTGAAAGGGGGTAGGAGGCTGGGCTGTGCTGGGAAGCAAAGAGGTGAGGAGAAGTATCCTGAGTCCAGATGGACTTCATGGGCAGCGCCAACAGGACTTGTCGGAAAGAGGAAATGGAGATGTTGGCCAGATCAGCCTTGTTCAGAATGTCCACTCCGGCACTGTCCAAAATCATTCATCCTCTGTCCCCTAAGAGGTTCTGGGGGGTACTGTGAGAAGACCTTAAAAAAATTATTCCTAAGATTTCAGAGCCAAACCAGCCTTCAAAGGATCAAAAGGCAGAGGTCACTGAAAGAAAGGAGTTCGTAAGATGGTTCTAGAATCAGAATGCTTGGGTTAAAATCCTGGATCCACTTCTTACTGTGTGACTAAGGACAAGTTACTGAAATGTTCCACATCTCTGTTTCTTCATCTACACAACGAGGATGACAATATCCACTTCATGGGCTTGTTGGACAAATGGGCATATTTTTGTGAAGCTCTCAGCATAGATCTGTCCTATAGTAAATGGTATGTAGCAGTTAGCTCTTGCTGTGTAACAACCCCCCCCCCCAACAACTCAGTAGCTCATATAAGAAGCATGTATTATTGCTCATGAATCTACATGTCAGTTTTTTGGGGTTTTTTAGGGGGCTAAACAGGACCAAAGATATGAGCTCTGTTTCCAAAGGGCCTATGATCTAGGCAAACAGTGGAAACATACACATAAAGCTCATAAATCTTTGCACAGGGGGCAGGAGCATGTAAATGTGGACTGGGACTGGCTGGGAGATTTGAGTTCTCTTCCGACTGTGGGATTCAGGGCAAGTTCCTTCCCTCACTCTGCCTCAGTTTCCATATATAAGGGAAGGAGTTGGATCAGACCATCTTGAGAATTTCCTTCAGATATGGATTCCCTTAAATATACATAACATTACCTGCCTACCTATGGTTTAAGCAAATGGGGGCAGTCTGACGCAAATCCAGAGTAAGCAGTCCGGGACCCACGTGTCAGCTCAGCAATAGCTGCACTCTCCCCTTCTGCCACCCTTAGGGGGCTGGCTTGTCATCTCAGTCCCAAGGCAGTCACGGTGCCTCCAAGTATCACGTCTTTGTTCTAGGCAGGTAAAAGGGAGGGGGCATAAAGGGAGCAAAGGTTTATACCCACGGAGTCTGTTTCTATTTGTAAGGAAATCAAAGCCTTCCTTGGGAGCCCCATCCTGATAATTTACATTTGTCTTATTAACCAGAGCTGTTCTCCATGGCTGCCCAACTAGAAGGTGGCTACAAGTCCTGAATAGGAGTTGGGTCAGCAACTCAGGCTGCTGGCTGCAAACATTAACCACAAGTTCACAGAGTCCCGTGGGAGCCCCTTTGGGCCCTTGGACCCACAGGGAGCTCTGGCCAGTCCAGAGGTTGTCACTCAGGGAACATTTCCCACATCATTTCATGGGACTATACACTCTAAAAAGACAAGGACACTGCTTGCTCAGTCTCACCTGGATCTTTAGAACCCGGTTCAGGGCCCGGTCCTTCAGAGTTGTACAACAAACTTTGTGAATGAATGAATCGCCCATCGATGTGTCTGGATTTCAATGGACGGGGCACTCGGGGAATGAGGGATCTGGATAATTGGATTTTCTGGCAGTCTGAGGGTGAAGCAGAAAAGCTTATGATTTCAAATTAATTCCAGCAACACTGAGTGCCTTCTGCATGCAAAGCTCCAAGGTAAAACCATGCGTGCTATGTATGTGTAATGGTCAGGGTCTTGGCAAGAAAGATGGCACAGTCAGGGTCAGGGGGAGGCTGGGGAGGCTCCACTGGCACAGGGGCGGCAGGCTTAAGGGAGCCCGACAAGGGGTGGTGGAGTCCCCTGGGGCCAGCCATGCTGGGGAGCCCTGCCGCCCCTGGGGCCGACAGAGGAAGAGGAAGAAGTGGATCCCGCACACGCAGAGAGCGGGAGCAGGGGCTGCAGGAGCGGATGCCTGGCGGGAGCTGTGGCCCCAGACGCACAGAGGGGGCTGGGGAAGGGAAGCTGCACCCCTCTCTCCTTCTACCCACTGCTCACCTGTTGGTGCATTTCCTTCGCCGATTCCTCCCGGGGACCAGAGGACGGAGGCGGGGGGGGGGGGGCGGCTACTGCAGTCAAACTCCCGGGCACAAGGCTGGAAGATCTGTGGTGGGGTCGACGGAGAATAGCTGGGACAAGGTACAACTTTACAGCCTCCTGATGGCTCTCCGAGGTGGACATCACCGCCCACCTCTACACAGTCGGACGGAGACCCGGAGTCGCTCAGCCATTTGTCCAAGTTCCCATAGCTTGTTAGTGGCCAAGCCAGGATGAGCGCCCATTCCCGCGCTTGTTTCTGGCTCCTTAACACCCCCCCCCCCCCCGCAGCCGCCTACTTGGGAGAGAGCCTGCTCCTTCCTTTCGCTTCTCTATTCTTCTCGGGAACCATGAGACCAGGGTGGAAAGCGCTACCTTTCTGGCAGGAGAATGAATTTTGCAAAGTGTAGATTGGAATTTAGGGGCCCGGGATGGGGGTGTTCTGTTTCAGCCTTTTTCGGAGTGGCAAGAAAACTAGGGTGGCAGGGAGCAGGGCTGAGTGCTCGGTGGGCCCCCGCTGACGACAGGTATTACTTGATCGAGGCTCCATTATGTGCCAGGCATCGTCCTCAGTGCTTCACACACATCATAACCCTCAAAAGAGGGTATTATTATGTTCATTTTCCTGGCTCCAAAACAGAAGCACAGAGAGGTTACATTACTTGTTAGGTAGAAATAGGATGCAAAAGCAAGACTGGGTACAAAGGCCAAGTTCCTTCTTTTATTCCAGTGGTTGCCCTTCAGGGGCCTGCAAGCTGATTTTGACCCACTTGGACCCCAAAAGTTTTGCGAAAAAATGAAATCAGTGGCCAACATTTTAAGTGTAATTTCACATAAAAACCCGGATTTCTGACTTCTGTTAAAAAGTGGAAGATTGGAAACCCTGGGCCCATATTCTCATGTGGCCACAATCAACTGAAGCTAAGTGACAGCTGACTTCTTTAAATGGGACATTTGCTCTCACTTGGCCACAGTCCTCACCACTCCCTATCGCCCCAACACTGAGGCTGCAAACCAGTGGCCATTCCTTACCTGCCTGAACTATGGTTCCCTTACACTCAGGCCACTCCACTTGTTTGTGTCGCCTGCTTGGCTCCAGAAGGCACATGGGTTTGTGTCTCCAAAGGGCCCACATCACTCACTGATGGTACACGATGATCTACTGGGGTGAGAGAAGCAAATATTTGACCTTCTGTTCCTATGTCTGATCTCATTCATCCTTAATGTTTATCTTCATGTTTTAT
Organism: Phoca vitulina; assembly: GCF_004348235.1. NCBI lineage: Eukaryota > Metazoa > Chordata > Mammalia > Carnivora > Phocidae > Phoca > Phoca vitulina. Next base: position 14,769,692 of record NW_022589719.1, on the reverse strand, counting down.
AGTACACTTAATATAGTAACACGATAGCCATGGCTGCATTTTATAAATGAGTTTTATGCACATCTCTTGGGGGTATTGCTCAGAACATTTTTCTAATGGGGCCCTGAGATAGCAATGTTTGAAGACCACTGCTCTTTATCACCCCCTGTATGGTAGCTGAGACGCTGTGAAAACCCCTTTGACTTTCTAGGCTTTAGATTTTTTTTTTTTTTCCATCTGGAAAATGGAGGTATTGTTACTGTCTACCTTGAAGAGCTGTTTCAAAATTCTAACCACCCAGCAAACCGTAAAGTGCTGAGCAATAAACGCAGAGAGCCACCCAGAGAGAAGGAACCGCTCCTCTTATCTTCATGTCGACCTGGAAGGGGAACTGGAAGGTTCCCTGCAGGGGGTTGAGTCATAAAGCCTGGGCTGCTGGCTGACTCGCTCCAACCCTCCCCCCCGCCCCCCCGCACAGCAACAAGGATTGATTTCCAGGTTCATTAGTGCTGATGACGTGCTCCCGAGGAAGACAACCGCTCCACTCTCATTAAAGAGAGGCAGCTGCCCCATTTCTCTTCACCTTCCCCTCACCTCTGGCCTCCACCTGATAGCCCAGAAAGACTTTTTTTCATTTCCTTCAACCCCGGTGGCCTCCTTTGTCCTTGGGTTCACTCCTGTTGGGGAGAGTGTGGATTTAGAGGAGGACTCAGAAACATAGGTGGGGGTGTCCAGAGTGTCTGCCCCAGTGTGGTCATGTCGAAGCTCCCTCCCGCCAGAAGGGAAGAGAAGAACTTGAGATGAGTCTCTTCATGGCCCCTTAAGGGCAGCTCCGCCTGAGATGGGACCTGGGCCTCCTGGCGGCGAGCTCTTTGGTGGACTTAAGGGGTTAGGCAGACCCCGAACATAGAGTGAATCTCTGGGACAGGACACTCCACGCACTCACTCCTTTCCTTCCAATACCCAGGAGGAGTGCAGAATTGTTCAAACCCCCAAGGTGCAGAGAGAGAATGTTAACCAGGACTACAGCCTATTAAGCAGTGGAGTGTGGATGACCAAATGTCCTGCTTTGCCTGGCACCGAGAGGTTTCCTGGGATGTGAGACTTCGAGTGCTAAAACCAGGACAGTTCAGGGCAAGCAGAAAGGTCGGACATCCCAGATGGAGCCAGAATTCAAATCCTTACACTCTCTCTCCGAAGGCCACACCCTAACCCATGCCTCCACAGCACCCTGAGTAGGACAGAGAGAGCCCCCGGGGGTGTGAGCAGTGTGACAGGCAGTGAACCCTTGGAGGAGACAGCAAAAGAGTCTCAAATATAGGGACAAGTTCTCTGTGTTATTTCTCTGTCTGGGAGTGTGGTAGGAGACAGCAGAGAGGGTAGCTCCCTACCCACCTTGTTTGCAAAGTGAGGTTCCAGGAGAGAGCGGGCCAGCACCTGTGAGATCCCATTTATGGAGCATCTTTCTATTTATAACTTTAGTCCAAACCCTTGTGAGGTAGGTTTTCCAGATGAGGAAACCAGAGCTTTGAGAAGCTCAGAAATGTGCTCAAAGCCCACCCCAGTCTCTTTGCTCTGGAAAAAAAAAAAAAAAGCCATAGGCTGGGAAGCTTATAAGCAGTAGAAATTCATTGCTAACAGATCTGGGGGCTGGAAGTCCATGATCAGGATGCCAGCATGGTTGGATGAGGGCCCTCTTCTGGGTCACAGACTTCTCACTGTGTCCTCATATGACAGAAGGGGCTAGGGAGAGACGTGGGGTCTCCTTTATGAGGGTATTAGTCCCATTCACGAGGGCTCCACCCTCACGGTCAAAGGAAAGAGATGACCCTCCACTGAAAGTGGCAGAGTTTGCATCTGACCTCAGGTCTGTTTGCCCCCAGTGGCTGTGCTTTTTAACCATTAGGCCAGACTCTCCCTCTGAGAGGACTTTCTTAAAACATTGAATCATTTCCTATGATTATAACTCAAAGCTGGCAGGGGAGGGAAGATGGTAGGTGAGAGTTTGTTCCATCTTTCTGTGCCCTTTGAGTATTCTCAACTTTCTACTATTGGTTGCTGGTGGTGAAGCAGGGAGAGTGAGCCAAACTTCAGTTTCTCGTATTTCCTTGTTCCTAACATCTGCTGAGGAGAGAAGGTCAAGGCTGTTTAGTGCAACAAGGTCTTGGAGGTGTCTGTGGAGTTCAGTTACCCTCCCCCACCCTGTACCTACTTTTCCAGCCTTATCTGAGCCTTTAGGGGTGTGTGTGTTGGGGGGGAGTTTACCACAGACATGTGCACACCCTGGGTTTGATTTATCAGTGTTACAAGTTAGGTTTTGCCAAACTGCCTATGGGCAAGAGCCAAAATTGAAGTGTTATTTAAAATACATGAGAGAGGGGTGCCTGGGTGGCTCAGTCGGTTGAGCATCAGACTCTTGGTTTCAGCTTGGGTCGTGATCTCATGGGTCTTAGGACTGAGCTTTGAGCTCAGCAGGGGGTCCGCTTAAAGATTCTCTCCCTCCCTCTGCCCCTCCCCCCACTTGCACACTCTGTCTCAAATAAACAAATCTTAAAGAAAAGATAAAAAAGATGAGAGAGACTGATAATCATTTAAATAGCTTTGAAAAGTGTGAGACCACATCGACTGTAAAATACTACCTCCTTGGGAGATCCAGTCCAAAGAAAAGTTTTTTCCTAGGTCCTGTTAATACATGTACCTGCAATCTTCTCACACCTGAGCAGAAGTCATTCATTTCACAAATGAATTTGTGAAAATTCATATATCGAATGTCTTCTATGTGTCAGGCCCTGTGCTGGGTGCTGTGAGGATATAAAGATGAGACTGACTAGGATCTTTCCCTCATTGAATCCTCAGGTCATTAAAGGAGACAAAAGACACAAATTAATGTACTACTGGGTAGGAAGGAAGAAAGGGAGAGCACTGCAGGCAGGGGCAATGGCCTGAGCGAGGATCTAGAGGGTGGAAACTGGCACCCATGGGACAGGGGAAGAGCCTCTTGGGCTCACAGAGCACCAGGGAACAAAAAAAACAGAGAAGGCACATTGTTTGAAGTACCTGAATGGAGGACCGCCCCCCCCACACACACACACAACGTCAGCCCTCACTCCTGAAGATAGGGCGATGTATACATATGCCAGAAATAGGTCTCAGGAGAACCTGATGGTCGACAGCAAGAGTTAAATGTTGGTAAGTCAAAACCCAAAGAATGGCACAAACTTGGGGAATTGCTAAACCTTGGGCACAGACGAAGAGGTGATGCGTTCAGCTGGGGGAGAGCTTGGCATGCGCGGAAGGAGATGAGGTGCCCTTCACAGGCAGAACTGGAAGTCAGCCTAGAGGTGCGCTTTGGAAGGACGGAAAGAATTTCCTTGGCAGGAGAGGGCGGCCACTGGCATTCTGAGCCCGGGAGTTGTGTGAAGAAGGTGGGGAGCCGGGGAGGAGGGAAGGAGATGCAGCTGGGGTGTGTGAGTTCCCTGGTTTGACCTGTGCTGAGGATCTGCTCTAACTTCCTCCCCTCTGGACAAGTGACTGATCGGGGTGATGAAGGGTGCCCAGGTTTTGGGGGGCAGATGGAGCTGGGCTGGGTTGAACTCTAGCTCTCCTTAACTGATCTGAAGGCATCTCTCTGTACCTCCCTCGGCCTGGGTTTCCTCATTTGCAGAAAGGCCTTCCCCAGGCTTCCCTAGCAGGGCTGCTGTGAGGGTTAGAGCTTGATGTCGGAGCACTTTGTGGGCAAGTCATAGTGAGTCCCAAGCCGCCTCGCCTTTCCACTTTGCACCCCTACCTCTGCTTCCGGCTCAGAAGCTTGGCCCACAGCCACGTACCATTTGTGGAAAGAAAAGAGACAGCCCCTTGCGGCTTTCTCCTGTGCGTGGGGAAATCTCCAGAAGCCCCTGCAGGTCACGTGCTCATTCGGAAGCACTCGCTGACGGAGGGGGCGGGGCTTCCCTTAGGCCAATCAGGGCGGGCCCTGAGCCGGGAGGCGGGGCCGCTTCTGTTTCCCGGAGGGGCGGGGCCGGCTGCAAGTCTGGGGACAAGGCTAGCTGCCCCGGGGTGCATGACCCAAAGTGCCGGGTTCAGTGACAGTTTGCAGAGTGCACGTTCAGAGTAGGGTCTCAGGCGGCGGAGGAGCTCAAGGTCTCTTCCCTTGATGGTGTCTGGGTCACTAAATCTCAAAATGAAAGGGAGCGGAGAAAACGAAGCGAGACTCTGAGAGAACCCGCGCAGCTCAGAGTGGTTGGTATCAAAATCATAACGTTGTCTAAAAAGTTTTTTGAAATCCATAGTTCGTGACTTTGCTTCCTCCTCTCTTCTCCAGGGCGTAACAGCCTATCCCTTTTCCTTTAGTCCTCACAAGCACCCAGGCTCCTCGCGGGGACAGTTCTGAGTGCTTCCTGCTACCGTTTTGTGCCATCTGGAGGTGTCCTGTGGTTGGCGCCCTAGTGACTGTGAACACGGTGGGCCAGGCTACCTGGGGACAGACGTCAGGTGCAGCGCCGCGCGGCAGCTTGAGTGTATGCAGGCTAGGCTCCCTGTGCTTGTCCTCAACGGGTCCTAGGAGACAAGCACTAGCCCTTGGTAGTCACGGTCAACAAACAGTTTGCTCTTCTCTGTCAGGAAGAGGTGGCCGGTTGAAAAGGGGACGATTTGTGAATCCCGCAGGATTGGATTCTTGCCACTTCCTGCCGTCTCATCAAAGAGCAGAACACAACAGGGCCATGTGAAGGGAGGGAACGTGCAACTTAATGAAAAGCATGTGCTCCATAATGTAAGGAAATTACAGTATTATTACTTCCCAGCATAGCAACAAGATATAAATAGATGCTAATAAGTAAAATTAGGTTAATTGCTGAAAAAAGTACCATTCATAATAGAGTTGCATTATATAAATGTTTGCACATGTAAAAGTCCTTTAATATACATGGACTTTGATGCACTGGCATGAAAAATTGCCAGTTCTGTGACTACTAGCTGTGTGATCTCAGGCAACTCTCTTCCCCTTTCTAAGCTTCAATTTCATTGGCTATAAAATGAGGCTACTAATTTCTTTCTTCTAATAGAGGACCAGATGAGATAATGTGTGAAACGGCTTTGAAAACTGGAAAGCACAATCCTTTCCTTAGGTATTTCCTAATTACCGTAACTAATAATCATCACAACTAATCATCCACAATAAAAATGTATTTAAGGAAATCGTAAAAACTCATTGTTTGAAATACCAAACTTCAAAACCATCTTTACAACAGTGTCTACAAATTGGAGACATTTAATTTGCTTTTTTAGATACCTTTTGATCAACAACAACATTGGGCCTCACCGCATCTTCTTTAGGGACTGAACAGCAATTTGTGGATTGTTTCAGACTGAAATCTGGGTGGTCCAAGTTCCTGGATTAAGGTAGCTCCCTTTATGAATGTATTTTCTGGGTAAACACGAAAACCAGATTAAATCAGGCACTTCATCATGGATAAGGAAAAATCAATGCCCTGTGGGATGAACTGTTTATAGTCTTCCTACAGAAATGGATGCGCTGTTTATACCTACGAGTTCTGCTCTCTCAAACCATGGCTGTTAGCTTCTCACTTCAAGTTCCTTCACCTAGCCGTCACTGCGGAGAGTCTGTCGTTGTGGGTTAAAAGCAACTAATGTCAGACCCCTGCTGGCCTAATCTGGCACTGCATGGGCAAACACAATCTCTGGTTCCTAATAATGGGGACCTTAGCTACAGGGGCAGGAGAGCAGAGATGCCAAGGATTCAGTGTTGCCTTAATTTATTTCTAGGTGTCACTATTCATCAAAACGTGTGCCAAAATGGGAGCAAGAAGAAAGGTCGAACTTGACTTACAATGGAGAACAATGGCTCTTAGGGGCAACTGAGGATCATAATCTCCCTTCAGAGTTCAGAGCTTGAATCTGTCCCACCAGCTCACCCTTCATTGCTAACAGCATGTAGAATGTTGCATTGTTCTTCACGATGCTTTCAAACTCATTGTGGGTTGAATGTTCTAACCTCCAGTGGGGCAGAAGCTTTCTCCCCAGCTTTTTTATTCTGCCTCTCAAAAGCAAGGAGGAAGGACTCTGAAGGCTCAAGGTCAAAATGGAGTGCTCAACCATATATGTGATGGAACCACCATAATGGGAGGTGGAATCTGCAGGTATAAGGAATGTCTAGAATTACAATGCTTTTCCTTTTTGTGGTCTGAACAGGCTTATTCTTTCATGAAACCGAAATAAAATGGGGCCTGCCTCTGCAAGGAAAATGGAGTCCAGGGTAAAGGAAGCACAGAGCAGCCCGGGGAGGGACAGAAGAAAACCCAAACCAAACAAGAATCTCAGATGAAGCAAGCGCAGCTTTTGTTTTGAGGAAGAGGATCCTGACTTGTGTTCCTGGCAGGTAGAAATCAGAGCAAGAATGAAGAACCCATTTTGGAGGAGCAGAGGTTGGAGAGTGGCCAAGAGGCTGAGGTGCCAGATAAACTCCCAAACTGGTGGTTTGGGCTGCAGTGAATGGGTAAACCACAGGGTGGGGGTGGGGAGCCACGAGGGATGGGGAGAGTCCTTCCATTTTCTCTGCTTTAACATGGTTGAGCAGATGAACTCTTCTTCCTTCTTCCTCTCATGGTAGAAAGCTCCAAGGACGGTTTCCAATGGTCAAGAGTCAGGGCCTTGACTCATCTGGTCCACCCTTGTGGCCCCATGATTTGAAGGTCACAGGGTTACACTGGACATAAGGGTATCTTTCAGCCAAGCCCTTCAATCCCTTCCTCTTCAGGGCTTGTGCCTCTTGTTTGGCTTAAGTGATGCAAATCCACTCTTCCCAGTAAAACAAAATCATCATCTCATTAGCATCCCGAGAATGTTCTGTGATTGCAGGAAGGAAAGCTGTGATTGCCAATCTAAACACAGAGGACTTGATGATTTTCAAAAGCACTGTTGGCTGCATTGAGCGGGCAGTGAGAAACCCACCCTCAATTTTCTGTGGAGTGTTCCGTTACACGGATGGACTCTAAGATACTTAGCTACTACCCTGTTGATGGATACTTAGGTCATTACCACATTTTCGCCATTAGAAACAATGCTACATGAACATTCTTATGCAAAAAGCTTTATAGATGTGTCGTATTTCTTTGCTAGAGAGATTTCTAGAAATGGGATTGGATACCACCAAATTTCCTTCCAAAAATCTTTTTTATACTTCATCAATCAATTTGTTATAATAATGCTAATATTAATCATAACTATTTTATTTCTTGAGGGCTCACTACGTGCCAGGCAGTGTATTAAGCGCTTTTTGTGCATTATCTTATTTGATTATCTCATCAACTCAGTATGGCAGGTTCTATTATTATCATCCCCATTTTAGAGATGGGGAAATGGAGACACAGGGCATGTAAGTTACTCATTTAAAGTGACTTAGGGGCACCTGAGTAGTGCATCAGTTAAGCGTCTGACTCTTGGTTTCGGCTCAGGTTGTGATCTCAGGGTCCTGGGATGGAGCCCCACATTGGGCTCTGTGCTCAGTGTGGAGTCTGCTTGGGATTCTCTCTCTCCCTCTGCCCCTCCTGCTTGTGCTTTCTCTCTCTTTCTCTAAAATAAATAAATAAATCTTTTAAAAAATTAAATAAGGTGACTTAATACATGCGAGGCCCAGGCTTTCTGATTCATTATTCCACTCAAAAAAGAACCCACCTCCATTTCAGGAAGAGAAAGCTTGAGCAAAAGGCATAGTGAACTTGTCCATGAAAAGAAGCCAATGGGAGGCTTATTGGTGGAAGTGTCGCCATCTTGAGTCTTCATTGACAAATCCTTGACTTTGGTGTTGATACAAGACCTTAAGCTCAAGGTTACAGGAGGATTTCACTCCAGCTGTGCCTACAAAACCTCTTTTTCAGATGCATAATTCAATCAGTTTTGTAGTTGCTCCATTTAACCTCTCCCAAACAGCTGCTTGACGTGGTTTTCCCCTCCATTAAATTAGCTGGCTATCTCGGTGTTCTGTTGTGTCAAGCTGAGAGTACATGAAATGGGATGGTGGGTAAATGCAGTTCAAGGCCATAGGTGGTGTGCATTCCTAGAAACAGAATCCCTCTCTAAGTATGAAACGTCACAAGGAGAACCGGGGACCACTCAGGTGATGGCTTCTTCCGGGCACGCTTGTGTCCATGAGCTCCTCTGGGTGATGCACCTTCGTCCCTGGGAGGGAAAGGGTCAGAGTGGGCTTAAGGAAAGAGGTGAGAAGGAGGAGGCGGAGGGAAGACAGCTGTCCCGGCAAGTGGGGATATTTATTCCTTACCATTGCTAAATGCTCTTGTTACATTCCAGTGGATCTACTAATCTCCTAAGAAAATACCACCTGTGTCTCCTCTTGCCTTGGAAGGACATGGACTCCGTCCAAGAAGGCCCGCAACCGCATGGAGGGGGTCACGCACACTTTGTATATAAAGAACAGGGTCACGACTAAATCACCAGCCTGATGACACACACACATACGCACACGCACACTACACATGATGCACGACCATTCTGGCTGGGGAGGGGGGGTTGTGTAAAAACCTCACTAAAGTTGTAGTGCGGTGGACAACTGCATTTCTATGAACTCCTTTCAGGGAGACAATTGCATGGAGTTGGAAGAAATACTTTGCAAGCCATTTGGAAGTGGGTGGGGGTGGGAAGCTTGTGGGTGCTGGAATGAGAACAGGTGGTCGCTCAGTGGCCTTTTCTAAAAAGGGGGTCAGGGCTTTTGCTTCTAAGTGTGGTAGGCAGGTGGGGGCCGTGGCCTCCAGTGGGTATGTATATAAATACCCACATTTCCCTCTGGTATTATACACGCTGCCTCTCGCGGGCACGTCCCAGTGCCCTGATGCTAAGTGCCAGAGAAGGCATCTGAAAATGGTCCATGGTCAACTCTGTTAGAGGCCGGGCACAAGCTCCCAATTTTTAGCGACCTTACACCTCGGAAAAAGGATGTGACCATTCAGCTGGAGTGAAGAGGCTGCCAACACACAAGGCTTCCCGAGCACCTTCACCCTGGGCCCGGTGCACTGTGGGGCCAGACGTCTTCGGGAGGCAGGCCAGTGCCGCCTCCACTCGCCACAACCGTCCCCCCAGGATGCGGGGATGGGGGGCAGGGGTGGAGGAAGAGAGCCAGAGAGAGAACCACAGCTTGTCAGGGCTGCACCCCACATTCCAGATGGTGCCGCTCGCACCAGAACGACTCACTTGTGGTAAACGCTCATGTCTGTGCAAGCCCTGAGACGAGAAACCCCAGCCTGTGGAAAGCGTGCTTCCTTTCAGTATCAAAGAAGGAAGCTCAGGGTGACTCCCAGAATGTTCTAATGTGGGCTCTTGGGTCGAGAGCCAGACTTTCTCTTCTGGGAGATAGTGGCCAAATCTGGATACGAACTCAGGTCCCCCAGCAGCCATATGACCTTAGGTGAGTCATTTATTCTCTTTCAACCTCAGTTTGTTCACCAGTAAAATGAAGTCTTTGGGACGCCTCTCTAAATCTGTTTTCTATCATTGTTACAGGGATCACCAGAAAACCATACCCTGACCCCTTCTTGACGTTCCCTGATGCTCATGAGCATATGAAAAAGTCTGAGAAGTCCCACAGGGAAGAAACCAGTTCAACTTTGTGTGGCCTCCGGGTCCACTTCCTGAGTCGCTCGACTACACTGCATTGTCTCATGGCTCATGCGCGTTTGTGGTCTCCGTCTGCTCGGGCTGCGATAACCAAACACCTAAACTGGATGGTTTATCAACAAAGGTCGATTCCTCACAGTTCTGGAGGCTGAAGTCTGAGATCACAGTCAGGTTCTGGTGAGGGATCTCTGGGTGGCAGCCTGCTGATTTCACACTGTGTCCTCGCGTGGAGGAAGGGACAAGGGACCCAGCTCCCTGGGGTCCCTTTTCTAAGGGCACTGATCCCATTCATTAGGGCTCCACCTTTATGACCTAATTATTCCACAAATACCTCCTCCTATACCGTCACCCTGGGGGTAAGAATTGCAACATATGAATTTTGGGGGTACACGAAAGTTCCCCAAAGCATTTGGGGGAATCGCTGATCTCCATCAAGTCTACGTATGAGTCCAGTTCTCCTGGCATAGCCCCCGTGCGTGCACATATGTGAACCCACACGTTTCACCCATGGACACACACATACACATCACACATACGCGTGTGCACACACACACACATACACAGTCATGGAGAGGAAGAAGGAAGAAGAGTTGGGGATTCTTCGAGGAAGGCTGTTTCCATTTCTACCATCACTTCTCACTTTGCTAAGATCTTAGAGTGTTAGAGCTGGCCGAGGTGGAGAGATCCTCCAATCTAGCAGACTCTACCCCTCATTTTAGGAGCATTTAGACAGGGAAGCTGACTTGCCAAATGCTGCACAGGTTGTTAATGGCACGGTGGGGAGAGCAGCTAGGTTTCCCAGCTCTCGTCCCCCTTCTCCCAGGAAAAGCAGGTGCCTTTGGGTGGCCCCACGTGCTTTGGACACTCATGCAGCCGTCAATGTAGCTAAGGGCGGCTCCCGGTTTTCTGCGTCAAGATGTAATCTCTGGAATGACTCTGGAAATGAATGCTATCAAATGTGAGTCACGATGTTTTCAAACATCTATTTTGCAGCAGGCCATTTTGTCAGCATCGGTAATACGGTGGCGAACAAACAATACAACCTTCAGAAAGTTATAGTCAGTAACCATATGGACAAATAAATGTACGTAACTGATATGAAAGTGTAATTGGCTGGGTGTGGTAGCGAGGGCTGTGAAGTAGCTGAGCAGAGAAGCTAGTCTGGGGCAAGCTAAGGGCAGGCTCCGTCTGCCAGGACGACTCCATTCCGATGCGTGATGGCCATCACAATAAATAGCAATCACAAGCCACTACTTACCAAGTTCAGGTGCTGTGCTGAACCCTGTAGATCTAGCTGCTCCTTTAACCCCTCGGAGTTAGTTCAAGGCAGAGCTAGTACCAGAACCAAGTTTGTCTGCTTCTAAAACCCAGTATCAAGAGCAAGCTCATTTCATTTTCCAAAGTCCACACATTGCTTTTTCCTGGAGATTCCACACTGGGGTTAAGTGGCTTGTAATGTTAACAATTTCTCCCTAACAATTAACAATCCCCCCAGATTTTACCTTTTACTTCATTCCATCACTGGTAGGTCTACCCTCCAGAGACCCTTCCCTTCCCCAATAACACACACAAAATCAATTATGTCCTATTATCTGATACCAGTCATGTTTAAACCTCACAAGGGAGAAAAATATGTTTTTATGAGTGGAGACTTTGTTTTCGCATTCTATTCTCTCCCAGGGGCGGGGGGAGTGGGTGAATCTCAATACTTTTTCTGACTTTAGACATAGTTGTGAGTTTGGAGCCGAGTTGGCAGAGGGGATGGATAAACACCACACCTTGTTTTCTGTGGAAGGCTCTCAGCTGTTTTTCTGCCCAAATTGAATTGTCTTACCCTTGAAGAATGACCCAAGCAGAGAAATTTCCCAAACATCCGAAATCTGAGAATTTGTGTCTGGAATCCATGAGGCTCATGGTTTCCAGATGGAGGGACCGGAAGGAGAGGAGGTGGAGGTGGAGAGGGAGGAGGGTGGGAGGATAAAAGGCAGGGGGAAGCCTGAACTCTGGATCATTTCTGACGGCCTTGTGAGCCAGGCCAGGGCTCTTATTTGCTCTGCCAAGTTTGCCATTTGACAATGTGCCAGGCCCTAAGGAATGCAGCAGTATGCATGTCCTCATGAGACTGTTCCGGTGATTATTAGGAAGTAAGTCATCATGAAATTGTCTTTTCTGAGGGCAGCGACTAACCTCATAGCACAATATAAAAGCAAGCTTATGGCTTGGCTATCAAGAGGAGCATAAACACTCCAGATGGATTTTCTCACCATCGCAGAAATGGTGAAAGACAGATACTTCTAGAAATTTTGGCTTCTAAACCATATGCAACAGTGGACCCCAGGTGACCTAATTCTTCCTCCGCATGTCTTGTCCTTATGCCAGAGGTGGGGAAGGGAGCTTAACAGGAAACCTAGTTTTAAGTAAAGTAACAGGCAAGTGTAGTCTGGTCATAAGTGTGAGAGGTATGATCTCAGAAGGAATGCCCTTGTTTGATCAGACAGGCCAGTATTTTCCACGGAAAAGAGATCAGAACCTACCTGTTAGCAAATGGGAAATTGGTTTAAGTGCTGAGAAAATGCCCATTTTTATTCTTAACTAGTGGTTTCTTTATCATCACCTCCACCTACAACCACTCCACTGATGTCCCCACCACCACCGCCACCACCACCAAGCCAAAGAGCAACCTTGCTCCTCTGTCCTGGTTCTTTCCCTTTGGAATAGGCTGAGTTTGATACCAGGATATAGCCATCCATTTGGGCCCAAAAGGTCCCAGAAGGCCAAATATGTGGGGAGAAACGAAATAGAGAAAAATTATTTCCTAATTAGACCTACAATCTCTAGATGTCTTAATAAAAATGGTGAGCAGCAAACAGCCACCTTCAAGCCGGAGAACCACACTTGGACTCGATGTTTTCCAAGAGCCAAGCGAAGTGTTCAAGCTCTCCTTAACCTGGTCTCGCGGTCTGGGACGTGTAAATGTTTAACTACCCTTTGGCTTGCGGGAGAAAACAAGCAGAGCTGAACAGATTCTGAAATGGCGTAACTTCCACAGACCCCTCATTTCACCCTGAGGTATGAAGGGACACTGCCTGCCTCAATCTGAGTGGTGCCCAGAATTTATGAACTTCTTCAGAGTATGACATGAATCTGGGGTCCAAGCCAGGCATTATAACATCGGGAAAAGGTGGACAATTTTCCTCTCTGCTGCTCATCCTATGCTGATTGTACTATTCAGAAGTGAAATACGATTTAATCCCTTCTGTGCTAAGGGTGTTACAAAATGTTGGGTGCAATGTAGTCATAAATACTTAAGTAAAAGGGAGAGAAAGACAGAAAGAGGAAGGAAGGAAGGAAGAAAGGAAGGAAGGGAGGGAAGTGGGAGGGAGTGAGGGAAGGAGGGGAGGAAGGAAGGAAGGAGGGAAGGAAGGAGGGAGGGGGAGGGAAGGAGGGAAGGAAGGAATGAAGGAGGGAAGGGAGGAGGGAAGGGAGGAGGGAGTGGGAGGGAGGGAGGGAAGGAGGGAAGGAAGGAAGGAGGGAAGGAGGGAAGGAAGGAAGGAGGGAAGGAGGGAAGGAAGAAAGGAAGGAAGGAAGGAGGGAGGGAGGGAAGGAAGGAAGGACAGAGGGAAGGAAGGAAGGAAAAAATGTAGCAAATGACAAAACTGATCACTGCCACCAAAAGAAGATGGATATGCATGGAAAAATCCTTGCCCGTATACCAAATGGAATGCAGCTAACTTAGATCATTTCTATATATAATCAATGTGGAATGTGCTTTTACAATTATGTGGTGTTGACAGCAGTGCATCGTGGGAAAAAGGATGGTTCCAGTCGCATGCTTCTGGATTTCTTTATCTTAGGGTCATCAGAGCAGGGCCAGGTTGCCACAAAGTGCTCAGTGATCCATGGGAAATGAATCATGTCTTCATTCCAGGGCTTAATATATGCATTACATCACTATTAGAAGCAAGGGACTCTGTGGTTGATGGCTCCAGCATGGATTAAGGTCAAAAGTGGACCTGGAGACCAAATTCCCTAGAGAGGGCTCGCCACACAACTCCGCGTGTCCTTTGCTTCTGAGTTTTCTTCTCCTAGCAACAACTGCTAAACACCAGCTTCCCAGGCTGGTATTATGTCTACACAAGGTGTATTCTTCCTGCAGCAAAGAATTGGAGAAATACAAGGGAGAATCTGTTATTACAGGTTAAATTGTGTTACACCCAACTTGTGGTGAGGGTCCAGTTTCTTTTTATTATACTCCCAATTTTGTTGTAATGACTATTGCTTGAAATAAATGGGCAATTGATAGGGCCTTAAAGATAACAGGGATGCTTAAGTGATTTTTATAGTAGCAGTATTTGTTCTAACAGAATCTGACCTGTATTCTGGTTATTAGTTTTATTCATCACATTGGAAGCTTGGCACTTCCATTGTTCATGACATTATATGCAAAGCACTGTAGCATGAAAGTCACTTATAAAGCTACGAAAAAACCTCCCTAAATACAAGAGGCTCAAGGAACAGTAAAACCTCAAGTAGGGGGATGTTTTGTTTTATTTTGTTTAGCTACATGCTCTGGATGGTCAGAGGTTGATTGCTTTTCACCCCTAAAAGGTATTTGTTTTGTGTTGTTTTCTACCATTTGTGATAGAAACACTTCTAAAAGGTTAATATGCACATTCTTGCCTTCTTCTGAGCATCATTTCTTTAGGCGTGATGCTCAGGGTTGTCATTTGGAATATGGTTACACTGTCCTGTAATACAACAGTCCCCTGTAGGGGTTGAGCTGGGTGTGGAGCTGTTTTGGGCACTATACACTCCCCTAAAGACAGTGCTTTTTAACCTCTTTGGTATACATGACATTTTTTTGTCCCCACTATTGCTCTTTTTCCTTCTTGACCTGAATTTCCTTTAGAAGTCTGTTCCTCACCCTTGCGTTTCATCTGCTGTAGGCTTGGAAACCATCTAACATGTAGAATTATGTGTGATGTAGGAATGGTTCCTGAGTAGTGGCTCGATGGGGAGATGTATGGACTGTCTCTCACGTATGTGCTTCATGGTATTTATTTCAACTGGGAAGAGCCTCGTATGCTCACTCTTGAGTGGGTCTAGCAGAGGTGCTAGATTTTTCCAGTTCCGACTCAATTACTCATTGTCAAAGCACTTGTTTGGTTTCCTGTTATGGACATAAGGCGAGGTGAAGCTCACAGGCGGCTGAGCCACAGGTGAATGAGCTGCTCCTGAGTCCCTGAGCTGGTGTGAGGTTTGTGAGGCACATGGTCCGCTGTGGGCCATAGCCATGATGCTCACTCAGTAAGCGGACTACACCGTAGACAAGCTCCTTCTGCAGTCCCTTTCCAAGAATATGAAGCTGGCCCCACGTCAGCCTGGGGGAGACGTCTTCAAGATGTTTCATTAAATCAGACTCAATGTCAGAGTTGGCTGACTTTCAGGATTTTAAGACTATGGCAGAAGAGGCCCTGACTTTGCCTCTCCTGGTGATTTCATTATTTATGGCCTTGAAATAAAGGAGACACAGAGAATCCAATAGTTCCCTTCCTCCAGAAGTGCAGTTTCAGGTCCGAAGAGGATTTCCCTGCCATCCTTAGCCCCCTTCCCTCACTGTACACTGTACTTTGCAGATGGTACAAAGCAAGGCCTAACACGAAGGGCGAAGTCCTCTGCCCCAAAGCCACGCTGTGAGTTTATTCACCAATCCAAGGTGGACCCCATGCCGCTCGGAAGGAGAGATTGAGAGCAGGGGTTGCAAGGCCTGTGAAAAGCCAGATTTAAATCCTGGCTTCCCATTTATTAGGATGTGACTTTGGGCAGAGTATTTAACTCTCTAAATCTGATTCCTGTGCAATAAAATAGGAGATGGTAATACCAGTGCTCTGAGAATTCAGTAAGATAATGAAAAGCAACTAGGCCAGCGCCTGGCCCAGAGAAAGAGCTCCCGAAATGGTAGCTAGAGTTATTAACGAAAGGATTTAACCCTGGAGATTGCAGTATTTAACAAGTACAGACACATACCCAGGGTGGCCAGTTACGGACTTAGAGCAGTCGTTTTGTTGTTTTTTTCTGTGACATTTTCTCCTCTGACTGTGCTGGGTGTGGTACCTCTGATGCCTCGTTAAGTCCAGGAGAGACTCCAGACAAGCTGCAATTTCACCCTTTTAGGAGTGTAAAGGAAATGGGGCCACCTGTAAGTTGGACCAGGTGAAGATCAATGAAACAAAATAGAGAGTTGTAGCTCTCAGAGGGGAAGACAATAAAATGAGAGAGGCCTGGGGCAATGGGATGTGGTGTTGAGATACTGGCACCAGGCAGTAGGGAAGAAAACCTCCACACACATTGTGGTTTGTTAAAACGCTGAGACTCCCCAGTGCCCCAGGGCTTGGCAATCCCACCCCACCAGGCAGAAGTGGCCTCGGCCACTGGGGAGGGAGGAGGGAGGGCCTAATGATCGCTCCAGGAGACAGAAAGTCTGCTGTCCCGGCTCTATCCGTGTGGCTCGCTGGCTGACCTTCAGCGATGGACTCAGCTCATCTTGGACAATTTCTCTGAAGTTCACACAGTCCCCCCGGCTAACTAACGAGGTCTGATGGAGACGGATTTGTTCAAAGCAAATTTAGAGCAGGGTTCCTGAACCATAGCTCCTCCAGACACACCTGCTGGGTGGGGGCAGGGGAGGGGCAGGGCGGGCTTTTAAGCAGTGAATTTCAAGGCCTTCAGGCAGGACTTGGCGCCTTCTGGCTCACACAGCATCATCGACCATGTTGGGTGTTTGCATTTTGCCTCTGTGTATAGGACTGTTGGTTTCAGTGCAGCCTCTGGTCCTCGTATGACAAACTGGACCAGAACTACTTCATTGACAGCTTGATTCTACCTCTGTATCAATTATAACAAATGGGTAGCTCTAACTAACGTTCCACCAAGATGATTTTGCTGGCCTACCTGTAATTTGCTCTACAAAGAGTTTTTATTTCTAGAAAATATGATAAAAATTAAAATCAGGTTAACCCAAATGGTAAAGCTTTAATGTTATTTGAAAACATCATTCAGGATCAAGTATTCTTCAGGTTATAATCTAACTTTGCTCAGAAACTTTAACCTAGGCACAGACTGTTTTACTTTGAGGCGAAAACATATCTCTAAATAACGATGACATTACATGTGCTCACGTGCCCCTTCCCAGAGATCTAAGTCGCTCCGGAGAAGTCGGGAGTAAATGAGCATCCTGTATTAATAACCAAACACCATCATCTCCAGCTTTACCACAGTTAAGAGTGGAGATCATCATGAATATTTACACCTAGCAGGGTCCTTTGTGCACAACTCTCAGAGACAAATGGTATTTCCAGTAATAGTTTATTGATTTCCAAATGCACAGGGGCACTGAGTCCAAACATCCTGGGATAGCGGTAAATCTCTCTTACAAAATAATTTACAGTATGAAAATGATATACTGAAACATTAACTCAAATGTGTAATTCCCTTGAAACATCGCGTGTCCCCTTGTTTAATGTGAAGGGTGAAAGGGGAAGGTGACTAAGGAGGGAATGTGACTGTGCACGGGAAAACAGGCAGAGGACAAAGGGCTCGTCGGTTGCCCCCCCAACCCCATGCAGTGTGGCCTGTCACTGTACAAAGACTGGTCAGGTTTGACTCCTGTTAATATAAATCTACTGTCCCCTCAAGGTCATATCAAGCCCAGAGCTCTGTGGCAACTTTTGCACCAGTATACCCACAAGTGTCTTAATTCGTTTTCCTTTTCCTGCTCTGGCACTTGCTCTGCTGTTTCTGGTGTGTTCTCAGTTTCGAATGCTACTCTTCTACCAGGCAGATCCCCTGGGCCTCTGGGTCTTGGAATGGGCTGGGGTGGGGGCTTTAGAACGCCGCTGGGTAGAGGCAATGGTAATGAGATCTCAACTCTCCCCTATGGGCCTTCTTTCTCTCCTAAGGCCGGGCCAAGTTCATCCAAAATGAGATTTGTGTTTTAAATAGAAACTTCCAGATGTGCTAGGCACACAGTAAACATGCAACCGATTTTCTTATTACAAAGCATGTACTGAGCGGCCATTATGTTGAGTATGGAATTTCAGGTATTAGAAAGGGAATATTTTCTAGGTGGGGGAGAGGGCTTCCTATGCCCTGCCACAACCACAAGTCATAAACTCAGCAGCTGTGCCCTCAGGCCTGACCAGAGTGGACAGATCCCCGGGTCACCCAAACCGTTAGACATCTTGGAGCAGCCTGGGAAGTCCCCTCAGGGGCGCCATGTTGGCTCAGTGCTTTAGGAGCTGACAACCGTCGCCAAGGAGCTGTTCTTCTTGTAAGCACCTTGTAAGCAAGCACCGAAGCTCCGACTATCTGGTGACGCTTGTGATCAGGGCTGGCAGAAACCTCTGCAGGGATATGCGAGGTAATGAGGGGCTGTTCTGAATTCCCCTTAGTTCTTAAATTGCGTGTGCGCACATATGTTTACGTGTGTGTATATACAGATGCACGCATATCGTGTGTGTGTGCGTGCATATACACACCAGTGTCAGCAGGAAAGTCTAGATTCACTGGACTCTGAGTTAACACAGCCTCACAGAGCACAGCACTGGCTGGGCTCAAATATGAAGATTTCCTTTTCTGCAGGATTGCAGCACCAGACATTTTCAGATAAACTTAGAGCAGAACACCCTCCACTTTTACTATTTCTTAGAACTTCTATACTCTTGAAGGCCTAGAGACACTTTATTTATGGGGGATGGCACCAAAAAGGAAAGGTCCCCCCAACTCCTGGGGGCAGGCTCAAGTTAGCAATGTGCACTTCACAGACCTGCTAAGGTGGAAGAGTGAGGCCACCTTGATGCCATTTCTGAGCCCAAACGGTAGCCATGAAATGTAACTTTGAAAAAGAATCCATAAAGTGGGATAGTCAGACTGCAGTAGGGGAACCGGAAGCCTTTTCCTCCCTCTGTACTGTAGATGTACCACGGACCACCACAAAGTTAGGAAGAGCTCCAGTATTTCCTAGCTGTGTAACTCAAGGCAAGGGGCTCTATTACTCCACATCCGTTCTATCATCTGACAAATGGGGGCCAAGTACAGGGCCTGGCTCACAGCTGGTCCTCAATACAGGTCATTTCCCCTCCTGGGCTGTCAGAGCTGAGACTCCTAGGAGAACCTCTTGGAATTGCCCTGGACTTCAGGACATCAAATCAAAGGACCAACCCACTCTCAGCCTCCAGAGAACCCAAATCTGGAAGGCAGCCAGGGACTGCTGTGAGGCCCCAATTCATTCTGGAGACATTCATTACCTGCTGCCCTTGATGACATCTCCCTGGGGGTTTCTGCAAACCCAGAGCCTGCAGCCAGTCGGCACACACTGCTGAGCACTCTAACTTACTCACCTGGCAGGAGCTTAAGGCCGAGCCGCATCCTCCAGCTCTGGGGGAAGCTGGTGCCACTGCAGGAAGCACCCTAGTTCTTACACTGAGAAAGGCTGTTGGCAGGGACTCCGGAGCCTGGGCAGAAGCTGCTGCTCTGTGTTTAATGCTTCCCTGGTTAAAGTTTTATCAGGTGCTGAAGACAGCAGGAGCCCATAAAGCAAATCTGAAATCTTAAGTAAAAGCAAAAGGGCTTTCCTTGAGGATTACAGAGATATGATAATATAATGATAATATATTGAGACAAGCTGGCATGTATTTTTATATTTCTGTTCATATCCGCTGCATAAATGCTTGGGTTTCCCAAATACTGATTTTAACTAATAACATACAATCAGATAGGGAGGAGCCAATGGTCTATCCATTGTGAAGATAAGACTGCTATTTAGAGATGAAACAATAATTATTGGGGAAAGACAAACACAAGCATCCAGACCCTAAAATCGAAGTTCTTCATCTTCTGGCTTTTAAACTCTTATAAGAGTGGCCACTTGTCCTTCTTTATGGGTAGTTCTGTGGGATACGGCTGGGGGTTGTAATTAGTGGTATGCCAAATTCTCCAGTCTTTGCAGGAGGACAGGTAAAGCACCGAAATTGTCTTAGCCATTTTTTGGCCACCAGTTTGAGAGAAAAATACTTTTTTTTTTTTTTTAACAGCCCAAAGTACTCTCAGTCCCAACATCCTAACATATTTAGTGAGCTAGGATAATCTTAACCCAGAAGCATATACGCCTGGTAGCTTCCTGGCCTCAAAGAAATAATTTTATAGCATGCACAGGATTGAACAATGACATAAATAGGATTCTTACAGTAAGTACTGTTTCTGCCTCAAAACCATCCTGCACACACACACACCAGCTGGCCCTAATGCTGTGTGCCAGGTACACAGGTCACGGGCAGGCAGGCTGGAAGAGGGACTTCTCCCAGTGCAGGCCTTCAGTTTTGCTTCAGAGGCGACTAGAGGTCTAGGCCCCAAGTCAGCTGCTTGGATACAGTTCCAATTGTACTTCTCGGAAGTGAACACCAAAATACCACTAAAGGCAGAGGAGAGGGACCACGTACCCCACTTGCAAATAAGCATTCCCTCTGAAGTGTCCCACTCTATCTTAACTGTGTGTATGAACACTCTATTTCATAATGTAGCTGTTTTATCAAAAAAGAAGGTCATCCCCCGACTCCAAACCATTTCAGTAAAACTGATGTTTCAGAAAATGCAGGCTTTTTAACTTGCAGGTTGGTATTCCCTGGTAATCACCTTACTTGGGAGGAGAAAACTTGGTTGTAAGGAAATGTGACTTGGCAAGGGGGAAAGGTTGGAAGTCCAACCGTGGGATGTCTCTGCTCAGGGTACTTGAGAGGGAAGAACCTGGGTGTGGGGGCGGGGCTGAAGGCCTGTGGCGGGGTGCCATGGAAAGAGGGGTTCCAGCTGGAGGGAAAGGAGGGTGTACCTGCCGGGAGACGGGGCTTGATTCAGCACACCAGAGTGACGAGAACTCTCTCTACACTGCCTTTAAGCCAAATGAGGCCAAGGGGGCTGGAGCAGGAGTGACAAAAACCTACACTGAAAATCCCCACTTGGTAATACACATCCCGGCCTTCATGTTGCGACAAGACCCAGAAAACCGGCAGAAAGCACCCAAATAATTCAGGTTCCATCAGATCCTTTAGTGACTATTTTGGAAACTCAGGCAATTTGAGTTCAGAAATACTGATTTCAACTTTTAATCAGATCTCTTTGGTCCTTTTTTTTTTTTTTTAAAGTCATTTCCTTTCTACCTCTTCAATCATTTTTTTCATTTCCACAGCACTGAATTATGGATTTGAAGTGCTGGATAACCTCATGTACTAAAAATATCCCTGTATTTCGAACTTTTAACTCTTTCTCCAACCCCGTCTTCACGCCACCCATCTTACTTCGTGGAGCCACATTTTCACAAATGTATAATTGGACTTTTAGAGACTATCTACAAAGCCCTACTGTGCCCCCCACTATTTCATGCTGCAATATAAATAAAGTGGGGTTTTATTAGCAGGTAGGGAAAAAATTCTGACTGCCCTTCAGGATTATTCCAGATCCTTCCAGATAAAGCAATGCTATCTGGGTATACAATATCATGGGGGCTGGCTTTCCTGAGTAAGTTCAAAGCAGCCATTGAGGGACTACCTGAAGGACGCTTCTTAATTAACTGCTCCTGGTTGATCATAGGGGCACTTTTTCTTGAGCTACCACGACAAGAGAATGAAAAGCACAGTCAGTAACAATAAAATTGGTCATCCCTTGGAGAGATATGTGCCTGCTGTGGATCTGGGGATGTGTCCGGTAGAAGTACGTTTGTTGCTGGGCAGCTTTCACAGAACTCAGAAGCCGCTACATACACGCCGTCACATACACACAGGGGGAAGGGGTGAGTTTCCACGGGGGATGGCAAGCCTTCATGTGTCCTCTTCTTCACTGGCACCGCTGCAGAGGAAAGGAGAACCGGGTGAGTTAAGACATCAAAGAAGGGAGCAGCCTAGTCTACTGGCTGAAGACACGGGCTCTGTTCTCAGACCTACCTGGATCCCGGGCCTAACACTACCTCTGTTGGGCCGTTGGCCATGGGCAAGTTAATTAGCTTCTCTAAGTTCTGGTTTCTTTATTTGACTCCAGGGATAATTTTGATAATAAGATATACTTCCTTGGGTCACTGGAGAATTAAATCAGAGGATACATGTAAAATGTACAATGCCTGGTACATGGTAAGTGAATATCTCTGTAAAGGCACAGGTGAGGGTCATAATATTTTTTAAGCTTACTTGACAAAATAAAGAGCTGGTAAAAATCAGGAGTTTGACTTCCGCTTAGCCTGAAACCCTCTATTGTTAGGAGAGAAAAACGGGAGAAGCTACCGCTTGGCACTCCCAACAGAGCTTCTCACTTGAAATCAAGCCAAGGTTTCAATTCCTGCCCAGGACAGCCACAGGATTCAAATGTCACCTCTTTAGAGAAGGTATTCTATCTAAGTAGGATTCCCTCGTTATTCTCCATTTTATTTCATTAATTGTCCTTATTACATTCTATACATTGTCTGCTATTTACTCTCCCCTCTACCTCCAACTAGAGTGTAAAAAAGTAGCAACACTGTTTATCAGCACCAGCACTAGGATTAGTAGAGAAGTGTTAGTGTTACTAGTAGAGAAGTGTTCAATAAATTGTTGTTTTCAAAAAGGGAGTGAGAAATCAAAGCAAGAGGAAGGGAGGGAAGGAGGGAGCTGAAAGGAATAGTCAGTCATGATTGCCCTGGCCAGGGCGTCCAAAACGTCAGTGATATTTCAGTGGCCAAAACGTGCGCTATGAGTCCCAGGGGCATGGCCAGGCCCACGGGTGCCGAAGGTTAGAGCCTCCCTGGCTTGGTCCTGCTGATCCAGGGATTGGGGTGGGGAAAAGGCAGGGCCAGACAGGGAAAGGGGCAGAAGCGAGCACACTGAGAAGGACGAAAGCAGCGAACTTGCCCGTTTCTCCTCCTCCACTTCCAGAGGCCACTATCCTTAGAAGAGTAAGAGCCAACCTGATCAAGTGCCTACTGTGTGCTGGGGACACTGAGCTGCGCGCTCCGCTTTCCACTGTTCCTCACCACAATCCCAGGACGCAGGGACTGGTGTTGTTATCCCCACTTTGCAGATGGAGAAAGTAAAGCTGAGACAGAAAATCCTCAGTCACCAGTAACGTCTGTGTCCTTAAAACTCAAGGATGAGTTCTGGCTGGAGAAAGTCTGAAGTAATCAAGTGGGGGTGTCTGGAAGGGAGGAATACTCTCCTTCCTCTGGTAAAGACAGGAGCTGGAGAAGAGGGAAGGCCTGGGGTGCATCGGCTCCCAGCTATGACGGAGACATTTTTTATCTCACAAGGGATCATCTGTGTCTATATAAAATCTGCTTTTTTGCATCCATTTGGGATAGACTTTAAGGGAAAATATCCTAGGCAATAGACTTGTAGTACTTCTGCTACAGGCGAAAACATTTCAAGACACGGAGCCTGAAATGAATGGAAGTGTGCTCTAGCAGCCAAAAGAACCAACTCAGCAACCTTCATGATCCAAAGCTCTGCCCTACTTCCATTCCCTCTTCCTGCCTGGTGTCCGATCACAGGATGAAGGGTGCATGCTGGGAAGGGCTGGACAGTGGACTGTCATTAAAAAAGCAGTGTTTGGTGGCATCTGTCCCAAAGGGAACAAAGGATCTTTTATGAAAGTGTCTCACCAGAATCAAGGCACAGTTGGAATTGGCGCCATATTCTCCCCTTTGGTATTATATCCAAAGCAAGCTCTATTGTTCTCTTGTCAATTTTCCTCCAAATACAGGAGGTCCAGCATGATGACTGCACCCTTTCCTTAAGCTGCGGTTCACTTTTCAGCATTCTTGAGATGCATAGTTTAAAGGGTTCATGAACCTACTTAAATTGTACACAAAATTTTGTCTGTGTGTTCCTTTGTTTGAGAAAGGCCATAATTTTCATCATATTCACAAAAAGGTCAACAACCCTTCCCCCCCAAACTGAGTATAATAAAATTGAGAATAAATTAAGTGTTTTTCTAGTTGCCAGGTTCTCTAAGACTTGTACAGTTGGCTTGGGGAAAAGATCAGAAGTCCTGACTGATAAAATCTTTTCTCATGACCCTCAAAGAGATCTGTTCTTGAGTCTGATAAAGTTCATCTCATGGTTTAAAAGCATGAGATCTTGGGATTCTGGCGAATCACTGATTCTTTCATTTGCTAAACATTTATTGACTGTCTACTATGATGCTAGGCACAACAATGAATGATGGACACAGTAGTTGCCCTCACAGACTTTACAGCCTAGTAGGGGAGGGGGGAGGGGGAAGGGGAGAGAGAAGGGGGAGGGGGGAAGGGGAGGGAAGGAGAGAGGGAGGGAAAAAGAGAAATGGTGGGGGAGAGAATTATAATTATTTTCCCACAACTGGCATCTTCAAATACAGCATATTCATTTTCATAATTAACTAGCAAACTGCTTTTCACAATAATGAAGAAGAAAAAGGATCTTAAGTGAATGGATAACAGAACTTTGCTCACCCTGTGTGTGGTCTCTCCTGGAGGGTTACACAATATAATTAGTATGAGACAGCATCTCCCGAATGCTTCTTCACTTTGTATATAAGCTGGTCTGTGTTCATAACATTTTATCTTAAATAGTCTATAAAAGTCTTTACTTTCTCCAAGGGAAGTAACACAGCCTTCTACCTCGGCCGCTTACCATCCTCCTCTGACCCATCTACCAGCCACATTTAGATTTATAATCGGATCAGTACTCAGAGGTTACTGAAATTCTTTCTACTGTGTTGTCATTGAGGTCACTGTTGCTGTTCTGAGAATGAACTAATTGTGTTAGAAAGACAGCCCAACGTTCTGCATGGAGCACTGGGTGTTATGCACAAACAATGAATCAGGGAACACTATATCTAAAACTAATGATGTAATGTATGGGGATTAACATAACAATAAAAAAATTAAAAAAAAAAAAAGAAAGCCCATTCATGTCAACTATACTGGAATTAAAATTAAAAACTTCATTAAAAACAAAGAGAAAGAATGAAGGACAGCCCACTCTGTAGGAGGTATTTACCGACGAGAGCGGCAGTATTATATAATGGCTCTGAGGTCACCAAGACTGAACGAGGTTCAAATCTCTGCTCTGGCACTAATGAGCTGTAGAACCTTGGGTGAGTTACCCAACCTCTCTGAGTCTCAGTTTCCTCATGGTAATTCTATCTATCTTATAGGTTTATTGTGAAAGTTCTATTTACTTCATGCAGTATAAATGATTAACAATGGGGACTCTCTTCTTCAACCCACCTTCCTTCTTATCCTCAATCAGCAGCTCCTCCTCCTGACTTCTCTTCACTGTTCCTGGTCCTAGCATCTGAAACACTACCCTCTAGAGCAAATGTGTTCCTATCCCCAGATGCCCTTAGCTTTCTGGAGAGCAATAGTGCTCTTCTTTGCTTGCTTGGGGAGTGTTGTGTTTTGTTTTTTTAATGACAACTCCAGACAAAATGAAACACCGGTACTGAAGAGAAAGAAAGGCTGAGTTCAATGGCTTTGACCCTTCCACCTGACAGGTCTCTGCCAAACCCTGGTGAGGACAAATATTGAGCGAAGCCTAGTTAACTGGCCTCCGTCATAGGCAGATGGAGGGTGAGTGTGCTGTCGTATCTAAAAGCAGTGGTTTTAAGGCTGGGACACATATATCTTTGTGGTACGTAATGACTTTCCAGGGGGTATTTGGGCATGTGTAATCTTAAGGAAATACACGTTCAGACCCTTAAACTTCCATATACACTCCTTCTTACAGCTGACCTTTCCAAGAACATGCCTGGGATCTATACGTTCTCTCAGCAGCCACTCCCATTCCCAGTACAATCACCATACTGCACTTCAGAAAAGAAATGCATACCTCTCCCCCGCCTGAATCTTACCAGGGGACAATTTGAAAAGGCCTTCCTTCTAAGAGGAGTCCTATGAGAGCAGAGCAAGAAATATTTATTTTGCCCAGTCAATAAACTCTTGGCACGGTTGCATGCTCCCGTCTGTCCACAGACCTTAAGAATTCACATTCAGAAGTCAGATGGTGGTCATGAGGTATGTACTAATAAGTTTATTTGAGTTGAAAAAATGAAATCAGACTTGGGTCTGACAGAAAGCAAGACTGATTTGGCTGGATGGTTTGACCATAAAAACCTTTGCCAATTAGATTATATAGTGAATCTTGCCTGTACATTTAATAAGTAGTGCCAAAGCTTTGCCAAAAACTTATGTAAAGCTCAGACCATGTAATATGTCAGATATCACACCCTTTTCAACTATCTCCACTTGATTTGTCATTTTAGGAGTTAACTTTAAAATAGGCAAGGAGGCACGCAGTTTTTTCTAAATTTCAGGGGGTGTAAGAACACAAAGTTTAGCTGAGGAACTGAGGGCTCCCAAATCCTGACTGGGAGAGTGGTGTGCCATTTACCACTTCCCTGGCCGGGGGCTGGGGTCGGGGCACACTGTCGGGGGGGGGGCGCGGGATGGGACTAGGGAGCCCCAGCCAGCAGCCAGCCGACACAGAGTGACACGTGTGGCCCACAGCTGCCACGCTGTCAGAGGAGGAATCCTGCGAAACTGAGAAGCTGTGAGAGGTATGCCACGGCCCGTCTCAGCCAGCCCCCAAACACCTGCTGACAAAGCGGCTGCGATGGAGGCGTGTTTCCTTGCCTGGCAATTTTCCAGCCAGTCCACACAGATAGGCAGCCCAGCCTTTCCACTTCTTCCCCAGAGATGGCAGCTTATGAGAGGACGTTAATAAATGAGGTGGAAGGCACTCTGACCTCGCAAGTCTAATAGTTTCTTTTCCTGAGAATATAATACAACTTAATTTGATTTGGCATCACTCCTATCTGCTGAATCTTTGGCTATTTATTAATTCATTATTGCTGTAAAAGGATTATTCAACTCAAGAGGATAGAGAAATTAAGAGGTACCAACAAGGGAGGAAGGTTAGATTCGAAAAGATAGATTTAGTATTCTCCCAGAATGCAGCCACGCGGGTCTTGTCAAGGAGCTCACGGGCAGTGTCCGTTCACCATCCGAGGCTGTGGCCACCCAGTGCTGGGAGGTGTGCAGTCAGTCTGCCTTCGGGGATGGACCACCCGCCCCGACCCAGAGACACTCCTCCACCAGACGGAGCAGAGCTGCTACTTCTGTGTCCCCTGTCACCCAGCAGCCCAGCCTGGGGCGAGGGGGGTCATGGTGCTGGAAGGAATCAGAACTTCTATCTGTAGCTGCCGCCTAGGGAACTAAGTGAGGTCTAAATATAAAATAAGGCAAAATGTCCTCCGTTTATCCTGGGTTAACTGAGAAAACATGAGAGGACTTCAAAGTTTTAGTCCTGGCTTTGCTGGTGACTCTGGGAAATCAGGATGTGTTGCATTACAAGTAAAATTCAGAAAAATTCCAAACCAGACAAAAGCTAATAAGCTCCTTTCTGACTTACATACTTGCTAATTCACTAGCTCTCATCTGCTTTTGTTGTGCGTCCTTCTCCCTGTTCCTCCCCAGCTCAATCTGAAGGCTGGCCTAAATGGTCATGGTTCTTTCACCTCTTTCTGTGGCAGGGCCCAAACACCAGGCTGGTCAGGACCTAGTACAGAGCCAAGAGCAAAAGTCTGTTGGGAGCAAAAGCCCCATGAGCCCATGAGCCTATGAGCCTCAAAAGCCTCGTTTATTGTTGGTCTTAAAAAGTCTCACATAGCTCCAGCCTGACCGCATCTTCCTTCTCAAATCACAGGAAAGACAGGGAGAAGGACCCTTCTCTCCACATTGCATTCTACTTTATCCCCTGAACCTTCTCTTCAATAATAACCATTATTCACAGAGGGCTGACTTAATGTTCTGTGCACTGTGCAATACCTACCTCCAAGGGTTGTTATGATGAGATGGAAGGTACACACAAATTCTAAGACAAAACAATGCTAGGTACTGACAGGATTGCTACAGAAGGAGAAGGCAACCCACCTGGGTTTGTCTCTCAGCTCTCCAGCTGCCTCTGCCTTACAGACCCACGTAGGCGCTTCTGAAAGAGGCTTGGGGCTCCAGCTTGGCCTCAGGTCCACACTGGACCTCACTGCCAAGACTGATCTCCACGCACCTTGCAACCTATTTACTGTGTTTACAGGGGGCTACGCTCCTTGCACCCCACAAGGGCTAAGCGGGTGGTGGCCTGTTTCTATGGAAGATGGAGGGTGCCCGAGGGTCTGTTCAGGCAGTGCGCTTCTATAGGGAGACACTTGAACAGAAGTAACAGGCAGGCTTGCTAGCCTGCCAACGTCCCATCTGCTCTCAGAACTGCCTTCTTGGAGCGCCTGGGTGGCTCAGTCGTTAAGCATCTGCCTTTGGCTCAGGTCATGATCCCAGAGTCCTGGGATCGAGCCCCACATCGGGCTCCCTGCTCCACGGAAGCCTGTTTCTCCCTCTCCCACTCCCCCTGCTTGTGTTCCTGCTCTCGCTCTCTCCCCGTCAAATAAATAAATAAAATCTTATTAAAAAAAAAAAAAGAACTGCCTTCTTTAGGATCGAGTCTCCTGTTGCTGCTGTTGGATTTATAATGGAATCATTTCCAACCTTTTTTTTTTTTTTACTTCAGAAAGTAACATTTTATTTTTTGCTGATCTGTACTTTCTGTAACAAGCAAATACTGCTTCCATGAAAAGAAAAATCCATAGCATTATGCATCAGTGATAATTACGATTAACACACTGAAATACATTTATCTATACCCCCTCATGCATATATAAAAATATATATATTTTGCAGGCTCTTTCATAATCTGATTTTTCCACTCAACTAACAATCATAAATACCTTTCCTTATTAAGAAATATATTTCTATAAGATTGTGATTCATGACTGAATTGTATGGACTTACTGTACCCACTACTGGATATTTAAATTATTTCTACCTTTTCATTTATTACCCACACCTCTGTGACACATATCCATGTGGATGAGTCTTTAGGTTCATCCTTAATTATTTCCAAAGGGAGTGGGAAGGGAAACGCCTGGGTCATACACCTTTTTACAGCAACTTTAGATCTACAGAAAAATTACAGAGATAGCATCAAGGGTTCCAACATGTAGCTTCCTCTACTATTAACATCTTATGTTAGTGAAGTACGTTTGTTACCATGAGCCAATACTGGTATGCTACCATTAACTGAGGTCTGTATTTTATTCAGATTTCTTTAGTTTTCCCCTGATGCTCTCATGCCGGTCCAGATTCTACCCAAGAACCACACTACATTTAGTCATCATGTCTCCCTGGTCTCTTCTTGGCTGTGACAGTTTCTCAGATTCCTTATTTTTGATTACCCTGACAGTTTGAGGAGTACTGGGCAGAGATTTTGTAGAGTGTCCCTTGGTTGGGATTTGTCTGATGTTTTTGTCCTGATTAGGCCATGGTTACAGGCCTTTTGAGAGGGAACCACAGAGGGACCCTACCATTCTCATCACATCACAGCCAGGACACACAGTCAGTCTGACCTAGCACTGCAGATGCTGACCTTGATCGCTTGGCCCAGGCTGTGCTTGTTAGCATTTCTCACTGGAAAGTTACTCTTTCCCTGCTTCCCAAACTGTACGTTTTGGAAGGCAGTCACTCTGAGCAAATCACACCTATGGAGTGAGGAGCTGTTCTCCCCATCATGGAGGGTAGAATATTTGCATACATTATTGTAAATTCTTCTGAAAAGGAGATCTGTCTCTTCTCCTTTATTTATTCAATAGTTTACTTAGAACACTATGGACTCATGGATGTTTATTTTTACACTTTGGGTCATAACCCAATACTACTCTATTTATTGTTGCTCAAATTGTTCAGCTTTGGTCTTTGGGAGCTCTTTTCATCAGTTCCTATGGCCCCAGACATATCCTCATCAGCGTGGGGTTTGCATGGGGTTTGTTCTGAGTACTTCCTTACTTTCTGGCACTACAAAATGCTCCGGGCTCATCGTGTAGATTTCCTTCCCCAGTCCTATAATCAGATATTTCCTCCAACAAGCAAAGGAGATGTACTTTTAAAGGTATTTGATCTATTATTGTTAAATTGCCCTTGAAACATCACCTTATACTGATTTACAATCCTGAGAGTGCCCCCTTTCCCCACACCCTTGCCGACACGAGGCAGCTGCAAAGTGTCTGTGGGGATGGGGTGCATGTGTGTGTGTGTGTGTGTGTGTGTGTGTGTCTCCTCTCTGAAATAACTTCCTTGTTATTATTCGGGTTCCCATTGAACTTCAAGAGGAAGATGCCATGGGGACATTTCTCTTTCTGTGGGCCTTCCTCAACCTCCCTTCCTTCCTCCAGCACAGTGGGATTTCACCTGACAACCTCCTGCGGTGAGGGCTGGAAAGGAACTTTTCCTAAACCCCTATTAGAGCCCAGGCAACTCCAGGGGGTGGAGGAACTAGAAGCAGAAAATAGCCCAACAGCTTACCTTCCCTGCTCCCTACACCTTCAGGAAACCCCTCCCCCCACCACCCAGTTTTCTCATTTTTTCTTGGCAAGTAAATAATGGAAATCCAATCTCTCTCAAGCAGCTTCCTTCCACAGAAATCTTAAACGTAAGATTTAATAAAATGCTGGACTTCAAATTTCCTGTTGCCTCAGCTGCTGTATCTTACAGGTTACCAAAGGGAGAGGGAGAAAGGATCAATAAATAAATACACACTTGACACTAATCTCTAATCTCTGTATGAATAGTAGGCTTTTTTTTTTTTCCTAAGTATTCCAGATTAGTTCTCAGTAGTTTTGAGTCCCACAGTGACCTTGAATTGAAGTCCGGAAGTTGGAAACTGGAAGCAAACCAACTCTCAAGACCTCCTGCGACTATCTTATATTGCAGAGGGTTATAAATGTGGAATTGAGAGTTAGAAGCACCTAGGCTTGGGTCACAACTTTGCCATTTACTAGCTGTGGGATTGTGAGCTCAGTGCTCCTACCTGGAAATGAGGACAATTTAGTGCCTACCTGGAAGAGTCGCAGAAAAGATTAAGTGGGGATGAGCATATATAGAGTGTCTGGCGTATACACACATACATACATACATACATACATACATACATACTGGAAGTCAACATCTCGGTTCCTGAAAGCATTTCAAACCTGCAAGCCCCATTTTCTCGAAGAATGCCGTTTATTTATTATTTTATTTATTTATTTAAATTGTGTCGACTGTTCTTGTACCTTTATTCTTTTTTTTTTTTAAGATTTTATTTATTTATTTGACAGAGAGAGACCTAGCGAGAGACAGAACACAAGCAGCGGGAGTGGGAGAGGGAGAAGCAGGCTTCCCGCTGAGCAGGGAGCCCGATGTGGGGCTCGATCCCAGGACCCCGGGACCATGACCTGAGCCGAAGGCAGACGCCTAATGACTGAGCCCCCCAGGCGCCCCGGAACGCCATTTATTAACAGAAGAGAGCAGCTAACACTGATGTGACACAAGTGCTGGAGGCATCACACTGTCACTTGAAGGGGCTCCAGATTCCTTCCCGAGCCTGTTCCCTTGGTGTTTGGTAAGAGGCCATTTGTTAATAACGGCAGCAAACACCTACAGCTTATTCAGTACTTCCTATGTGCCGACGATTGCGCTCAAAACATTAGAAGCACCATCTCCCTATCCCATCGGGTCCACAGCAAGTTCTGTCCCCTGCCTGTCCCCTCCGCTTCTCCACGGCCGCCACCATCTCTTGCTGGAATGACTGCCACTGCCTTCTGACCGGTCTGGCCTTCCTACTTGTACCCTTACTTCACTACTGTTCCATTTTCAAGCTGCATTCAGCGTAATACTTCTTAAATGTGCAACCGATTATGCCACGGCCCCACTTAAAAATCCTTTAATGGCTTCCTACAGCCTTAGAAGAAAGCCCCATGGCCCCAAATCCCTACATGATTTGGCCTCTGCTTACCTCTCTAACCTATTTCGGGACACCTGCCGGCACACTGGCTTTCTTTCCGCTCCTCAAACAAGTAGAGCTTGTTCCTGCATGAAGGCCTTGGCATTTGCTGTTCTGTTCCAGAAGCTCCTCCCCTCATGCCTTGGAATGACTGGCTGGCTCCTTAACATTCAGGTCTCAGCTTCAATGTCACCTTCTCTGAGGCCTCCCCTGACCAAGCAGTCTCGAGCAGCCCCCCAGCCCCGCACTGTGGGGTCAGGCTGTTGTACTGTCTTTACAGCACTTGTCACTATCTAAAGTTATTCTGAGATGCTAAGGGTCCTGAAGTATTTTGTCCCCTGCTACATCACCTGTACTGGATAATGCGCCTGGCACCAGGGAAACCTCACCAAATATTTTTTGAATGAATGACTAAGTGAATTATCAAAACAACTCCTTAAGGTATTATTGATCTAGAAGCCTTCCAAGCTTTCCCAGGCTAACTGTGGGCAGCTTGCTGGTCTTAGAAATACTGCCCAGGCATCTCGTGGACAGCTTATTTCTAGAGGCTCTATTTCTTTTCTAACTGTCACCACAATCACCAGGCACATATAACCACAAGGGGTGGGGGGAGGCACCAGGTATGGATGAAAATGCTGTTATCATAAACAGGACTGCTCTTACAAATGACTAAGCCTTACTGGTAAAGGCTGGGTGTGTCCAAGGAATGCTGTTTCACTGAGGGCAAAGCAGAAGCAAGCTCAGGTCCAGCCCTTCCCAGGCAAGGAAATCTGAAGAACCAATTCATCTGCTGGAGGAAATGTTCTCATCTGGCTTCCTTATAAAACAGCTGCACGTTTGGCAACTTCCAGCCCTCCACAATCCAGCTGTGAGCTGTGCTCAAGGCAGGCTTGGGTTCTAAGACTTTAACCATCCGCCCTTCACCCTAATGGTCTGTGAAGGGAGAATGACACCCAGGCCAAGAAGGAAGTAAAGGGGTGGTTATCACTGTTCCCCTCCCTCCCTAGTAGGAAAGCCAGCTGAGGCGTGGGTGCGCATGTGGGCGAGCAGGGTTAGCTGTCCTGATGGTGGGGACAGTGGGACAAGCACACAACTACAAATCGGAGATGTGCCTTCAAGACCATGGTCCAGCACACGTTAGCATATGACCTTCGGTGGGATGCCTCATTCATTCACTCATTCATTATGTGCAATTAGCCAACATAGAGTACATCATTAGTTTTTGAGGGATGCCTCTTTAAACGAAGGTTTCCACATGTGTAAAATGAAGACAGTGATACATGGAAGGACTCACTAAACGGGTGCTATCATTATTATTCGCTAGGCTCTGAACTCATCACCTTACTAACATTTTCACATTCGGTTTTCATAGTAATAACCCTAACAGAATGAACATTTTACAGATGAAAAAACACGAGGAGCACAGAAGTGAAGTGACATCCCAAAGTCCCACAGCTAGGCAGGGCTGGAACGACACCCGTGGCCTGGCCCGTGTTCCTCCCCCTGGGCGGGGATGAGGGGGAGCCCTCGGTGGTGGTGAAGGCCGCGCAGGAGGGCGCTTGTCCCGTCAGCTTGGCTGCATTCCTCACTGCCAGTAGCAGAGGTGGGAACCTCTGCGGATCGCTAAAGATCATCCAAGGCCTTGGCAGACTCGAGCTCCAGCTTAGACACCAATTACCAGAAAACTTCCTCCCTGCTATAGGGCATCCCAATAGTCTCTTTTAAAAAAAAAAAAAAAGGGTATGGCTAGATGTCTTCTGCGTCTACAACTGTGATCTGTCTGGACATTCCTGTAGCCACCTGGCTGCAATGTAGTGGTTTCCCTCGGATTCCTGCTTGGTTCCTGTGCGCTCTGGCACACAGTCCCAAGACACCGTCCCGCAGGCTCAGGGCAGAAGGTCTCTGGGTCAGATACCACTTTCAGTTTCAACCCTGTCCTGAGGTGAGAGGCACCCACTTCTCACTCTTTTAATTAGGATGCAGAGAAACTCTTCCAAGGCTTCAGCTGATTCCCCACCCCCACCCCCGCCCCGCCACTAGAAGATACAAAATATGAGTTCAGTTGGGATGATGCTCCCTTGTCTGCCTACGGAGAACTGACGACGAAGGTAGTCTGATGGGTCCCTGCTCTGTCCTTGCCGCCTCCCGGGGTTCAGGGATTCAGCACCCCTTGGTGTGGTTATATTGTAAATGTCTTTGCCGCTTGAGCTCCTGGGAGGCTGACTCCGCTTCCCATTCACCATTTTACCCCCAGTGGTTAGCACCACGCCTGGTACTTAGGAGGCATTTTGGTGGCTGTCACACAGGATCTCACACAACCTGCACTGGCCTAGGAGAAAGGAGTTAGCAGGTAAAGTGCAGGGTGGGGAAGACTGGCCTTCAAGGCAGTAACTATGACCAGAAGAAAAGCAGACTTTTCTCCTAAGAGCATAAGATCTATTTTCTTGGAAAACGCCTAAAGGAGGTAGTATAATCTGTCAGGATCATCCACGCTGGAGTAACACCAGGATTCCCATCTAGGCCCTTCTGAGCTGGGTGACTTTGGCACAGCTACTGAACCTCTGTACGCTTCAACCTGCTTGTCTGTGACACAGGGTGTCATGCATTCATTCACTATTTCAGTGAACAAATGCTTACTGAGCACCCACAGGATATGAGGCGCTGTCCTGGGCACTGGCATCACGGTAGTAAGCAAGTCTGACAAGGTCCCAGTTCTACGGAGCCTCACTTCTAGTGAAGGAGACATCTAATAAACAAGGAAATGGATAATTTCAAATAGAGGAAAGTACTGTGGAGAAGGTAAAGCAGGATGCTGGACAGAGAACGATGGGCGTATGTGTGCTGAAGGGCAACCGAGACGGGAAATACCAGGATATCCCTGCTAGAGTGGACAGGAATACTAAATGAGCTCAAGTGTTTAGCTTGCTTACTACCAAGTAATGGGCACTCTACCAAATTCAACTGTTTTTAGATTGCTCCCCATCCCTAAGCCGACTGCTTCTATTTTGCCTCACGACGGCTGAGCCCCCACTACATGCCAGGGAGGGGAAGACAGAGGGCACTCAGCTGGAGCTCTCAGACTGGCAAAGAATGCAGCCAGTGCTCTATGAGAAGAGGAAGAGATGGCAAATTCCACCTGTAGAGTCAACAAAGACTGCCACTCAATGTGGGCAGACGGACTGGAATGTTCCAGGAAGCCCATGGGGCGAGAGGAGGGCATGGCAGGTGGGGGGAGCAGCCTGAACAAAGTCCTGAACGGTCCCACTCAGCACGTCCAGGGAGCCGTGAGGCGCTCACAGCGGCTGCAGACAGAGCATGAGGGGGCGCCCCAAGAGACAGAGTATCTCCCGAGCAGCTCCCAATACTGCTCTCCAGGGGTCACGCTGGAAGCGTCTCCTAGGAAGATGGGAGGCGTGTGGGCGGGACCGAGCAGCAGATGAGAAGGGCGCCAGGGCTCCATGTGGCGTCTACCGCACTGCCAGCACGAACAGCGGGAACCAGGCCTATGTTTAAAATAGCCTGGGTTCCGTGTGGCATTCCCCGAGGCGGCACACACAGATATCTCAGAGAAGCAGGAAAAGACAACCAGCCAGCGGTGGCTCAACATAAAGCCTGCGTGGCGGCCAGGCAGGCACCGGGCTGCTCCAGTGCGACTGTGGAGCATCAGTGCAAGTCTGACCCTCAGCTTGGAAGGCTATCCGAGGCACCCATGTATGATGCCGGGGTCTGCAGTGAGCGGACGCACTCCCAAGCACAGCCGAGGGCTCCTTCTTCGCCAAAGTCAGACTCACTTGTCCAAGAGTCTAAGGCCTATGCCAGGGACAGTGAGAGGGCTTGGAACTAGGGAGACAGTGAACTACAAGGAGATTTCTTGTGCCTATCAGTAACTCAGGCACCCCCACCAGCTCACCTTCTCTGAGTGTAACTACGAAGCAGAGGTTTGTAAAAGGAAACCATTCAGATGGAGGCCTGGTTCCCTATTCATTACCCTGTCCTATCCCTGCCCTTGCAGTGAACACTCTTGTTAGGAGACCCCTCAGGAAATGGAGAAGGCAAGAAAGCTATCCCCACCCCACTCTTCCAAAAGCTCGCGATACAGCCATTAGGTCTGGACTGTAGGAATCTGCCCCTATGGGTGCAGAGCCAAGGAGATGAACATCACATCCAATTTACATTCAGCCAATCTTACCAGAGGCTCTCCCTGGATTCCACACCAGTTCTGTCAGATGACAGACAGGCACTAGCCTGGCCAGAAGAGAAGAAGATGACCCAAAACACATGAACACACCAAACAGGAGAGGGCCCAAAACAGAGAGAAAAGAGGAAGGGACACTGCAGGTCTCCACCCTTCGCATATCATCACCCAATCTCAAGACTGAACAAAGCCCACTGCTCTGAATCAAAGGGCTGCCCTAGGTACTGGCACGTATGACACTGGGTAAAAGGCAGCTGTGGCCTTTGTCATGTTCAAAAGATCTCCCCATAAACCACTAAACCTGAAGAACTTATCAAAGTTGTTTCTTTAGTCTGAGGTACTGCACTTCTGGCTGAGCCCCCAGAATGAAAAAATCAGTCATATCGTAAGACAAGAGTAGGTCATGGGGCTACCATACACCACTTGAGCACAGGTGAGTTTCTGGGTGAGCCAGCTGTCCTCTTAGAAGCTGATGGGACAAGGAAGATGGTTAAGTTTTGCTAGGGAAAGAGAAATGCTCATCTTTAAAGGGCCAGGTTTAGGGTCTAAGCAGAGGGTGCTGAAGGAAGCACATAAAGATCATTAAAGACACATTCTGCCTTCCTCCTGGTTTTTTCTGAGGCCAGCTCAGCTGTGACACTCAAATGACATCATCCCACCACTTCAGACCTGTCCCATCCATTTGCAGGAGAACTTGATTACGGCTCACTTTTCAACACAAATCAGATGTCATAACATTTATTCATGATACCTGAAAAGCAATTGCTCTTCACTGGCCCAATTTCAGGGCTTAGCCAGAGCAAGATAATCCAAATACCCCAAAGGGCACCAGGGGAATGTTCCCCTTAGTATCGAATAAGGCCCAGTCACCCTCCAAAGCTGCAGAGTTGAGAGGTAAATGTCTACAATCTAGATGGCTCACTGCTGTCAGACTTTTCACCCTGGCTTTCAGACAGAGAAGAGCAGGAAGGGCACAGAGAAACCAAGGTTTGAATCCAGTCCTCCCACTTATTAACTGGGTCCCCCTGGGCAAAACTTACTCCACTGGGCCTCAGTTTCCTCATCAGTTAAACAGGGTTGACGATTCCAGGTTCTTTATGAAAGTAAAAGCATATGGCACATGGTAAATGCTCCTGAAGTGACTGCTTCTCTCAGGAAATGGTGTGTAAGACAGTGCCTGACACATCAGACTTCCACTCCGCCTTGCTCTGCTCCCTTCCTCCTTCCTGGATTAGATGATGGCTCGGGCTCTCACTTCTGAGTCCCAATCAGAACTCCATCGCATATAGGATAGTACACGTATCAGAGGGCCCTTCTACGCCGGCATGAGAAATTAACAAGAAGCGTAGAGATCTTTTGCTTTCCCTACCCACTCACCCACTCGCTATTTAAAACGCTCCCCTGCAGTCTTCACTCAGCCCGGCGCCAGAGGGATGGAGGGAGGGAATGACAGCAAAATAAACATTCCAGCTAACCACTTTGGGGAAAAGATGAGCGAATCCTTTCAGGGGTTGTTTTTAAATTAAAAAACATTTGCTGTGAGACAATAAAGTCACTCCTCTCTACGAACTATTTTTAGGGCCCTTGACTGAAATACATGCAAGAAAGAAAGAAAAGAAGTTTAAAAAAAGAGGACAATTCTGTAGATGGGAGTTTCAACAAAGCCTACGGAACTGCTTGCTTTATGCTCAGCTGGAAAGAGAAGGTTCTTTTCCTTCCCAAACTGCTTCTCCGATCTCTGGGGTCTCATTTCCCCCCAGCTTTACTGAGATCTAACTGGCATGTAACACAGTGCGAGTTTAAGGTAGCCACTCTCATAATCTGGCACACGTAGTATAGGTTTTAAAATGTCTGCCACAATAAGGTTAACACATCCTTTACCCACATAATTGCCTTTGGGTTGTTGCTCTTATGATGTAAGTCTGACTGCTGACAGTGCTTGGAGTGCTGCTGGGACGAAGGGCTCTGGTGGCTAATCCTACACCTCTTCCTGCCCACTGGAGAGAACGGCAAGACCAGGCTTTAGAAATGGGGCTAGATTAACTGGAGGGGCCTAGCAACCAATGTGGGAACGACCAGTCTCTGGAAAAGAAAAGATGCTCACCCACTTAGCTCTTACTCATCTCAACTGGAACGAACGGTCACAACACGGCTGTAAAGGGCACTCCTGCTGGGGGTTAAAAGCAGACGCGCAAATCAGGCCCACCATAGGAATGAAAAAACTGCCTGGAGGAGGAGTGTAGGACTCCATGAATCTGACATAACTCTGTACTAGAGGCTTTATTTTCTCTTTCATTCCAACTCCTCCTCCCCTCCCCTCCAGTAAAGAACAGTAATGGCATTGAAATCCACAGATAATCCTTAAATCTCGGTGGCAGCTCCAGTTCTAAACTCCTCCCTCACACTGACGGCTTTAACAGCTGTTAACAAGTCACAACAAGGACCTCTCTTGCTCCAGCCTGGAATAGCAGTATCCTCTCCCTTGGCCTACCCAAATCAGACCCGGCCTTCAAAGGTACGTCCTCCACGCACGTTGTGCGGAACCCTCTGGCCTCCAGAGACTATTCCGCATTCACCCCTCAGACTCACAGAGCCTGGTGTGGCCTGTAGGGCCGCGGGGACCTTAGCGGTGTGCTACTGCTCCCGGGGGAGCAGGACACAGGTACAGTCTGGAGGCCCGGTGAGGCCAGCCGAGCCAGAGGCCGCCTCCGTAGGGAAATACGCACGAACGACCGCCATGGAGGCGCGGCAGGGGCAGAGCTGGCGCGAGGGGCAGAGTGGCAGCCTTAAGCAGTGAGCCGTGTCCACGAACAGGACAATTCATCACAAAGTCCAAGCTTGGGGAGGGCCAGGCAGGCCGGGAAGTGGAGTGCAAGGGGGGCAGGCCTGAGATCAGGATGGAGGCTGTGAACAGTGGTGGGCACCGAAGCCTCTTCGTAAAGTCCTGGCTGTGCGGTTTAGGGCACAGACCGTAAGGTACAAGGGAGCCAGGGGCACATGACTAGGCACGAAGCACTTGACGTGAAAGGCATTTCCCTGGCACTGGTCACCGGCTACTCTGCATGTCTCTTGCGGTGGGATTAACCCTGTAGGATTCTTGGCTTTTCCTCCTCTAGACCAAGAGCTGTTGCTCGAGGGCGTATCTTGTGACTAAACACTTCCAACCCGGCTTTGCAGCTGTGAGTCTATTTGTGAAATGAAGATAGAAGGGATTCGCATTTTGCCTCCATTTCTTGTACCTCAATCACCTTCCCCTTGGTGAGGACAGTCCTATTTAGGTTTTAGTGGGAGGCTGCCTAGGTTCCCAGGTGGCAGGCCCCGGAATGAGGGCTGGCTGGCTCTGGTGCATACAGGGCGACCCTAAGGACACCGCATTCCTTCTCTCAGTAACACAAACACTGCGGACGTGTACTCCTAGCAGCCTGTGGTCTTTATCTGTGTTTCTGTTTTGCTTTTTTCGTTGGGGCTAAGAATGTGGGAGTTTGCCCATACCATAATCCTCTACTGGTCACACTTCCAGGCCCGCAGGACAGAGGTGGCAAAAGGCATGAGGGGATGTGTGGAGCCCCTCCTCCGGTGGCCCGCCAGCCCATCGGGGCCCATCGCCTCACTTTGCGGGCGCAGAGCCTGCCTCCCCCCTCCAGGCCCCACTGCTTTCCCAGAAGCCAGCCACAAGTTCACATCAAGCAACAAGCGGCAATTACAAACTAATGCCTGCTGGGAATATCTTTCTAGTGTCAAGCAGCCATCAAAAGCACTTAAGGAAATCATAAAAGGGAGGTGAGAGAATTCTTGGGGAAGAGCTATAGGATAGGGAGGGCAGAAGGGAAGGCATCGGCCCACCTCCGACCTTGGAGGGAAAAACAGGCCATAAAAAGCAGAACTGGTTCTAAAGAATGAACCTGCCTTTGGGGAAACTGCAGAACACTGACATTTTAAGCACTATGTATCTTTTTAAAAAATCATCTAGTGAGCATGCATCATATTTGGTAGTTATATACAATCTCTCATCCCATGTGGACTGCATCTCTGTGAAGAAGGCATTATGCCTCCCTGTTTTACAGATGTGGAAACTGAGGCTCAGAAAGGTCAGTGACCTGTTCACGTTTGGAGCCCAGGTTTGTCCCACGGCAAAGCCACTGTTCTTCCCACCAAAGACAATGCTGGGCTGGGCTGGGCCCCTTGCCGGGTGTGCATGGTGCTGAGCCGCCTGCCGGCAGCTCTTACCACGGGGTGCATCAGGCACTAGCGTGGCTGGTGTGGGGAGCCCCGTGGCCTTTCCTGTGCACTTGCTTAAAGGAGGAGGGAACTCAGCTCTCTTAAGTGGGCTAGCGGAGTCTCTTCGAGGGACTCTTTCTTCAGTCTTCTAGTTGTCAATGACCATGTGAAAGGGAAGGACTGGGCTCTGAAATAAGTAGCTACTGTCACGTTGGGAACATCACTTTCCTCTCTACGTTTTAAATCCTCATGTAAAATGGGCCCAATAAACCCTATGTCACAGAGCAGTTGTGAACGCTAAATAAGATACCTTATTAAAGTCCTTAGTTATAGCTGGCACAGGTCAACATAAATGATAGCTATTAAGAGTAATTTCTGCTTTATTTCAGATAAACGGTTTCAAAAAACACACAGATTTGGCATCAACCTGTTCTCACTCAGTTGGTGCCATTTGCTGTTGAGGAAAAACGTAAAGCCCTTGCATTTGTTTCATGGCTAAGGACAACTATAACAGAATGGCCATGGAAGCGCAGACAACTTGATTCAGGAAAGAGCAAGCCATATTCTCCCTGGGCCTGGTCCTCTCCCTTGCTGCTCAATCAACTCAGAGTAGACTCTAAGCACAGCTATTTAGAGACCAGAAACTTATATACACATATGGCAGGAACCTTGAACATTTTAGGAGGCTAAAGACATGTGTAGGATGAATTAATGCAAATGGCTTTGCCTCTGGTTCTATAGTCCCCTGAAGGCACATTTGCTAGAGGTACCCTCTTCAGATGGGCGGCTCCTCGGGAGAGCAGTGCAGGCTGGCTCCCAGGCTTGCCCGCCTGCTTCACCGAGCAGGTAGCAGCGACTGGAAGGAGCACCGGGCAGATACTTTGTTCTCACCCTGGTTCCCCACTCTAACCCCAACAGTGGTGTGGAGACCCAGAGGTTCTTGGGTTTCAGTCTTCTACACTTCTGACTCAAAACGGCTCTGGTGGTAAACTGCATCTTCTTCTGTGATCTGTCCATGGAAACCTAAAGCCACCACTGTAGGACACGGCTTCTAGCTGCACCCTCGTTTCTGCACTCCTTTCAGAGACTAACCCTGCCCCTGGGCAAAAGTAAAATGTGCTTCACATAGCTGCCCCTGAGCAAATGGTGAACAATGGCGCAGATTGCCCAGACGTGCAGAGCTCCGAAAGTGTTTGCCTCTTGCTGTTCCCTTTTAGAGGCTGCAGCGGGCATTACTAGCATTTGAGTTTGCAATAATGGAGAATATGGGACTCAGAAATTCAACTCAAGAGCCAGATCCATTTCTGTTTTAAACACAACATTCCTACAGAATCTCCTATAAAACGGTAGACTTTTCAGTATAGGACAAGTGTTAGTAGATTGCTGGCATCAAGGAAGCAAAGAACAAACTTCTTTAAGGTTATTGCATTGGTCTTATCTGGGCTTAGATTTCTAGGTAGATTTGGAAAAACTAGTTCTTTCAAGTCTGTCTTTTGGGTATTGACAGAAGAGCCAGGTGATGCACTGTGCAAAAGTTAAGGCTGCAGAGACTCGGAGGGGAAAGCATTCCCTATGAAACAGAAAAGGACAAATATTGAAATTCCAGTCTAGATTCTGATAGATTTTTTAGCAATAAAAACCTGGTGAGATTTAAGATCACTTAGATATAAAGAAAAATTCTGCTCTCCCCCAAGCCAAATTTTAGAAAGGGTCTTGCCCTTTTTTGTTAAAAGAAAAACATTTCCAGACCCCTTCATCTATGTGTATATCGCATATCTGTGTGTATACTAAGTCAGTAGTCCTAAACTGAGTAGACAATTTTTATTAAGGGGCAACTCCT
Organism: Phoca vitulina; assembly: GCF_004348235.1. Lineage (NCBI taxonomy): Eukaryota > Metazoa > Chordata > Mammalia > Carnivora > Phocidae > Phoca > Phoca vitulina. The sequence goes on along the minus strand of NW_022589719.1, from coordinate 14,727,895 downwards.
GATATTTAAAAGATTTAGCTGGAATAGGTGATATAAAAATGTAGGATTTTACAGACATTTAGGCTATTCTTCTATTCTGTAAACCACCGTGTTACCTCCTTTTTAGCTTAGTTATGAATGAAGATTCCTAAGAATGGGTCTCACAGGTTATCTTCCAGGTACCCTTTCACCACCGCAATCCTGAGCCTTGGAAATGTTTGGCATAGATGTATCTAAAAAGATACCACCCCAAGTATCCCCGACAGACAGACAGGCTCAAGGTCTAGAGACTTATGGCCCACATATTGTTTCAAACATAGGGAAAACCATTTCTTGGATAGCTGAGTACCTCAGCCTCTCTCCACAAAGGAGCCACATTCTACCACAATCTGGCATTTCAAATTCTATGCCTATGATCACCCCTCTACTTCACAGACAGACTCTCAACGTAAAGATCAGTTCATGCAACTAGCCCCAAACCAAGCACCTTATGTTCCCCAGGGGCCCTGTGTCACTATTCACCCTCAACGTCAAAAAGGCAGTGACAGTGTGTGGCTGACTGATGGGGTGATTTTGTTGGCACCAAGCATAATAGCAACCTTGCCGCCTGTGCACATGAAGGCAAGATCTTGGGGTACCCCAGAACCTGGATCCCCCAATCAGCTATCTTCTTCCCTTTCTAACAAAATCGGACTATAATTTGTGCCCCTTCAGCTGGCCCAAACACACATTCATAAAGAAACCTGCTTGCACAGGTTTGCTGACATGCACGGCAAATTACCTCCAGTGTGTCCTTCCAAGAAAGGGCCAGACTCATTTCAGGCACACAATTCATTCTGACCAAAACATTCTATCTGCTGCATGAATGCAAAAACATATGCATACACACAGGGTGTCCCTCATTTCCTCTGGAGTAATGGGAGCCTGGGCAATACTTTAGGTATTCATTTTCCAACATAAATTAGAATGGAGCATCAAAAACACCAGTGACATCTGCACGGATACAAAATGTACTCATTATGGTCGGTGCTATTACAATGAAAGGAAATGCATTCATAATGGCAGGACATTTTAAATAATGTGTTGCTGGATTCTCTGTTCATAAAAGCAATAATGGAGAAACAGGAGTGGGTCAAATAAATTAACATGAGTAATAGGGGCATGGGGTGGCTTCAAGGGCTCTGGGCCATTACAGTGAGATGGCACACTTACTGGATCCACAGGGAGACAGTTACGAGAGTTTAAAGGTAGAAGAGGCAAGAAGAGCATCTGGCTGGCATTTTGGAGAACTGACATTGGAGTCCCGGCTCTGCGCTATGCTAGCTTTGTGATCCCATGCGAGTTAGGCCAACATCTCCCTACACCTCAGACTGCTCACCTATCAAATAAGGAGAGCCTCCCTCTCAGGACTGCAAGAGGAGGAAGTAAGAGAACAATGCAAAGTGCTTAGTATAGTCTGGGTTGTACTAAGCACACAATCAACATTAGCTTTCATTTTTTGTGTTATTATTGCTACATAAAGGTACAGCTCTGTGATTGCAGGATCTCAGTTTCTTCTTCTCTAAAGTGGAGCCAATAACACCTGCTCTTCCTACTTATAAGCTTATCATGAGGAGCAAGTAAAATGAAATGTGTGTGGCAGATACTACTGTTGGGTTGATTTAGTGACTGCTAACTTGCTTCCCTTGCTGGTTTCTACTCTGGAGGGTAGAAGGGTTAAGTATCTGCACACAAAGCCTGTACTGCAGTGCGGGGTAGGGGGCATGTGCCTGGTCCAAGCCCATGACACGGAAGGATAAGTCTTCTGGTTTGGGTGGGGGTGCTCCTTGGGGATATGTTTACTTTTCTGATTAATAGACATGGCCCTTTTTCTGACCCCTGTTTCATGCTTGAACACAGATACGATACCCAAAGCTGCAGCCCCTTTTCAATCATAAGGCAACAAGCCCAGGGAGTCTCAGAGACACGTGGCAGTATTGACATCATTAGGCACTGAACCAAAGCCAGCAGTCACCTCCCTCCAAACTTAATAGGTGAAACAAATAAACCTCTGTTTGCTTAAGCTACTGATACCAGAGTTTTCCTCAAAGCTGAACACAATTCTGATACAATGCATAAAAGTACTCTGGAGAATTAAAAGCCTTTCATATAAATATACGATCACTCCTCTGCCAAGAATTTCATTCCCTTGGACGCATCTGGCTAATTTATATATGTCCTTTAAACTTAGATTTAGTAAGATCTCCTCTAGGAAGCTTTCCAAAACCCTATCCCTAGCCCCACTGTGTGGACTTCTCAAAACACTCCATAAACACCTCTATTGGTACATGTTACACTGCTTTGTAATGATCCATTTACTTGTCTCTTTGTTCTCCAGATGGTTAAAATGTCTCAACAGCAAGGATTCTTATTTTAGTCATTTAAAAAATTTCCTAGCACTTTGCATTACACCTGGCACACAGTGGATATCTCATTAAGGGTTTGTTGCAATACTGAATAAGCCAATGAAAGAGTGACCTGAAAGGCATGGAGTAAATGATAGCCTGTCTAGCCCTATTACCCATTCATATTTCTGAAACATGGTAAAGAGCTTTCTAATTCCTATTACTATGTTCAGGGTGTCTAGGTTAGGGAAGTATTGGTCTAGGCAGTGGTTTCTACTGTTTTAAAAGTTACTCCACTCGAACCTTGTTTGAGTTCATGGTACTCCCCCTATTTCTACTCCCTAAATTATTTTAGGCTGTGTATTTAGTCCCTACTTTTCTACAAAAAAATATATATATATAATTTTATTTCCCTCTTTGTTGTTTTAGAATTTACCCCTTGGGATAACCAAAAACATCCTGGGAATAATCTCATTTGGCACCAAAACAAATGTTCACATCATCCAGCGGCTCCCTTCCTAGGTATCTAAGTTCTGTGTGACTGGGGCTTCTAGAGGCTTCCCGCTGATCCTGCCATATCTGGATCCTTACCAGCCTCGAATGCAGTGCTCCACTGCCCAGGCAGAGCCTAGGGTATGTGGTTCTCTCCCAGGAAACAGATGTAAACCCTGTGTCTACCTTTTTCCTATAAAGCCAACTTAGGTCCGTGACTTGTATAGATCACAGCTTTCTTAAAGTAAGATTACTAGCCCCATTGCCAAAATACCCAGAAAAATAATAGTATCAAACAATATAATATCATCATTCAGATTATATATCAGACACACTGCTCTGTTAAGCACATTAAAAAATGTCTAAGAGGTGAGGTGGTCTTCACCAGAGGCCAGCCTCTAGTCTGAACTTCCTGTTCCCTTTGCCTGCAATGCTCCCTGTGCGCACTGCTGCTTGACTAGGTCCTTTGTTCAGTCAGGTTTCAGCTCCGAAGTGGCCTACTCAGCTCTTCTTTGAACACCTTGTCTACAGTAGTTTCTTCTCTCCGGTCCCTTTTAATCAAATCACTTTATTTCATTTCCTAACAATGATATCTGAGATTATTTTGTGTATTTAGTGGTTTACTAGTGCTTTTGTTTTTTTGTTTTTGTTTTTTGGTCTCTTTCCACTGGAGTTAAATTCTACCTGAGAAAGGACCTCATCTCTGTCTTGTTCACCCTGTATCCTCAGCAACAGGAGCTGTGCTGGGCATAATATGGATGCTTAAAAAACATGTGCTGAATGGAAGTAAGAAGAAAATGAGCAGCTTAGTAAATCTACTTTGCTGGCCTTTACTTGAGCTTCCTTTTGGGAGTGGGAATGAGGATGGGTTTGGTGGCCACAATGAATACTTTGAGATGGTGAGGTTGGCTCTGAGAGGCTCTGTGTGGTTACGGAAAGAACCATAGTCCTGTCCTGCCGCTTACAAGATGTACGAGAATTGGAACGTGTCCCTTAATCTCTCTGAGCTTCAGTTTTGTCATCTGTATAGTAAAGTGTTTCAGAGGATCAGTGTAACAATTAAATGAGACAGTGCTAGCACACAGTAAGTCCGTCCGTTCCCCTCAGCCTGTCCTTTAAGGCTGTAAAAAAGAGGAAGCAGTCCAGTAGCTCTGGGAAAGTGGTCTGATGCTTCTTCCCATTTGGGCAGTCACCTTAGCAACCATGATGATTGTTCACAGAGATAACGTCTACCTGCTATTTCAGGGAGTCTTAGCCTACTGGCCAATTTTGAAGTCCTGAGTACATTTTCAAAACACTAAGCACAAGTCTACTTTGCAAGATTAGTAGAGATTTATTCCTCTCTTCTCAACTTTGTATCAACTTATATTAAACTGAGGGTTGATGTTATTCCACAGAGGTAAGCTTATAAATCCGCTTTAAAAAACTCTGGGTGCTGAGCCACAACATGTGCTTCCTCTAGGCTCATTAAAACCAGAACATTCAAAGCCATCAAAAATCTGTGTTCTCCAGGCCTGCCACAGACACTTTTGGTGACATCATCCTTGACAGCTATTTGCCTATTTAAACACAGTCAATTCTTCACACTGAATTTATTCTGCCCACTCATCTGTTAATTCAACAAGCATTAATTGAGTGCCAACTGCATGTCTAGCCCTAGTAATCAGAATCAGCACACACTGGCAGTTACCAAATGTTAAGCACCATGCCTAACCCCTTATGAGCATCAGGTCATTCAATCTGCATTTCACCCCACAGGCATCAAGATTATCCCCATTTAATAGGCCAGAAAACTAAAGCTGGAGAGTTTACATAAATTGCTTAAGTGGGCAATAAAGGGTGGGTCAGTGCTCCGACCTATCTTTCTGACATCAAACCCCACCCTGTTAATCACAATACTCCAGTTAAGTAGGCCTTGAAGATGCATTTGGTACTTATCAAGGTGACAGCCGCTTTCCTGAATTAAAAAGAAACAAGGCTGGGCTGTGATCTTCCTCAGGGTAGGATTTCCATCTTACTCTTCTTTGCATTCCCAACCCCCCAAACTATGCCAATAGTGCTTGCTGAACTGATGATGAGCATGTGGCTCCTGTTCTCAAAGATATAGTACAGCCAAATAGACAAGGTGGTATGAAAGACCTTAAAATAACAACATAAGAAGACCAAGACACAAAACTGTACAGGGTACAAAAGATGTGAGTGATTACAACCAGGGAATGGGTTTAACTTTAAAACCAAGCAACAAGGGGCACCTGGGTGGCTCAGTTGTTAAGCGCCTGCCTTCGGCTCAGGTCACAGTCCCAGGGTCCTGGGATTGAGCCCCGCATCGGGCTCCCTGCTCGGCGGGAAGCCTGCTTCTCCCTCTACCACTCCCCCTGCTTGTGTTCCCTCTCTCGCTGTGTCTCTCTCTGTCAAATAAATAAATCTTTAAAAAAAATAAAAAAATAAAACCAAGCAACAAAATGAGGAGACTGGACTAGCCCAGACATCACAGATGCTTCTAGGGATCTGGCAGGTAATGTGAACAAATGAATAAACTGGGCCAGGTGAAGAATGGTAAATTGGAAAGAGCATGCCCTATCTAAGGGGCCGGCTGGCCAATGTCATGGGAAAATATGGATCTAATATTGTCAGAATGTTTGAATTTTCAAAAGAAGCTAAAAATATCTATTTTTTGATGTGGAATTGTCCAATTTTTAAATGCTGGTAACTCATAAATTAAAAAAATACTTTATGAGCCAAACAAAACACTTCCTTAGGCTAGATTTGGCTGATAACCCATCAGTTTACAGTCTTTGGATCAGACTATATTTCACAATTTTTTAACCACTAATGACCCCTATATGCCCTCCAGGGGCTTCAGAATTAGAAAATCTTGGTCTAACAAATAGCAGTTTTGAATATTAGTTTTCTTGTATGAATTAAATAATCAATAACTGACAAATTAGGTCAGAAGGAGGGGAAACAGCTAACATAACTATGCCCTGTTATAGTTAAATGGAAGATTTCCCATTACAATTTCTGAAATACTGAAAACAGTCCACAGACTTTTATTTCTAGCTTCATAGATCCTCTTGGGATTTGAGAGCCCCCATTAGAAATCACTGGACTAAACTGAGCTCTAAGATCTGGTGGCAGTGACGCAGAGTGGAAAAATGTGGGAATTTGATTCAGGCAGAACTGGATTGAATCCTAGCTCTTGAACTTACTAGTTGAATGACCTTCAACAAATTATTCAGTTTTTTTTTACTTGTTTGCAAAATGGAAATAATTTGTGATCCATGTTTCTTCCTCACCATCACCATCTAATTAAAAGAAGCACCCCAGATAACAGCCCATGTAACACCATTATAATGATTAAAACATTACCACCTCCAAAATGAACAAAAGGCCCTCTATCATGACCCAGAGCCATGACGATATATGCACACTGATGGAGGCGCATGCACCTAGTACCTTTCATTACACCTTTCATCCAAGGAACTCCAAGTGCTTGATGACAGCCCTGAGACGTAAAGGTAGAGAGCCAGAAACTTGGTGTTTACGGATCTTGCCTGAAGCCATGGCCTGCCTTAGGTAAGCAGATGCCAGAGGGTCTATTCCTTAGCACCTCATGTTAAATCCCAAACAAAAAAACTGTATCTTTGTTACTGTCTCTAACATAATTTATTAATAACTGAACTCATCTGTACAGTGCTCTACTATTCACAAAATTATCAGTTGCTCCTCGCAAAGCACCCAGGGAGGCCGGTGAGGAACAAGTCAAGCCCATTCTGTGAATCAGGGAACATGTTCTAAGAAGTTGGAACTGTTCATAGTCACCCAATTAGCAAGACATGGAAGTAGCTCCTGAGATTTCAAATTGTTTTTCTCATACACCCTGGCCTGTAAGAGGTCACAGCAAATGAAAACAGTGTGCTATTAGGAGCCACATGTTGGCTGAGTGATCACTATTCTGTTTTTCTGTGAAATGTTAGCTGAATAAGAAATGGAATTTGTCTGTGATGGGATACTAGATGTAGGCACTTAGGGGTACTCTCTTGTCTAATTATCAAAAACTGTGTTAAGAAAGACTAAATTATCATCTTAGATTATGTACTAGTTTGCCTCTAGGGTAGCATAGCAGAATTTCATTCAATTTTGCTTACCTTTCCCAATTTACTCTGCTGCCCTGCCCCCTCCTTGGGGAGGAGAAGCCCTGCAAACCACAGGTCTCTTCCTCCACCCCCACATACCCTTTGTTACTGGAGCTGTCTGTGTGAGGTATGACCACCTAACTCAAGGGCAGCTAATTACTAGACGTGAATTAGCTGGGTTTTCTCTTGAGACTGTGATGAGGCAATTTTGAATCCTGCCTCAGAAAACCGCTGTACAGCTGGATCTGAAGCAGTGCCAGGGCGAGCAGGAATTATAAGGGAAGATGAGGGACAGGAGTAAACACAAGAGGCTGCTCTGTCATGGGGAAAGAGAAGCAGGAAGCACAGACAAAAATGGAGCCTGAGAGTCTTAACCAGTTCCCATCCTGTCTCCACCAGGCACAGGAACACTTCCTTGAATGGGGTTCTGTGAAATGCCCTTTCCATGCCCCACTGTGGATCTGAACTAGTCTGGGTGGGTTTCTGCTCCTTACCAGCAGTCTCTAGTAAGAAGCCGCAGTTAGAATACAGAACAGCTGAAGACTAGGAGGCTGTTAAAAAGAAACTAAATCTCTTTCTTTTAGATTGCAGAGAGGGAGTGAATGAATGAATGAACGAACGAATGAACAAATGAAACTTCCAAGTTGAACAGGCCCCCAAATATGGCCTCAATATATGCTAAATTTATTTCTATTATGTTCATGCTCTTTTTAGAACCAGAAGAATGAATGGTGGCAAAGCTCTCTTCTTACAGAATAAAGCACAATGCCGACCAAGGACATAACTAGTCATATAGCACACAGTTTCCCCTGGTGAACGAACCGTGGCTCCAAATCCCCTTGTAATGAACAGTTTACTATTCTGAGTCCATTCTCCACACTCCCCCAATCCACTTCCAGCTGTAAAGCTCTGAGCAGGCTGCTGGTTTGAATGGGTCACCATCTGTGACATCTTCCCAGTTTGCTAGGAAGAACTACTTTTTACTCTGCCTCCCATAGCACTTAACACATTTCTCCACGTGGTTCTCATACTGGTACAGCGTAATTCTCTGCTCACGAGTTCCAGTTCTCAACTGGCCTGTAAGTGCCTTGAGAGCAGGTCTGTGGCTCGTCCTTTATTCCTACTGCGCCTCGCAGCCTGTCTGGCACACGTGCGGGTGGAGTAAACCAAGGCCCACTAGCTGTGTCTCCTGAGGATTCCTGCAGACCGTGATCAAGACTGAAACTTTTTCTGTAACAAATCAACTGAGGTCACAACGATGCACACAAATTGGTTTAACCATTTCAACTGAGTGAGCCTGTAACTTTAAAAAAGCCTATAGTTAAAAACAAAGACAACGTGCCAGTATCACGTCAGGATTTAAGTATCTGCCAGTTAAAAGGTATATTTCAAAACACTGCCTGGTGTTGGAGATAGGCAAGAGGTTAGAAACCTCAAACTCATTAGGTACAACTCTCATCTTTGGTGAGCTTAGACTGTACAATAACGTCAATACTGAAAAGTCCAAGTAGTCATTTAACTGAAACGACCACACGAGAAAAGCACCACATTCAGCATTCCGGCTGAAGTGGTTAAAATGCCAGACCCAGAGCTGCACTACGTTTCCTAGAAACACAGCTTCCAGGTCAAGCAGACACTGGCTGACGGAAACTTAGCTTTGTAAATAAACTACTTCCTCTGATGCACAGTGAAGAACAGTCTCCTCTTTCACGGCTGCACTTTCCCCCTGGAAAAGCTGAGGATGGGGGCTAGAAAGCCATGAACTGTGATGTGACATCAGAAGTGTTCTGTTGAAGGTCACGGTGTCACTTATTCACCGTATTCTCATTTCAAACAAGGAGAGCAAAGACTTAAGGAGCTAAATTGCCATTAAGGTGCTACTTTTGTTAATGGAGACTCAATTAATAAAATGTCGTGCTGACCGAGGATGGTGTCTGAGGCTACACGAGGTGCTTCCTGCCACTATATCAACATTTTCTGAATCCCAGGGAAGGAGTGACTCAACTTACTCATCTAGTCACTGATGGAAGTGCTGGAACAAAGACCTATCTGGGTCCATCAGAGGCAGTTCCTTCCTAATCTGCTTACTGCAAAGGAGAGCAGAAGAGCAAGGATGGCCCATCCTGCCTCAACCAAGTGATCCAAGAGATGCAAAAGAGAAGAGAGAAAGATATGGCCATGTTGTCTCTTCAGTGCGGTGATTGTTAACATATGAACCCTGCACAACAGAGAAGAAAAGCCAAATGACCGCCAGACTCTCACCAATCAGACAAGTTACCCCTCTTCCCAAGGGAAGGGGCAAATAATGGCTAAGAGAGGCAGAAGCGTGGAAGGGAGGAGGAGTTGTCAGAAATTTCTCATTCTGAGGATATATGGGGGTGGGGGGAAATAAGTTTTCTCCCCAAGCAGACTCCCAGGCTGACACTGTGAACATGTTATCATAACATGAAATATGCTGGAAGAAGCATATAAAGATGCTAGCATACCAAAGATGCTGGAGACACACTGTGCACAAAGCTACATAAGTCCCATGACCTCAAGGCCCTGTGTGTCTATGGATCCCACTTTGGAGATGAAAAATAAATTCTAGCTCCTGTTTCAGATTCATAACAAAGCCCAAGAGAAAGTGAAGGCTATGAGCAGAGGCACAGTGGAAAGGCACGTAATCTGGTGCACTGAGACAAATGCAAAACGGAGTTATTACATCTTCCTCTCCAAACCAACCTTTCCTCCCAACAGCATGACTCCCCACAGTCTGTGGTCTCCTAAGACAAAGACCTTGGAGTCTTAGAGCCATAGAGGGATAGAGCTGGAAAGCACCTAAGGGGCCACATTAGACTCAGGCCTCTCGTTTTATAAATGTTCAAACTGAAGCCCAGCGAGGCTCAATGACTTGTCCGAGTGTACCTAAGGAAGTAGTGGCCGTGCTGGGCGTGGAAGCCAGGGCTCCCGAATGAGCTCCAGCTTTCTCCTTTATTCCTCAAATACACCCATTCACTCCATACTCTCCATCTCCCTGGCCTAGCCCATGTGGCCCCCAGCTATTCTCCTCTCCCCATTGCTCCTATTCTTATCCAGGCCTAGAACTTCACGATCTTTCACACGAATCACTGCAATGATGTTTGGGCCAAGACTCCTCTCCATCTGAAATCACGTCACACACTGCCCCAACAGCCATCCCCTGCTCTGCTGGGGTGGGGTACACGGTTTTGCCATTGCTCTTTTCCCTTTGCTGGCATGTTCCACATAGGAGCTGCTCCTTAGCCTTGGTCTTAGAATGGAGGAGAAGGGAGCAGAGCTAAAGCTGATCCACAGTGGACATGTAGTGAGTGAGAGAAAGAAATGTCTCTTGTTGTTGTAGCCACTGAGATTTCAGGCGCATGGGCATCCCCCATGCACTTACAACACTGCCTTGCACAAAGAAGACACTCCACAGACCTTTTTTGTTAACTGAGTAAATACATCATCTCATTAATCCTCACAGTAACCTTACTTTAGACACTACCAGCAGCTCCATCTTGCAGATGAGAAAACCAAGGCCTAGTTTAAACAGCAGGACTAAGGTTCTAAAACCACTAGGTGATGAGCTGGAATTCAGACCCAGAACCTCTGATCCCAAAGCCCACATTCTTTAACCAGTGCATCACACTGATTCCGAGAACTCTTAAAATTATGAGAGTTTGAAACACACATTTGGTTTTTAATAATGTATTATCTCATTGTTGTCTTATTTCTTCATATATTACAATCTTGACTATCCCCCACCATCTCCTCTTGGTTGTAAGCAACTGGCATCCTACCACAAGCCTAATCACCTGGGTAAGACTCCGGAAAGACTTGTTTACTGACTGATGATAGCTGATTCATGGCAAGAGCTCACCTTTCTTATTTCCGGTCCCCTGAGCCAGAAGTCTGGCTTGCGCACTCCACACCTTGACTCAGAACTCCAGCGGCAACATCTTCATTTTAAACAACTTTCAGGTCTCATGGAGACATGCCCTTTGAAGGAGGAGATCACTTCCTTCTTCCCAGATGTCAGCCCTAATCACTCAAAGGCAGGAAGGAAGAGAAACGCCTTCAGGAAAGATTGTTTTAAAAGAAGAAAGAGGAAACAGCCAGGCCTCAAGCTGGGAAAGCAGGAGTCAGAACAAAAAGTCTGTTTATCTTGGGAAATACCTTGTGATGATACATCTGACCTCGCCCCTGCTTTTCCAGACAGTAGCTTGCACCGAGGCTGGCTCAGATGGGCCGCTGTTCTCCAAGCTCCTTGCGCACGCGCACACAAGTTTGAAGCCTAATGGGCGGCCGCGGGCACGATGGCACTTCTGCAGCCTGCTACCGGCCAAGGACTGGCAAAGAGCACTACCCAAATCTCTCCAGAGGCTCTGCCGCCACAGTCCTGAGAGCGCAGTTTACTCCCTCCAAAGCTCTCCCTGCCACAACCCTGCCCTCTCAGAAGGCCCAAACACAGCAGACGGGGCAAGTGTGCAGCTTGAAGTGAAAACAGCCAAGAAACTAGCCTCAAATAATTAGGTTAAAGCCCCTCATTAGAGCACATGTCCAAGAGAGACATTTCATTTACTTAATATTAATTTACTAAATATTTTAAATTTTCGTTTATTTATTAACGTATTTATTTCAGTGCAAGCCTACAATGGTGATTCGAGAAGGCAGTAGAGAGGTGGCTATCCAGATGGCTCTGGTTCAAACCTTAGGTCTCTCCCATTTACTGGCTGTGTGACCTGGGGCACATTATTCAAATCTTTCCATATTTCATTTTCCTCATCTGGAAAACGGGGACGGTAATAGCCTCTACCCTTAAGGGGCTACTGTAAGAATTAAATGAAATCGTGACACATAACATCCTTAGGACAGTGCCTGGCACACAGTATGCCTTCAATCAGTGTCAGCTATTATGGCCACGATCATTATTATCTAAGGAATGGCCAAGGGCTCATGCGTCCTGGTCAGTAGTCATTCTCCAAGTCTGGAACATGGCAAAATATTGCTCATGCATGTCATTAGCAAATAGTATAACAGTCCTGCTACGCATTACTGAGAGAAAGAAAAATCAAGCACAGATGTTGCCGGAGCTCATAGGCTGTTGGTGTGACAGAGCACGCACCTGATTACAATACAGAGAAGAAAGTGCTAAGTCCAGAGATGAACCATAAAAACCAGAGAGGGGATCAAAGAAGGATTCATGGAAGAAGAGGGAGTGAAGTTGGACCTTGAAGGAAAAATAGGAGTGGTACAGGTTAAAAAGCAGACAGAGAGCTGAGTCTCCATAACAGCAGAGCGCTGGAGGGAAGCCAGAGAAGCCGCTGCTGAAGAGGCAGCTGGGACACTGGTCAGGAGCATGGCACTAGATCCAGAATGGTGGTGTGCGTGTCCACGAGGCCTGTAAGGAGACTGACTCTTCCCTGTGCTCTTTACTTACCTGAGCATTCTCACAAGAACTTCTCCTTTACGAAATTTCTCCTTACTTCTCTTTTATGTACCTGAAAGATTCCCACTAACACAAAGCCTAAAGGCTCAGGGCAATGTTCACATACATGCAAGGTGCTTAGTACTTACTAGGCGCTTAGTAAGTATTCAGTAAGTGGTTTCTATTATAATGTTACTGTTACTTTGACACAGATCCGACATTTGTAATTTGATTCAGTTCGGAAAGAACGAAAGGACCTACAGTGGAATCAGGAAGGCATGATTCTCTCAGCTCCAGACTTCAGAGAGACAGCTTCCTCCACTGAAACTCCTCTTGGTACTACAATCGGTCTCAGCCATCACGCTGGCTCCAGAACCTGCTCCAGGAGGTAACCACTCCTCCCCCTACCTATACTGCTTCCCCTCCATCTGAAGGGGCTAGCAGCAGCAGGTCAGGCTCTTAGAATAGTCCAGTCCTTCCTCTTCACCAACAAACCATCCTCCTGTCCTTCTTTTCTGTGAACAGCTAGATTTTACTTATCTGGTAAGGACCTTCATTGCTGCAGGATTCACGCTACAACTGTCAACACAACTTACAGCAACTAGAAATTTCACTGCCTTACCGGTCAGCTTCTATTGAGAAAGAAATGGTTCAGAATGACAAGTGCTTATGTGGGTCTGAGGGTAAGCAAGAAGGCCCCTTTGATGAGGTACGGGGAGAAGGATGCTGGAACTACTAAGACCACATAAAGGCTGAGTAGCCAGGGGCAGAAAGATAGAAGAGTATGAGTCTCTGAAAAGAGCCCTAATTGCCGGAGGTGTCGACACACAGCGTTTCCGACAGGAGGGTCAGTTCCTTTAAATCAATTTGGCAACTGCAGAGGATGAGGCTTGCCCATCCCAAACAGCAGTAAGGTTAGATCTGGTTGGAGAAATGACAGTGCTACTCATTTATTTAAACACGGGCATGTTCAGAGAAATAAAACAAGACTGAAAATAATCAAGAGAAGACTTTCTTATCATTAAAGTAGCCTGGGTCAGTGAGCCGCCCCTAGATACTTTAGTAGTTGGTTCTAAGCAAAAAGTATGATGCATAAGCATTATTTTGATAGTCACTTGGGAACCCTATGGCTTGGGCAAGGTGTTCTTTAGGCTAGGGTTTGAGGATGAATGAAAGAGCCTAGGCTTAAGAATGTTAACACTGCCAGTACAGTCTCTGGCAAGCCTTATGGGTATAGAACTCCAGAGCAGCACGGAAGAAAAGTCCCCTACCAGCGCTGCCCTTGAGCAGCTCAGGCTCAGAAAGTCACGCACGTTTTCTCTTCCATGTCTTTTCAAAGGGTGCATATACATTTGCTCATTTCATCTCCCCCCACTCCTCCCACTCTGAATCCTATGACCTTGTTATTCTCATTCTGTGGAGTTCTGTGGACAACAAAAGCAGACCCACAAACAACAGCTGAAGGTAGATGACCTGACAAGTGACAAACTCAGAATGCTCTCAAGTGAATCTAAGGGTTTCCTATTCCAAACCGGGGTTCCCTCCACAACTCAAAATGGGTTTTGCAGAGCTATTTATTCATTCAAAAATTGAACTGTGTGCCTATGATGTTCCAGGCACTAATATACGGTGGTGAAAAAGGCAAAGCTTTTACCCTCATGACACTTATTTTCTAGTGGGGAAGAAAGAAAATACTATGTTAAATACATAATATATTTTCATGTAGTAACAAGTGTATACAGAAAATCAAAGCAGGGTATGGACTAGAGATCTAAAGAGGTAATATTTTGGCAGAAGCCTACATAAAGTGAGAGAGCGAACTATGTGTGAAGACCTGGGGATGAACATGTGGGCAGAAGGGAACACAAGCACAGAGGCCCTGAAGTCAGAAGGAACACCACACCTGTTTAAAGAAGCAGGAAGATTCTTCAGGAGAAAGTATATGATTGGACCAGGATGGTGGGGTGGTGGTGTTGAGAAGTCCTTGGATTTGATGTATATTTGGGGGCAAATCTGACAGGATTTATTGATTAATTGGACATGGAGTGTGAAGAAAAGAGAGATACTGACTACTGATATTGAGACATGATGATACCATTTACTGAGAAGGTGAAGTCAAGGGCAGAGAAGCACACTGAAGAGGGAGGAGAGCATAAGAATTATGTTTTGAACCAAAGTAGCTGTGAGAACAAAGGTGCAGAATGTAAGTAAGGAGGCCTTACTTCAAATGGGGCTAACTCTCACCACTTCCAGCTCTAGCTGGGAGACCCTGGACAAGTCACTTACTCTCATGCAATCTGCTGATTATGTAATAGGAGGATAGCAAAACCATCTCTCAGTCTTGTTAGAATAAGGAAATGAGAAGTCTATGCGCACCTTTTAAGTTGTAAAGGTGATGAATCAAGGTCAATCTTCTTGTTTCCTTCATTACTTCTGGTAAACGTTTATTCATTCATCTTAAAAAAATTTTTTTGGTATTTATTTAAATGAATATATGAACCTCAAGTTGGAATGCAATAATGTTCTTAACAAATACCATTATAAAAAGACTTTATATCATCCAATTCTGTTTCACTTGTTTAGTACTTTATACTTTGAAGGGCACAGAGCATCATTTCCATTTCTTCTTTGCATTTCTTACATACTACCATTCACATATATTATCTCGCTTGCTCCTTAATACAGAGTGGGTGCCACTGCCCCAAGATGACTGATGAGGAAGTTCAGGGACAGAGAGTTCCACTGAAGGCCTGACATCTTGGTTTCATTGCCTATCTCTCTTGGCTTTTATTTTTCTTTAAAGATTTATTTATTTTGAGAGAGAGTGAGAAGAGAGCATGAGTGGGAGGGACAGAGGGAGAGGGAGAGAGAATCCCAAGCAGACTCTGTGCTGAGCACAGAGCCCGACATGGGGCTCAATCTCATGACGCCTAACCAACTGAGCCACCAGGCGCCCCTCTCTTGGCCTTTAAATAAAAATACTGTGATCCTGGTGTATAATCCATTTGGCATTAGTGCTTGGTCGTATCAAGGAAATTTCTAAAATAGAATGCTGAGCACTTCCATAATCTTAGTGAAAAAAAAACCACAACTACCCTTGGATGCAGCACTTGACAGTTGGCAAAATACTCTTATGTAAGTTATTTTCTTAGTTCCTCCAAATCTGTGATAAGCACATGATTCCTACTGGATGTAAGAGGCACTATCATGTGACAAAAGGATAAGCCTACTTTATTATACACTGTCTATATCAGTGTACAAACCAAAAATGACCTTGCTCTCCATTATTTTGTATTTAGTAATGCTCCTTGTCATTGTCTGATTCATTCATTTATTCCTTCCTTCAATCAATGTTTAAGGGTCTACTCCGTACTAGGCAATGTGCTGGGTGCCTGGTATATACACTGGTACCGCAACATTTTGTTAAAAAGTGAAAGGAGTTACATTAAGACGAAAAGAACAAAAAGCTTATTTATGATGGATATCTTATTTTTAATGAAATTACAGACATCCAAATTGGTTTTTTTTTTTCCCATGTCAATTTAAAAATATATCCCAGTGGCCCTTTCTAGGCTTCTTTTTCTCAGGAATGTTTATCAGCTTCAATTATCTGAACCCTGTTAACTACACTTCCAATTATACTGGAAATAAATTACATTAATAATAACAGTTCAAAAATCCCAGTTACTTGAAGTACAAAATTGCCTTACATCTCTTTCTGGGTGGCAAATTTTTAGTATCAGGTCTCAACATATAGTGGAGAATGAGCTACATTCCTCCAGTTGAGGAACACGGCAGCTAGAGTATATTTATGTGACAGGAGTTAAAAGAGCCTTATAATCAGTAAGTTTGGGAATGCTGGGCTAAACAAAGAGACAGGACTCATTATCACAAGGCTTCTCAAACTCTTTATTATACCACGGTACTTATGGAAGTCCAAGAGGTGGGTCAGCCAGCAGCATGTGCCACGCTTACTGGACAATGGAACCCTAGTTGAGAAGGGTAAACTCAACAATTCAAATAATTAGTGTTCAGTCTAATACACCTGGGAAACCTCACATTTGGGGATTCCCATTTATAACCGCATGTGACATGCATTTTTTTTTTAAAGTAGGTTGCCGATTCTTTAAGCTTGCGGAGAGTTGAGTAGACAGAACAGATGTATGCCCCTGAAATGTGGAGGAGAGACCAATCGCTATGCGTAAACAAGGACTTTTTTTGGTTTTGACTTCTACTATAGCTCCAACAGCTAGCACTGCTTGGTACATGGCAGACACTTGGTAAAATCTGTTAAATAAATGGATAAAGGGATGAAACTTGCAGAAAGGAAAGAAGGTTATGTTGATTTCAGTATGAGTGGCCACACTGTTTTTCTGTCTTCAATGATTTCAATTTTCATATCCAGACTTCTAGACAGTGCTTAATTTATTTTCTTAGAACAAAAGACTGAGAATTATTCCAACAGCCTTTTGCATCATGACCCTGTACTAATCTAATAAGAGAAAGGTTACTCTGCTCTTTGTTAATGAACAGCACATTAATGAGAGCTCCTTGAGATAATCCCACCTCTATTATGCAGGCAAAATTACATTTTCTAGCATAATTATTGTGTCAATCGAACTCCCAAATTTTGATATTAATTGTTTCACTTGCAAAGGCAACATCAACTTATTAGAGTTTGTTAAGCCTCTGGAAAATTGAGGGGAAACTCATAGTTTTAAGTAGTGATTATCAACCTATACTTCTCTTTTATTCTATCTTCTGCATATTTTCTTCCCAGCCAGAAGGACTGGGCAAGTTTTATTTCCTATAATTGGTTTTAAGAGAGAAACCAATGGGTTTCTTTAAAATGTGTTTTTAAATTACATACCACTTACATTTCTCAGTCCTTACTTGAGACTCTAGGATATAAACTCTTTGAGGACATGGACCTTGAATGTTTTGTTGAAAATTATTCCTGGGACACCTGGGTGGCTCAGTCGGTTAAGCATCTGCCAGAGTCCTGGGATCCAGCTGCGCATTGGGCTCCCTGCTCAGCAGGGAGCCTGCTTCTCCCTCTCCCTCTGCCTGTCGTTCCCCCGTTTGTGCTGTCAAATGAATAAATAAAATCTTAAATTAAAAAAAAAAGAAGAAGAAAGAAAACTGTATTCCTGGCACCAAAGACAACACCTAGAATGAAGAAGGTGCTCTCTAGATACTGCTGGATAAATGCTATGTTTCTCTTCCCACAGAGACTCCTCACTTCTGTTGTTGTAGCTGTTATTTAATCTCTACACCCAATGTGGGGCTCAAACTCACAACCCTGAGATCAAGAGTCACATGCTCTACTGACTGAGCCAGCCAGGAGACTGAGACTCAGCCACCCCCCCAAGACTTATCATTTTAAAGTAAAAATCTCTCTCTCTCTCCCTGATCCTCTCTTTCCCTCTCCACCCACCCCTATCTCTCTCTCTCTCTCTCTCTCTCACACACACACACACACACACGAATACAGGAAAGTCTTGCTACACACTATGACATTTTTTTCCCAATGAAAACTACACAAACATGGAAGTTTGATTAAAATACATCATTAGGAGCGCCTGGCTGGCTCAGTCAGAAAAGCATGCAACTCTTGATCTTGGGGTTGTGAGTTCGAGCCCCATGTTGGGTGGAGAGATTACTTAAAAAAAATATTTTTCATTAGAGGAGTTCTAAGCCTGCGTATTTGCATATAATGTCCCCAAGTCACCTCCTCTTCCAAGCCTTAACCCATCCTGAGCCACAGAACAAGTTAGGAAGGAACCATAGTTCATATTTATTCACCTGATCAGCACTGGAGACATAGGGTTAATCTATAAGCTAGGAGTGTGTTAGATCTCAGAAGCATGACAGGATATTCTCCAATATATCTCCTTCAATAATTTTTATGTTGCAGCTGACCTTACCTCCGCTAGAAAAAATATTATTTTCCTTTTTACTGTAAATTGTTTGTATCTACTTAAGTCTGATTTTATTCTAGATTGGGACCATGACTTCCCTACAGAGTAATACAGGTTTTATTTTATAAATACAAATCAACAGGACAATAGGATTCAGTACAGTGACTTAAGAGCTCTGTGACATTGGGCAAGGTACTGAATATATCAAAGTCCGATATGAAAATAATAAACACCTTTGTGCTAGGCTGCTGTAAGGATTACATGAGATGGATAATCCATATGGAATGCTTAGCTTACTTTCAATATTACAGTCTCTGAGGGCTTATAGACTAACAGCCACAATGATCAAGTACCTCAACAAGTGCATCGTCTCTACAAATCTTCCTTTTTACTCTCTAATAAGCCAGTCTCCCTCATTCCATCCACAGAAGTCAAAACTCAAAACAGGTATGCTTTCTCCCCAAGCACGAATTCTTCCCGCAGAGTTTAGATAGCATTTCTAGATTGCTCCTGGCTGGGTGATATCATTTAGGGTAGTCATTCCTCTGACCCCCTGCACTTTTATGTAACATTCTTCTTTCCTCATCTGGTTCCTTAAAGAGTCTTGGTTGGGTGGGGACTTGACCCTTCATTTCAGTTTATCAAAAATTCCTAACCAGAGGGGATGAGTGCTGAATTCTAGGGGCATGCTGGGCTGGAGCATCTGTGCCTGGCCTTTTCATCTATGCAGCTTGCCGGTAATTGCTAAGTTTTCCCTCCTGAAACAATTATCCCCCCATTTCTCTCCCTGCCCCCACCCCACCCCCCAGTTAATTATCAGTTCTGGAATTAAACATGCTCGCCTCTCCTGCCATTGCCATGACAACAGTTGGCCTGCATCTGCCACTGGGTGAACACTGGCTCTTTTAGAAGAGGCGATGGTAGTTGCTGGCTCGACAAAAGCCAGGGAATAAACTCCTGTTTACCTGTCTGGGGAGAGAAGTTCTGGTTCGTTCCACTTTAGGCATTTTCCTGGCAAGCTCCATCTCAACTTCTGTCTCAGGCAAACTGCTTTTCGCCATTCAACAAAGAAAATGAAAAAATTTCCTGATAAAAATGCCAAATCCCTGTTGGGTTGTCACTTATTCCCAGCCAAGATGTTGGAAGATATGAATCTTGCATCCCCTGAGAAAGGCAGTATAATGCAGTGGTTGAAAGCATAGAATTTTAAGCCTGAGAGATCTGGGTTCTAATCCTGGTGGACTCACTTTCTGACTGTGTGACCATGGCTTAATCATATAACCTCCTGTAATATTAATTTCCTCATCTGTAAAAAGAAGAACGGAGTAACTACAGCTCACAGAGGGGTTCTGAAGCTCTGAAGAATATATGTGGGTCTGGCTCCTATTTATACTGTTCAGCACAGAAGCAGGTATCACTACTGCACCTGAGCAGCTGTCAGCCCCGGACAGCTGTAAAGCCAGGGCAAAGCTGGCAGCGCGGTCAGCTTTCAGCGGTCCCTGCCTGAGGGGCAGTCCCTGTGCAGCTGGGCCGTGACAGCTCGCTGCCCCTCACCTCAAGACCAAGAAGCGCCGAGCAGCCAGGGACGGCTGAGAAATGCTTCTCTCCCGACCTTCGCTGCAACTCTTGCAGCTCCTCCTTCTCTGGGCTGTGTTCCTCGTGCTCAATCTCACTTTCCTTTAAATAGAATTGATGGAACCAGAGTGGAAGGAGACAGGTACTCACCAAGGAAACAAAATGCTTTTCCGTTTTACAACCACACTGCAACCTACGGGGAACAATTTGGTAGTGGTGCTGGGCGGGGGGGGGATGAGGCATTTCTATAAGAAAGTGCTTTTCTTCCCTGAAACCTCTGCCTGCCTGTGGATAAGGAAGTATTTCTTTTATGAACCACTCATAGTTAGGTCCTAGGTCCAAACGAGCACAGGCACATACATGAACACTGCTCCTTGGCAAAGACCTCACCATGTAGGCTACCCAAGTTTTATCTCAGCCTTTGGCCATCTCTCTTAATGTTCTGAAACTACCTTCCTGGAGTTGTAGTTTTAAAGAAAACTACATTCATTGACTCTAAACTTCACATCATCTTTAAAAGAGAAAAGTAAAAACAACAAAAACAAACCAAAACACAGGAACACACCAGCTTCTGCTCCCAGCATCTGCTAGAGATGCCTGCTGCGGGTTTCTGGGTATAGAGGCGAATGCAGTTCAGCCACATGGAGCTACAAAAAAGGGGAGGATCCTTGGAAGCTGTTGGGAAAATGGAATTACTGACCTCTTGCCTGCCTCTCACTGGGAAGAAGTGAGAAGATGCTAGAGGCTAGCAGGTTTCTCCTAGAATGACAAGATACCACTAACCACAATTTCACTGTGGCTGCCACAGTTGAGGGGGCATAAGTAATGACATCAAATTTAGTTATTCTTAAAACACAGACTGGAGTTTTGTGACTTCCTAAAACTGATTCTGTTTAGAGCCAGTCCAGAATGGCTATGAAGACAAACAAGGAAGAAGAGAACTAGGCCCCAGCCAGACTCTTCAGCACCAGATCTAATTCAGGGACAAAGGTAACATCGATTTAATTCTTAAACTAGCTTTTAAAAAATGCCTTTGGTCTTAAATCTATTTGGAAAATGTTGAGGCTTTAGTATTCCTTTTCTCTATTAATTTGGAAGGAACCAGATAACTACTTGCCAAACCTGATCTTAAATTTGAGGGAGGCAGGTGCTGTCAAAATAGGGGTAGAAGATATAAATCAAACAATTTCCCTCTTCAGCTACTTTAGCTCAGTTGCTTGTTTTTCCAACTAAAAAAAGAAACCCAAAAGGAGAACACTTTCAATGCTTCATAGCATATTTGACCTTTAAGTAAACAGAGTGTGCTATTTTGATGGGGAAACTGAGGCACGAAGAAAGCAAACAATTCACCCGCAACAAATCACAAGATGTGACTACAGGAAGAGACCCGTAAGATTCACGATTCTGCCCACTTCTTCTAAAGAAAGGACAAAGGGGTAGTACAAACCTCTTGGCACCTCAGTATAGCACGTGAGACCCGCCTCAAGGTGGACTCACCCATCTTTCAGCCTCCTCTCCTGCCATAGCCCAGGTACGCAGTGCCTCACCATTCCCCACACAGCACATGCGTTCTTCCTCTGAGCTTTCAGGCATGCTGGTCTCTGCTTGGGTGCCCTTCCTACCGTTTCCAACTGGAAAAGCCCCCCTCTCCCCACTCTTCAGGGTCCAGCACAAATGCTCTTTTCTGATTCTCTACTCTGCATTAGTTGTACCCTACTCTACATCCAACATACTCATTATAGAGCACCGTTATGATTAAGAGTCCACGTGCTTGAGTCAGACGACGTGAGTTTGAACACCAGTTCTACCACTTTTAGCTGTGCCATCTCATGTATATATAACCTCTCTGCAACTCTAGGTAATGTATTAACCACCTATTAGGACTGCTAAGAGAAATAAATGAGATAATATACACAAATGTTTCGAGGAAAACCATAGCATGCAAAGTGATATTCAGGCCCCTTCTACTGGGCCTTTCATTTTTCTTTTCTTTTCTTTTTTGCATTACGAAGCCAGAAAAGGCAGGCAGATGCATGTTAGAATACAGGATGCTCCTTGCCAGCATTTCTAGTGTGAGACAGATGGAAGTAAACCAGAGGCACCTTGGCTGAATTTTCCAGCTGTGAATGGATTCTCTGGTTATATACCAATATGCACAAAATAAAATAAAGTGACTATCACAGGTAAATTTCTGAAAAGCAATTACTTTAGCAAAGGAGGCTTGCTTTTATTATAGGTAGGCAGCATAATGCATAACATAGCTTTATCCTTTGTCTGGATGAGTAGAGGATAAATAATTGACATCAGCAGGGGAAAACAAAGTCAGCCCAGGTTCCGAAACAGGGAAATGTGATCAAGAGATTCTGTACGCTGAAGGCCAACTGAGATATTGGAATCCCACTTCTGTATAATAAACAGCCCTGACATCTCCATTCCATGCCACAATTATCAGAGCCATGTTCTTTGGCTTCTAGCTAGGTCTTCCGAAATGAAGACAATGCAAAAACCAAACCAGGAATTTGCAATCAGGGGACAAAAGAAACCTAAGTGTATCATTGACTTAGTTCCTTTTTATGTTTCCAAACTAAGTTGTCAAGAAGAGAAATGTCGTATCTAAGAACACATGGTTATTATTTGGGGGAGGGGGGAGAGTACCTAGTATATAGCCCCAAGAAAATTTTTAAACAAAATTGAGAATATTTTTTAAAAATCTACTAAATTACAGAATCTATAGGCAGATTCCTTCCACTCCATACGTGATATAAGACTATTGCTTCACACAACGTTAGCCCAAAAAAACTGGGTGGGGAGCAGGGGAAAGAAAGGCTAGTGTTTACAGGGAAATAAAAACAGCCTACAATGAGGCAACGAGGTTGAATGACTAGCCCAAGGTCTCATAGTCAGTCTCAGGCAGACCAAGACCAAGAATAGAATAGGTCTGCTGACTCTCCTTGAGCTCCTACTCCTTCAGAACTCACTGCCTGTTTGATCACAGACTCAGATGGGTCAGATTCACACTGATCTCAGCAGGAGCTTTCTGCCTGAATAAGAGCCAGCTCTGAAGATAAAATATTCTACAGAAGTCCCAAATATGGTTGTTACTATTAAAAAGCCATTTCCCTCTAAGTTTAAGAAAAAAAAAAAAAGCACAGAAAATCTTAATAGCAAATCAAGATTTAATACTGATCTTGCTCCTTTTTCCTCTGAGCACAAGAGTTTCAGGGTCCTTCCCTCTCTGACTTCCTCCCACTACAAAACAGCTTCGAGGCAGCAGATCCTACTGCCACCCCCTCTCCTCGAATATATATTATTTCTCAGCAGGCTCCAGTAGGAGTTGAGGAGCCAATCTGTGAGGGAATGAACACAAGATCTCCCATAATAGCACAGAGAGACAGAAAATTGCTGCCAAAAGTGTAAATTGCTTTTTTTTTGCTTGAAAAAAAAAAAAAAAACACTCTGGGCTTCAAAGACACCCTCTTAAAAGATAACTCCATGGTGGTTAATATCCATGTTCTACAGATTAGGATTTCTGTTCATCCATGCCCTCCAAGAATCCTTGCCATCTATGTAACTGTAGAATGGATTTGAAGAGTAAACCACCAAACACAGGGGCAACAGGCAGGGAATTCTGCAGGGTCAAAGGAAGGCTTGGCTGTCTGCTCCCCAGGGAGTCTGAAAGTACTCCTTTTGCTGCTGACCCTGAAAGGGCACTGTGTGAGGGTGAAATGAAGAAATACCCCTTTATAATGACAGAGGCTAAGGAGAGGAGAAGTAGCTTGCAGAAAACAGAGGCCCTAGCAATTCAATGTCAAAGCAAGTGAGACCTCCCAGGTTAGAGGAATAAGAGCAAAGCAATCCTCCGAGAGTATGCGTGAATCCTCCTGGCTTTCCTTCAGGGTCACAGAAAGAAATGCGCTGGCAGATGAGGGCAGGTAAGGGCAGACAGTCCAAACAGCGGTGGAGGGCATGAACCCTGAAGCCAGAGTAGATTCAAATCCTAGCTCTGCTACTTACTGGCTCTGTGATCTAGGGCAAGTTAATCTTTCTGAGCATTAATTTCCTCATTTTACAAGTGGGCTAATAATTACATCATAAGCTTTACATGAGGATTAAATGAGAAGTGATATAAAATACCGTACACAGTAAACCTTCAATAAATGATAGCTATGATTATTGTTATTAATCAGCAGGACAATTACACAATAAAATTCAGGACCAGGAACAGACATGACCAACAGCACAATATTGGGATGCTTCACGTCAAATGGCTTGGGGAATCAGAACCAAAAGGAGGAAAGAAGGCAGGGAGGCTGGCAGGAGGGAGAACACAAGCTCTATTATAGACAAATATGTATCCATAGCACGATTTCCCTTTGTTCCTGTGGAGTGGCTGGAGCCCAGTCTCACTGGACTTGGGTGCGGATGGTGAACAAGCGGCTGAATGGAAAGAATGCCAGCAAGGGAGACACAAGTGTCCTAATCCAAGAGGCCTGGACACAGAGTCTCCCAATTCATTCTCTTCCATCCCCTATGCAGGCACACCCACACTTCCCTTCATTCAATACTTTCATTCAATACTTTCAGCAATACAGAAGCCTCTGGAACAAAACTCTGGCTTATTGAGATGGTAAAACGTGTATCATAAATGAGAGAATTTCAGATCAAAGGCAATCTGCCCTGAAGTGTTAATTGGAATTAACTGAGACAAATGGTAGTTCAACACAAACTGAATGGAACCAACAAATATAAATTTAAAGTTTAAAAAGAAAATTTGACTTCGTTTTCTTCTTTCTGTCAAATTAGAACATGCTCTTCATTGTACCAAAGGGTTCATTATACCAAAAAAGGGTTCTGTCGTTGTACCAAAAGAGGATTCTATCAAGTCCTGGTATAACAGATTCCCTGCTGACATCCACGATAGCCTAGCTCGAAGGAGACAGCTTGATATCTTGGTTGCTAGTAAAGAAACTCTATGCTTCACGACTATCTTGTCAAAATGACATGAAGGTATCTGCAATTAAACTCTAAAACCAGTATCTACACTAAATAGTATCTTTGAAGCAAGTTAATCTCTTCATCAAGGCCCTGTATTCTTCTACTCAATGTGACTCTGACATGTAACCATGAAGACAAATGAGTGTGTTCATCCTAATCAGGTTCCTCCAAGCTACATGACATCTGCTAAGGTGTTTTCATTATACTGGTCTTGTCTGAACGCTCTTTCTGGGGAAGAAGAAAGTCTAGGGCTCTGTTTGGCCTGGATTTTAAGGAGCTAAAGCTAGTCTAGACAGTAGGAGAGATGGGAGTGCCAAGGAGATAATTTAGAGTCTGTCGAAACCAAAGGTCTGTGCAAAATGGTAAACACCTGGCCAATAACTAGAAAAGATGTGGATTTAGGCTCCCATCATCACTACTTTAGTCTAACTAGTCTCCCACACTCTGGTGTTAATCCACTTCCAGTTAAGGCAGGGGAGACTTCCAAAATGCAAATCTACTCGAGTTAATTCCTGTTTACAATTCTTTCAAGCTTTCCCATTGCCTGCAAGACAGAGCTCAAACACCTTAGAAGGTCTATAAGGCCCTAAAGGATCTGGATTCTGCTTTCTTTCTTCCACTCTTCTCTTGTCTAGAGCTTCTGCACAAGTTGTTCCATCTACCTAGAACAACCCTACCGCCTACCCCCTGCTCCTCCTTTGCCTGCCTTCTCATCTTTCAGAGCCCTGTTTATATATGACCTTTTAGGGTAAGCCTTCCCTTACCCTCCAAGAACAAAGCAGCCTAAACTTCCCTCAATCATAGCACTTGTCCCACAGTATAAGGGCCCAGTGATATGCTTATTTCTCCCACAAGGACAGGAATACTGGGTACTATATACCCAGTGAGTAACACAGTGCCCGACACATAGTAAGTCATGAGAAAAGAAAGGGAAGGAGTGGAAGGAAGGAGAGAGGGAGGAAAGAAATGAACTGCAATTCTGAGGGAGCCTGTTCCTGAGAACGGCTGGAAGGTGAATTTGAAGAAATTCCCTGAGGCTTTGCAGTTCTAAAGCAGGGTGCCTGTGGCTTTAGCCACAGTAGACAAGGAGCTAGATCTAGGCTGAGAACCATAGTTCTCAAAGGAGAGAAGCACCAAGAGATGCAGATGTGGGATAATGTCTGGCACCAAGAAACTGGCAGAGGGTGGGGGGACAGAGAAGGAAAAAAGAAGAAACTTTCTTTGTTGGTTTATAAACCAAAGAAGGACTGAATTTTGGTTCCAGTAAGGTAACCTTGGACAATTCATGTACCTTCTTCCAATGAGAAATTTGAACTAGATAAGTGATTTTCAAACTGAGTTCTTTGGAACCCTAGGTTTCTGCAGAAGCCCCTCAGGGTCTATTGTATTGAAGAGAGAAGGTTCACCAATGGATCTGGCCCGCAACTTTAGCCAGAGAAAAACTCTTTGTATACTGGGGTTCTACTTAAAGCTCATTTGAAAAAAAGGCGGGGGGGCCACTTCTGCTAAAACTAAAGCTTGAATAGCAGCGGCCTAACTGAACTCTCTGACACTTCCCAGCCTGAACAGTTCTTGATCCTATGTGACACAGGACCCACCTGGACATTTTATTTTACTTTGTACAAATGCCCCTTGACTGTGTGGATGGCAAAGCTGCAGCATTTCCTAGAGCCTGTTCTCACTGAGCAGCATGACAGCAAAAGTAAGGAAACCAAAACTCCAGGTTTACTGCAAGGCTGAGGCAATAATGAAATACACTTTCACATTTCATGTGGTGATACAGAAGCAGAAAGGAGCATCTTCTTTCTCCTAAACCAAGTTAAGAAATGTAATACCTATGACCTAGGATTCATGGTATCAGTGTCTCGAGTCAGATGCAAAAATGTTATACGTCAGAAACAAAGAATATTGGACCCAAAGCCCATTAAAAAAAGCAATCCAATTCCAGTCAAGAAAGAACAATGCAAAAGTTTATCTAGGCAGTCCACCTGATAGCCTAATTACCATTTAAATATAGTGCCTACTCTTCCAAGCAAGGTATTCTGAAGTTACTGTCATTACATACTTTAAAGTCTACCTTTATCTGAAGGTTACAGGCAGGAAATGGCACAGATGGGGAAGGAGATGGGAGTCTTACAAAATAAGATTTTCAAAGCCCTGACTTAAGATGTTGATCCCTCTTCTGTGCTGTTCTTTGGCTGTCCATATTTCATGGGGCATTAAAAGGCCACAAATGTCACTCTACTTCAATTCTGAGAACAGACAAGCAGCAATAATGTGATCTTACCTGGGTCCTTCCTCGTCACCCTGAAAGAAACAGAAAGAAACAGCATTAGAAATCAACACTGGTAGAGACAGATTTAGGTTTCTTTCTTTTCCCTCCCCTCTTGCAACCTGAAAGCAAGGCTTGTGCATTTACTTTAACACAGACAAACCAGCAGATGTCCAAGGGCTAAGGCAAGGGCTAATATAATCCTATGCTCGAACTGTCCAGCAGAGATCAACTGATAATTTGCCTTTGCAAGCAGGTAAGTGAATGCACAGACCTAGGAGGCCTAAATAATAGCCTTGCCTTTTTATTTGTATGGCTGGCAGTATTTAGTTCTGAGCAAACTGAGAACCCAAAATAGCAGCAGGTCTTAGGCAAAAGCTGACCAGCTCCAAAAGCACCAAGCTGTTTCCTTCAAAGAGTCATTTCTGCCCTGGTCTAGCATTTTTCTCTCCAAATATGAACATAGCAACTCTAATATAGGGCACACTGTGGTAAAAAGGGCACTGAACTGGGACTCAGAAAATTGGGACTCTAGTCCAAGCTCTATTATTTATTAGCTATGTGCCCTTGGGCAAGTTAATTAATTAATCTGAACCTTGGTCTTCTCCTTTATAAAAGGGGAGCTCTGGCATTTGATGATCTACAACATCCCTCAGCCCAACACTGGCTTTTCACTTTTTCTCATTCACTGTCTATAAAAACAATGTGTGAGGGGTAGCTGTCAGGTACTGCATGCTCTGAACCTAACTTTATCGGTGATCAGAGCAGAGTCCTTTGACTCTCTTCTTGTGATCACACAAAATTTTTCAAATGATTCTTAAGCCTTCTCCAAGGGACCTCACTCCTTCTTTTGGTGATGGGGTATTTTACATCCTTCTTTTTAGCCTTTCAGGGTTGGTCTCAATGGAGAATGTATCTCCTAGTTGTTAACTCCCCAGAGCACTTAATGAATTTGATTGTTCCTATAGGTATAAAGAATGAACTCTGGAGTCAGACACTCTAGGTTCAAATCTTGACTCCATCACTCATTTGCTGTATTACGTTGGTCACGTTATTTTGCCTCATTTAATTTTAATTTCCTACTTTGTAAAATGGGGTAATAACTGTGCCTGTATCATAGGACGAAAGGAGGATTAAATGAATTAATATGTATAAACATCAAGCACAGTGCCTAAGACACAGGATGCACTTAATAAAGGTTATCATCACTATCAGTAACAATTCAGCATGATAAGCTACTACCGGTGAACACTAAGGGTAAAAGACAGTAACTTAACCTAGGAACTCCCATTCAGGAGCAGGGGAAACACAGAAAGAGAAAGAAAATGAATTATGTTAAGGGCTCTACCAAAGACATAAACAGAATGTTTGTAAGTCAGAAGGAAAGTGATAAACACAGCCTCTTCTGGAGAAAGGGGAAGGGAGGGCTTCACAGAGGTGACATTTATATTGGAACTTAAGGGATAAACAGGATTTTCCCAGGTTGGCAACAGAAGATGAGTGGGAAGGGCACTGGACAAGCAAGAGCAAACGCACAGCAATGTTTAAAAAAAAAAAAAAGTATGTTAAAGGAATTTTGAGTTCGAGGATACTAGAGAATGGGGATGTGTTTATGTGTGTCTTGGACAGGGGTTGTGGCGAAGTGGCCGTGGTGTGGGGTTGGAGGGTTGGTAGTGCAACTGAAGTAAAGGGAGATTGCCAGGGCAGAAGCATGTAAGGACAGCTATAGCTAGAAAGGTGATTTAAGTCAGATTATACATTGGAGGTTGGATAAGGAGGGCATTTAGTAGACTGTTCAGGATTTGCAGTACTGGTCAGGGCACTAATCATCCACACTCTAATGAGAGAGAAGTGGGGCGAGTAGTGCAAGGAGGGTATAGGGATGGTGGGAGCTTTCTTTCCATTTTGAATGACTGGCATGTCTTATGGGAACTATAATCTAGTAAGAAAAAATTCATATAATTTAAATTTGAGTTACATAACTATCAGTGACTTAATTAAACCTCAACACAAGTTTTCAATTATCTTTGGATATTCAAACATAATTGTCTAGGAGAATCTTACAGAAAAAAGTATCCAAACATTCTCCTGTGATTTAGAGTGAGTCCTCACAACTGTAAATCTTGGCACAGTGGTTAAGAGATGGACTTTCTGACTTAGAGAAACATGGCTTCAAATTTACGTTCATCAATTCCAACAGCAAAGATTTTGGCAATTTGCCTTAACTTTTCCAGGTTCAGTTTCCTGATCTACACATGGAGATTCTAATTCCTACCTTATAGGGTGGCAATACAGATTAAAATAAATGAGAAAACATGTAAAACACTAAGAAAATGTTTGGTACATTATAAGTGTTCAACAAATGGTGCTCATTATTGTACTTTCCCTGAATTAATTAATAACATCTCTAGGGAAGAGTGAGGAAGGACAGAGAAGATGGGACACAAGACTGTGCTTCACATTCATCCATTTCTACAGCTTATAGATACGTGGCTGTTCAGAAGCAATAATCACTATCACAAAGCATGGGGGAAGACCAGGGTGAGAGTTTCACTGTTGAAGGAATGAATAAATGAATGAAAGAACAAACACACATACATATGGCAATTCTGAATACGTCAGCAGACACTCAGAAGATTGCTAATCTTCCTTGTAAAAGATGTGCATGCTATTCCCTCCTATTCTGAAAGCCTAAGCTAATTCCTGTCCATTCTTGAAGATCAAGCCTCATTTGGAAATTTTTTTCTCACTGACAGACTGAGTGGAGTAATCCTACTCTGTCCTTCACAATTGTATGGCTCATACTCCTAGGCTGGTACTTAAAGCAGAAAACCAAGTGACAGCAGTATACAGTGTCTCCCTCTTTGGATTTCAATTCCTTGAGAAGAGAAACTGTACTGTTAATCTCTTTATTCACTGTACCTTACACAGCATAAGGCACATAATTAATAATTATTCAAAAATGGGGCGCCTGGGTAGCTCAGTCTGTTGAGCGTCTGCCTTTGGCTCAGGTCATGATCCCAGGGTCCTGGGATCGAGTCCTGTATCAGGCTCCCTGTAGAGCAGGGAGTCTTCTTCTCCCTCTCCCCTCTACCCCTCCCCCTTGCTCGTGCATTCTCTCTCTCTCTAATAAATAAAAAAAAAATCTTAAAAAAAATAACAATTATTCAAAAATGGAAAGGAGAGAAGGCAAGATATAAGTAGGATTTAAGATTAATTTCTACCCCCCCCCATTACGAGTAAATCTTGGTTTCAGAGAATATTAGAACTGAAAGTTTGCTAAATACCAGTTTCTATTTAAATGACTTGTCAGGTTAAGCAATGTTCCCAAATCCCTCCATCAAATATCCTCAACGCTCTTGGCTGGTAGGCTACATTCTAGTATCTTACCACCTTGTTTCTACTTCCACCAGTGGAAATGTCTGTTCACCAAGAAGCAAATAATTTTGTTCCTAAGGCTGTTTAAATCAGTTGAGCTTGTAATTATGACAACACATTTTATTAAATAACAAAAAGTGAATGCAAGAGGGAAACACTGCCTCCATGAAAACTAAGCTGAATGCTTCCAAAGCATTCAATAAAGATGAGTTACTTGAAAATTGCTGTCAACTTTGGGGTGCCTGGGTGGCTCAGTCGTTAACCGTCTGCCTTCAGCTCAGGTCATGACATGTTACTAGGGTCCTGGGATCGAGCCCCACATCGGGCTCCCTGCTCAGCGGGAAGCCTGCTTCTCCCTCTTCCATTCCCCCTGCTTGTGTTCCCACTCTCGCTGTGTCTCTCTCTGTCAAATAAATAAATAAAATGTTTTAAAAAAAAGTTGCTGTTAACTTTGATGTAGGTGAGACACATGCAAAATATTAGAAAAAATAAAGTATAAAAGTCTAGGATTCCACATTCAGCTTGCTTCGAATGTTATCCTGAAATTGGACCTTATAAACAGTGCAGTATGGATGTGGTTTATGCCAGAAACATAACATTCCACTCCAAGCGGCAAACCCGTATACTCAAAGGCCTGAGTCAAAAATCAAAGAAATATACATATACATAGTTCAGTACTCTTCTCTCAAAACTAGACAAAAGATGGAAGTACTCATGACATGCAAATAAAAATAAACACCATTTTTTAGTACTTGACTTTGGCAAAGAAGTTTATAAAATTCAGGCAAAAAAGTGAGAGACTGTCAAAACTGGTGATGAAAATATACACTGATGTAACTGTTCTGGGGATAGTTAACAAATATGTACAAGAGCCTAAGAAACGTCCATACTTTTGACTCAGTAATTACGATTTATAAACAAAGGCATGCACTATAATGTAATAAATAGCAGTAAGGAAGTTGGAAAAAACTTAAAATTACATAAAAGTTAAGTTTGTATCATTGATTCAGGATTCAAACATTATGTTTATTAAGAATTTCTGGTAATACGAGGAAAATTTTAAATATACTGTTAAGAAAAAAATATCAAGGGGGGGACGCCTGGGTGGCTCAGTCGGTTAAGCGGCTGCCTTCGGCCCGGGTCATGATCCCAGGGTCCTGGGATCAAGTCCCACATCGGGCCCCTTGCTCAGCAGGGAGCCTGCTTCTCCCTCTCTCTCCCTCTGCTTGTGCTCTGTCAAATAAATAAAAATCTTTAAAAAAAAAAAAATATCATGAGGGGATGAAGATATTAACTAACCTTACCGTGGATATCATTTTGCAGTATATATGTGTATCAAAATAATCACACTGTATACCTTAAACTTACATATATGTCTATTTTCTCTCAATACACACACAAAAAAGAAAAAAAAAGGAAAAAAATACCCCAATAATAACCATCAATTTAGTGTGTTTACTTTCTGCTCTGTCTATAAGTTTTTAGCATTCCAAAATGAGTAAGAAGGAAATAACTTTATTTAGTTATTTGAAGAGGAGAAACACCACATCTCATTAGATCTGGGGAATGGTATTAAAACTTGTCCTGTATACTATATTCTATAAGAGGACCCAAAAAGATTTATTAAAAACACATTTTTAAAAAGAAATGTCATCAGGAAACCTTGTAATCTCTGGACTTCTTCAACCAGAAGCTCTGTGATTCTGCTTAGCCTAGTCAAATTCATCTGTACTAAAGATTTCTTAAAATATATTGTGTTAATGGACTGGTTTTAAAATGATTTTCAGATATCAAAGGCAAATAGTACTTGAGCAGGTGGACTATTTACAATTTTTGTTTTTAGCAGCTTTACTGAGGTATAATTTATAATACCATAAAATTACCTGTTTTAAGTTTATATTCAATGACTTTAAATTTACAGTTATGCAACTATTACAAACTTGCTTAAAAACTATATATATACAGATATAAAATTATGATTATACTTTCCTTAATTTCTTTAGAAACATATGATTGTTTAAAATTGTAACTGTCTTGCAGTATTTATAACATGTAGATTTTCTACTTGACAACTATAACAAAAGGGCATAAAAAGAGTGTTAATTGGCCTATATAGTTTCAAGCTATCTACAATTTTTTTTGAAGATTTTATTTATTTATTTGAGAGAGAGAGAGCAAGCGAGAGAGATCACAAGTAAGGTGGAGGGCAGAGGAAGAAGCAGGCTCCCCGCTGAGCAGGGAGCCCAACATGGCACTTGACCCCAGGACTCCCAGATCTTGACCTGAGCCAAACGCAGACGCTTAACCAACTGAGTCAACCAGGCGCCCCTCAAGGTATTTACATTTTATGTGAAGTTGTACTGTATTAATTTTTAGTAGACAGAAAATTAAAGGATTTCTATGTATATTATATATGCTACATATATTATAATACATGTTATAATCCACACAGAAATCATTACAAAATAAGAACAAAGTAATAGAGCTAAAAGGCCAAAAAATGTATTAAAATGGAATTCAAATAACTGTTTCAAAAGTCTAAAAGAAGGCAGGAAAAGACAAGAGGAATAGAAATAGAGGGACAAGCAGTAAACAAATCATGAAATGGCTGACTTAAATTTAACCATATTAATAATAACATTAAGTGTTAATGGACTGCACACTTCAATTAAAAGGCAGAGATTATCAGAATGGATAAAAGATTGTAAGAACCCAGCCATATGCTGCCTAGGAGACATACACTTTAACAACAGACCAAAAACAAATTGATGGGGATAAACCATGAGAACAGTAAGCATAAGACTGGATCGGCTCTACTAACGTTAGATAAAACAGACATGAAGACAAACAGTATTATCAGAGAAAAAGAGGGACTTTCATAACGATTAAAGGGTCAGTTCATCAGAAAGACAGAACAATCATAAGTATGTATTTGCTTAAAGAGACTTTCAAGATATCTGAAGTTGATAAAATTAAAGGGAGAGATAATTCCTTAATCATCCTTAGAAATTTAACACCTCTCAGCAGTTGACAGAACTAGGCACAAAAATCAGTAAAAATATAAGTTATTTGAAAACCTAATTGATATTTCATAGAACACTACACCCCAAACTATAAAATAGGTGCACATATGCATTCACCAAGACAGACCATATGCTGGGCCATAAAACAAATCTTAATAAATGTTAAAAGCTTGAAACCACTCAAAACATGTTCTCTGATCACAATGGAAAAAATTAGAAATGATTAACAGTATGACATGTAAGAAAATCCCTAGTATTTGGAAACTAAACAAGACATAAATAATCAATGAGTAAAGAGAAAAAAAACCACAAAGTAAATGAATAATATTTCAAACTGAATGATAAGTGAAAAGAAAACATTGCCAAAGTTTAGGATTCAACTAAAGCACTGCCCAGAGAAAAGTATAGCTTTGAAAGCTGACATAAAAAAGTAGTAAAATCAACCATCTACAAAGCTAGAAAAAAGAACAAGTAAACTCAAAATAAGCAGAAAAAAGGAAATAAGAGCACATATAAACAAAATGGAAAACAAAGAAAAAATTAGCAAATCAAAAATTCTTTAAGACTAACAAAATTAATAAAATGGTAATTAGATTGTCAAGGAAAAAAGGGAGAAAATCACAAATTATCAGTATCAGAAATGAAAGATGGGTTATCATTCTAGATGCTACAGACAGTTAAAAAAATCACAAGAAAACAGTATGAACAACTTTACACTAAAAAGTACAACTTAAATGAAACCAACAAATTCTTTGAAAGTTACAACACAAATTTAAATAACACAATTGAAATATAACACAAATTAAAATTTAAATAAACATGAGATCAAACAAAATTTGAATAGCTCTATATTAAAGAAATTAAATTGGTTATCAAAAACCTTCACATAAAGAACTCCAGGACAGATGATTCTGCTGGTAAATACTACCAACTATTTAAGGGAGAAATAACACAAATTGTACATAAACTTCCAGAAAATAGATGACGAGGGAATACTTCTCAGCTTGTTTTCTGAAGCCAGCTAACCCTAATACCAAAGCCTGACAATGATGTTATAAAAATATAAAACTACAGATGAATATCCCTCATTGAACACAGACCTAAAAATCTTTTTAAAAAATTAACGAATTGAGAGGCACCTGGGTGGCTCAGTCCGTTAAAGCCTACCTTTGGCTCAGGTCATGATCCCAGGGTCCTTGGATGGAGTGGGCTCCCTGCTCAGCGGGGAGTCTGCTTCTCCCTCTCTCCTAGCCCCCCCCCCCCTTGTGTTCTCTCTGTGTCTTTGTTTTCTCTCAAATAAATAATATCTTTAAAAAAAAAAAATAAAAAACTAACGAATTGAACCCAGATTATACATAATAATGAAGTGGGAGTTTATTTCAAGAATGCAAGGTTGATTTAACATTGTAAAATTAACCAATATAATCAGCCATTACAATAAAATAATGAAAAAAACCCCATATAATCATTTCAACAGATATGGAGCAAATATCTTATATATACTACATTCATTCAAATTATTGTTCCCCATAGCTAATTGTGTCATTTCTCTCTGGCTAATTTGCTTTCAAGATTTTTTTCTTTGTCCTTCCTTTTCATTACTTTGATTTTGATGT
The DNA here is from genome assembly GCF_004348235.1 of Phoca vitulina. NCBI lineage: Eukaryota > Metazoa > Chordata > Mammalia > Carnivora > Phocidae > Phoca > Phoca vitulina. The sequence continues at coordinate 14,692,696 of NW_022589719.1, read as the reverse complement.
GTCTAGGTATGGATTTCTTAGAATTTATCTTGCTTGGGTTCACTTAACTTCTTAAATCTCTAAGTTTATATCTTTCAACCAAATTTTAGAAGTTTTGAGCCATATTTCTTCAATTTTTTCAGCACCACAATCCTTTTCCTCCCCTACTGACATGGGTGACATGTACGTAGATCTTCTTTTATTGTCCCACAGGTCCTGAAGACTCAATTTCAGTTAGTTTTCAATCTTTTTTCTTGGTTGTTCAGATTGGATCTCTATCTTCAAATTCACCAATTCTTTCCTCTCTTATCTCCAATTTGCTACTGAGCCAATCCAGTGAATCTTTTATGTCAGTTATTGTATTTTCCTGTTCTAAAATTTTCATTTGGCCCTTCTTTATATCTTCTACTTCTTTGCTGAGATTTTTTATTTTTCATTTGTTTCCAAGTTTGTTATTGCTAAGTCATTTTCAAAACAGTAGCTTTAAAATCCTTGTCTAATAACTCTATACTGTGTCATCCTGGCGGTGGCATCTTTTCTCATTAGATAGTCTTTTCTCATTAGAGTTGAGATTTATTGGTTCTTGGTATAATGACTGATTTGGGACTGTATCCTGAACATTTTGAGTATTTAAGAATCTGGTTCCTATTTAAATCTTCTATTCTAGCAAGAAGTCAACATATTTAAATTCAGAACACATGTCCTATTACATTAATGGAACACTGTGTGTCAGCTATACTTCAATTTAAAAAAATAAAACAAAATAAAATGAAAATAAAAATTATGATTAAAAAAAAGAAGAAAGAAGCAGAACACATGTCCTGGATCAGGTTTGTGGACTGTGGTTCAAATATCAATATAGTTTAAATGATTCTGCAATGCTATTCTGATCTGCCCCCCTCAGATGACAAAACTCCATGCTATCATCTCCACAGTGCTGGCTAGGGAGAAGGAGGGTACCAACTCATTACTACAGGACAAGAGTGGAAGATAAGGTTCTACTCACTGACCCAGTTGGGGATGTACATTGCCTAGTTAATGTAGGGGTGGGAGGGAGGAGTTAGAGCTCCATCTACAGTCTCCAAAGGGGAGGGATACTATTTCCTTCCTGATACTGCATGGCAGGGGTAGAAGTAAGAGTTTACCTTTAGGCTCCAAGGGAGACAGGCACCACTGACTCCTGAGAGGGGCAGGGGTGATGAGAAGTCAGACTTTTACCTAAAGGCTCCAGGGAAAAGGAATGATAACTCATTACTGCAGGAGAAGATAACAGATAGGTTTCCACCCCACTGGCTCCACTCCTGCAGTGCCAACTGGGGCTGGGAAAGGGTATAGTTTTATTCATGGTGTGTTTCCAGAATAGGCAGGATTGGTCAAAACGTTTCTCTATAGCTGAACTGTCCTTTTCCTAGTTCTTTGGCTACAGAGAGCAGGCTTTTCTTGGAGATTTTCTTTCTGTCTGTGCTCATTATAGTTTCCAGTTTGCAAGGCACCCAGGCCAGGATATACAGGAAGCAAGAAAAATCCCAGGGAACTCACTGCCATGTAGTTCCTCAAACCCCAAGATCCCTGGTCAGAACCATCTTTTCTCACTTTTGAGAGTCTTCTGGTAGGTGACTTAAATATTTTGTCCAGGGGCGCCTGGGTGGCTCAGTTGATTAAGCATCTGACTTCGGCTTGGGTAACGACCTCAGGGTCCTGGGATCAAGCCCTGCATTGGCTTCCAGGTCAGCGGGGAGCCTGCTTCTTCCTCTCCCTCTGCCCCTCCTCCCGCTCATGCTCTTTCTCTCTCAAATAAATAAAATCTTTTATAAATATACATATATATACATATATTTTGTCCAGGAATTTTTGCTGTGATTAGTGGAAGTAATAAAGTGAAATATGTTTACTCCATCTTGTTCAGAATCAGTATCTGCAATCCGATTTTAAATGCATCAAAAAAATAAGATGCATTAAAGAGTGGAAGGCTGGAAAGATGGCTATGTGTAAATCATGATTCAAGTATATTAAAATGTTGATGGCAGAATCTAGGTGGAAGTGTATGGGTGTAATCTGTAAAATCTTTTCAACTTTGCTATATGTTCAAAAATTTTCGTAATAAAATGTTGGGAGGAAGACTCTTTTGGCCAAATACGAAATGCAGGTGATTAAAAAAAATCCATAACATGCAAAAGGAAGAAAAGAATTCCTCTGCTGAGTGAAAAAGAGGTACTGGAGATTTGAACTGATCAGTAAGTTACCAGATTAGCTGGAGCGAGAGGCTATCAGATGAGAACAGTTCTTTGTAAAAGCTCTAGCCAGCTGAATGCTACTTTTTGTCTTTAATAGCTTATTTTGTCCACAGCCTGGTCCTTTGGCCTTGCCAGTTTTGCATCCCTAGGAGTAATTCCATCAGAGTTAACAAGCATAGCGCAGTTGAGCAGCTGAAGTGCTTAGAGGATGGTTAATACTGGGGAGGGACTAAATTCATTACTTGAAATGAAAATAAAAGAGAGGGGACTCTCTCTCAAAAATAAATCTTTATTTTTGAAAAAACAACCTACTCAACACAGAGAATAAATGTGGGGTTCCGATTTGGGGGGAATTTGGGACAGAGTCATGCCATTGATCCCTTTGAGTTAATTCTGGTTGACTTTTTTGTTCAAGACACAAAGTGACCACCTCCACACTATAAAAGGTCTCAGGAGAGCGCCTGGGTGGCTCAGTCAATTAAGTGTCTGCCTTCGGCTCAGGTCATGATCCTGGGGTCCTGGGATTGAGTCCCACATCGGGCTCCCTGCTCAGCAAGGAGTCGGCTTCTCCTTCTGCCCCTCCCCCCACTCATGCTCTCTTATGCTCTCTTTCTCACAAAGATAAATAAATCAAAAATCTTTAAAAAAATAAAATAAAAGGTCTCAGGAACACAGAGCTGTCTAGGGCACTGATTCTCTTCATTTTTCCCACATATATAAATGGAACACTTGACATACTGCACATAGTAGGGAAAACACATAGGCATTGGGATAGAACAGACTTCAATCTGAATCCTGGCTCTGTTTTCTACTAACTAAATGACACTGGCTCAGTGTCTCTGCAGTTCTCTGCATCTCAATATCCCATCTGTAAAACAGAAATAATGAATGCTGATATATAAGGGTTAAATTAAATGATGAATATAGAATGCTCTCTTGCCTATCTAGAAACTTATTTAGGCACATATTTTCTTCATCCTGCGGAGGATATAATGAAAAGAACAAGACATTCTATTCTTTTCACACACTGATGAAAATTAATCAAGAACCTTGGATGAGTGAAGCAGATAACTGTCCAACGGTCTCTGACATTTTGTCAAGATGGCTCAGACAATACCTGCCTCTTGAATGATAACCTGGCTGTTCTGTCGGCTCATTTATTCTGTATGTAGGCTCTCCTGGGCCAAGGCAAGACTGCTAGCTAAGCAGTAAGCTCAGTGAGTCAGTAGCAGTCCTGGAGAGTCCATGGGACTCGCCTAGGTTTTCTTCTAGAAGGACCTACCCTTCTGGCATAAGCCTGACCAGAATTTTCAACATAACACTATGAAACCTTATGAACAAAAGCTTCTCCCCAGTGGGTGAAATATAAGTTCTATAATATTTTTTTAAATAGCTATCTTAAATTTTATTTTAGAATTATATTCTAAATGCCTGAATATGTTGTTTGATAAAATGTTTAAGACTTTTTTTGCCTGTTACTAAATAACAATGAATACAGAGACTCACATATGTAGTGATTCAACATTTACTTTGTGTCTTTCATTCACACCTTTTTTGATCTTTCCAGTGCCACATGCCTCCTTTAATCTAACAGTTATGCCCCCAATTTATGCAGTTGGCTCCATATAAAAACCAGACTAAGGCACTTTTTTACTATTCACACAATCAGTCCAAAACCTTTCATTCTGGCCTGCTTTATGCTCCACTTCCTGACATTCTCATTCACCCTGTTCTCATCCCTATGATGACTTTATTTATAGGCTCATTTCACAACTTGGAATCTGTCAATTGCCTTCTTCTCTGGCTCTGATTTCTGGCTTCCCTCCTTAACTGCGATTAGTATTTGCCCTACTGAATATACTCCTTTAAGTCATGGTAGACAAATATTTTGCCAGGCCCAATTGCTGGGTGCAGGCCCTAGCAGCCAATGCTTCCACACTGGTTCACACACCAGTCTAAATACCTATACCCTAAGCTTTCAATTCATTCATGTTTAAGGACCATAAAAGAGAATTTCCAGAGCTAACAAACATAGCAGTCAGTTTCCTCCTATTCCTCCTGCTACTAATAATTGCAGGCATTCTCCTTTACCTCTGCCTTTGGCTCAGCTGATTCATTAGAGGTATCAAGTTGTTCCTTGGCTTGGGCCATCTGAGTCATCAACCTGTCCATGTGGGACTGGATGTCTGCCAGTATCTCAGTCACATGAGCGGTGGCCATTGCTTCCTGGATGTCCACTAGATGAAGGGCCTTCTGCTCCTCATCAGCAATCACTTTCTGAACTTTCTTAAATTCCTGCTGTATAAACACCTTCATCTGGTCCCGGGTTACCTGCAGAACACAAACAAGTAAAAATAGTAAGTTGGACATACAAAGAATGGAAGGATAGAACTGTACTGTAAATGCTAGGCAGCCCTGGCCAAAATATAGACCAACCATGGTTCCTACATGGTCCTGAAATTTTGGGACTATCCTCTAAACAATGTTCCCATAATACTGTTGATGAATTTCTTAGTAATCCTTTTGCCTCTTTTAGTCTTTAGGAAGTAATTTCTTTTCCTCCTTCCCTTTTTGCTCTTCCTTTTGTTCACTTTTACACCAGCAATACCTGATTACTTTTTAACAATTTAATAGGTGAGTGTAAATTGTAAAAAATGAAATTCCTCTTTTCTCTCCATCTGAATACCATTTTTCTCTTTGGAGGGTAATTACTATTAACAGTTTGGTATGTATCCTTCCAGCCATCTTTCTATCTAGTTATACACATATACATATACAGACAATTATGTTGTTTTTATATAAATGGGTCATAGTGAACATTAGGTTCTGGGTCTTGCTTTTCTATTTAAAATATGTTTGTACATACAGATCAACTTCATTATATTATTTTTAATGTCTGTATGATGTGGATATATACAATGAATATTTATATATATAAATAAAAAGATAAACGTACCCATTAAATATTTCCCTTCTTAATGGAAATACAGGATATTTCCAAATTTTTGCTATTACAAACAACACAGTAATGAACATCCTTGGATATATCTCTTAATATTCACATATGAATTTTTTTAGAGACTTTTAGAGTCACCGAGTCAATTTATTATATACTCTAAAAATACTAACTGATAAAGCCAAATTGCCCTCCAAAAAAGATGTACCAATTACATTCCCACAACAATGTGTGAAAGTAGGCATTTCTTTATACCTTCACCAATATTAGATCATGCCAATCCTTAAAATGTTTATTCTCTGATGAGTAAAAATATATTATTGATTTATTTTATAGCAACCACTAAGCAGATCAAATAAAATATGGCTGCAGGATATATTTGGCTGGGGCATAAGGTAAACAAAGTGAGAAACTACCAAAATAAGAACTTCTAAACTCTGTATCTTACCAGTAACTCTACTTACTGATGCTTCCTCACAACTATGTGTATTTTAGGAATATTTTCAAACAACTCTGCACGGTAACTATGGCAGGGAAAAGGGAAAAGGTAGAGCAGTGGACAGAAGGAGGAAGGAGAAAATAGCTGTCACCTAAGCGAATCCCTTTCTTTGCCAGATAAGGGAACAGCCGCAGCTGCAGGGCACCTGGAGAAGATGCCGGGGACACCAATCTTCCTGCTCCCAGTCTGGTGCTCTGTTCACTAGAACAGTCTCTGGGAAGGAAAGCCAAACTGGGAAAACCTAAAAAGGAGACTGAGGAAGAGAAAGTCTACAGAAAAGGGGAAGATGGGGCCATTTTTAATTAGCCTCTTAAAAACTGAAAGAGGCTTGATACTTTAAGCAGCTTTTGTAACACTGCCATAAGAACGTCCATACAAAATAAGGCCTGAAGGACAGTCTCTCTTCACACATCAAGTGACTAAGTGACATAAGCCCTCAGGAATTCATTATACTCTCTGCAGGTACTCTCCCTGGTGCGAAGGAAAAGGGGAGGGGGAGTGTTAAATGTTATTAATGTCCCCGCAAATTCTGTATCAGATTGAGAACTGTGATTTGTGCTTATTTATGTAATTCCTTTTTATTTTTAGTGTGTTTATTTCAAGGTTGTTATGCTTTATGATGACCTTTTATGAATGGATCTCAAACTCTGAAATAAATTAGGTCTTATAAAGACCTAAGACCTTCTCTTAGAGACTAAACCTAGCAAATTTTAGCTAAGAGATGAACTTTTCTGAATGCCTGCGAAAATCTCTTTAACAGTTGCAAGTGACTAAAAATGGAGAACACAATAAAAACTGACTCGCAACCTATTTTACTAGCCCTCACATACACATGTGGTTCAGGTCAGAAGCTGACATCAGTCAGGAAAGGTGTGGCCAGACTGCAGTAGGTGACTAAATCATAGGGCTTAAAAAAAAAAAGAAAATCAAATTCTCTATTTCCCATTGTTTTACACAGATTTCTCAACCTTTATTTTGTACAGTTTATCTTATACAGATCAGGCCACAAATAAGAACTGAAGGCAGAATAATCTACTCTCTAAAACCTTTATCCTTTTCACCCCCGTTCTCTACTAATCAACAAAAAGATATTCTCCAACCTAGTTCAAAATGGTAAGAACAAATTTCTGGGTCATAGCTTCCATTCACATTCAGAGGCCAAAGGAGAGACTCCCTGGGGGACCTGGCATATAGTAGGTTGAGTACTCTGGAGAAAGGACTCTTACCAATGGCAGGAGCGAAACAGCTTTCAAAACTCCCTTTCAAGCTTCATTTCACCTCCCTGCCATCAAAACTCCATTCTGCTACAAACTTCACGGTTCTCCAAGAGCAGCAGACCCTTTCTGTCAGCCCCTGCTACCTGAGAGCCACTGACATCATTTCTGCGTAGGTTTCTCAGAATTTCTTCAGCCTCTATCCTACAGCTCCTGAAAGGTGAGAGTGACAGTCTGATACTCCTGACTGTATTACATACAGTGTCAGTAAAAAGAAAATTCTACATATGCAGAGAAGAGAAGCCTGGGTGTATCACAGAACAAGCTTTTTTAGAGGCACAGAACTTCACTTACCCTAAACAAAATCTTAATGTAGAACCCTAAATCATAACAGAACCAAAAGTAGAACTACTCTGGTTAAAAGAAAAATCTCCCCCTCCTCAAAGTAATTCCTAGGGCACTGGTAGTGGCCTCCAGCAAAATCTCCCCTGTGATACCTGGGTCCTCTACACAAATGAAACCCTAATAGGAGCTTCCTCCCTTTGGTCAACTGGCCCCTAAGTTGTTGAAACTTTAAAGTCCTAGGTTACAAGCCATTTGATATATCTTTGTTATCGTCGTATTAGGGTGAAAATCTGTGTTACTTAAACATAGCATTTTACTAAAATTACTTAAACACAGCATTATAATTTGCAAAATTGGGTGGCTTATATGTGAACAGTCATAACTAGTGAAGATCTGACTGTTCTCATTAGAGCTGAGTCCAACCTCCTCAATTTATAGGCCACACACATACACACACACACATACATGTCAAGCTTAGAAACCAGCTTTCCTTTGGTCCAGTCCAGTATACTTTGTGCTACAATATATTGCCTGTTATGATCCCTTTCTGCCTGCTTCAGGTTCTTCAAACTTATTTCTTCTTAACTGAGATGTTTCCTTGGTCAACAGGCAGCTCTGTTATTATCCCCACTGAGATGTTATTCCCCTCCAAGTGAATCTTGGGATAAATGATACACATCCGAAGAGTTTAAGTTTCATCCCATGCTACTTTCTATATGATCTTGTAGTTAATATTTCCATGCTAGGCTGGACCCACGAGGCATACAGACTGGCACTCTACACATACATAATTAAACACATAAAACCTTGAATTAAGAGCTTATACTTAAAAACAACACCATTCAATGTGCTTGACATGGGTTGCAAGCCATTAACTCCTAGCTAGCTGGCTTGTAGAAAACTAAGATTTTATTTAGTTTTCTATTATAGGCAAATTATTTAATAATAAAAAAAAAAAAAAGGCATACTAGCTAGAAAGCATCATAGCTTAAGAAAGATTTGTTCCAGAAAGGTGTTGCTGACATGAACTGAGAAAGATGGAACAGGGTCAGGAGCAGGAAGCTACACAAAAGAAAAACATTTGAGTCTAGTTGATTGAAGAGTTCAGAAATACTTGTTCTACTAGCCAAATTCCTTGCAAGTAAGTTTAAAGGAGCCTACTCCAAAAACGATCTTAAAAAGTGTGAACTGTATGAAATAGTTTGTGAGGACTCTAAATACCTCCCCAAAAGGTCAAGAAGTCCACTTTTACTCCCCCTTTTCTCTTCTGAATGGCCACTATTCTAAAATAGAAAAATAAAAAAGCAGGAAATGCAATTTTTTCAGATGCTACAAGCTGTCTTCACTCCCACCAGCAGAGTGCCTTCCCAACATGCCAGTGTCCATGGAAACTTTCAGGTTGGGAATCTCAAAGTTAAGGCTTCTGCACAGCCTCCAGTATTTATTCTGGCATTTTGCTCCAAGACAGTGCTTTCCAAATCTCTATCAGGCTCCAGTGAGGGCAGGTGAGGGAAGAGATAAGGACAAAGTCCTTTTTCAGGATCTTTCGTGTATGAGAAGAATAGCCACTATTCGTGAATAAAACCAATGCTCATTCCTAAGGCTTGGAAAATTATCCACAGCAGCCTAGAAATACAGCAGACATGAACTATGAACTACATTCCATTACTAACATTCTGAGTGCGGTCAAATATTTTCCTGACAACCTGGTTAGAAGCCTCAGTTGCTTGGATTTTACAATGGGGGTATTGAGAAAAGAAAAGGTTATTAAAGTGACCATTTAATCTCTTCCTTAAACCAATTTTCTCATCTTCATCAGAAAATGCAGACAAAAGCAGTCATGTATATCCTCTTTACCTCCTTTCATTACTCCACTGTGTAAATACAGCACCATGGGGTCTCTACCTCTGTATCCACCCAAAGAAGTAATAATAACATTTACTGTTGCTGTTATTAATATTTCTATTACAAAAGATTGTAAGAAATACACCAAAATGATGGAGAGTGATTACTTCGGAGTGATGGGATTAAGAGTATTTTTTTTTCCACTTTCAGTCCAAATTTTCTATAATAATGTGTAACACTTATTTTTTCTTGAACAGTAATTTTTAAAAATAAATGAAGCTTAAAGAAAAAGTTAAATCCTCAATAAGATATTAGCTAACTGAACCCAACAATGTATAAAAAAATTATACAGCATGACCAAGCAGGATTTATCCCAGGTATGCAAGGCTGGTTCAACATTTGAAAATCAGTTCATATAACCTATCATGTCAACAGGCTAAAGAAGAAAAATCACATTATCATATCAATAGATGCAGAAGAATCATTTGATAAAATCTAAGATCCATTTATGATAAAAACTCTCAACAAACCAGATTATAGGGAAACTGTCTTAACTTCATGAAAAATATCTACAATCTACAGCTAACATCACACTTAATAATGAAAAACTATAGGGGTGCCTGGCAGGCCCAGTTGATGGAACATGTGACTCCTGATCTTGGAGTTGTGAGTTCAAGCTTCACGTTGGGTGCAGAGATTGCTTAAAAATAAAATCTTAAAAAAAAAAAAAATTAGTGAAAATCTATAGTTTTCCTGCTAAGATCAGGAACAAGGCAAGGATGTCTCCTCTTACAACTCCTTTTCATCATCATACTGGAAAGTGCTAGGTAGTGCAATAAGACAAAAAAGGAAATAAAAGGTTTACAGACTGGGAAAGTAGAAATAAAGCTGTCTTTGCTCACAAATAACATGGCTGTCTATGTAAAAGATCTGAAAGAATTGACAAAAAAACTCCTGGAACTAATAAGCAATTACAGCAAGGTTGCCAGATACAGAGTTCATATACAAACATCAATCACTTTCTTATATACCAGCAATGAACAACTGGAATTTGAATATAAAAACAATACCATTTACATTAGTACCCCCAAAATCAAATACTTAGGTATAAACCTAAGAAAATATGTATGAGGGAAACTACAAAATTCTGATGGAAGAAATCAAAGGAGAACTAAATAAATATAAAGATATTCCATGTTCATGGATAAGAACACTAAATATTGTTAGATGTCAGTTCTCCCAACTTGATCCATAGGTACACTACAACTCCAATAAAACATCCCAACAAGTTATTTTGTGGATATTGATAAAATGCTTCTAAAGTTTACATGGAGAGGCAAAAGATGCAGAATAGTCAACATAATATCAAAGGAAAAGAACAAAGTTGGAGGACACTACTTAACTTTAAGACTTATGATAAAGCTACAGTAATCAAGACAGTGTGGAACTGAGGAAAGAACAAACAAATATATCAACAAACAGAATACAGAGCCTAGAAATAGACCCACATAAATGCAGTCAATTGATCTTGAACAAAGCAGCACAGGCAATACAATAGAAAAAGTCTTTTTAACAAATAGTGCTACAACAACTGGACACACATGTGCAAAAAAAATTAATCTAGCCATAGAACTTTCATCGTTCACCAAAATTAACTCAAAATGGATCACAGACCTAAATGTAAAATGCAAAACTATAAAACTCCTAAAAGATAACACAGGAGAAAATCTAGATGACTTTGGGTATGGTGATGACTTTTTAAATACAATTCCAAAGGCACTATCCATGAAAGAAATACTTGATAAACTGGATTACATTAAAATTAAAAATTTCTCTGTGAAAGACACTGTTAAAAGAATGAGAAGATAAGCCACAGACTTAGCCACAGACATATTTGCAAAAGATACATCTGATAAAGCACTGTTATCAAAATATACAAAGAACTCTTAAAATACAATAATAAAACAAAGAATCCAATTAAAACATGGGCCAACAACCTGAACAGACATCTTGCCAAAGATATACAGATGGCAAATAAGCACAGGAAGGATGCTCAACATCGTATGTCATTAGGGAAATGCAAATTAAAACAACAGTAAAGTACCACTACATACTTACTAGAATGGCCAAATTCCAAACACTGACAACACCAAATGCTGACGAGGATATAGAGCACAATGGTGAGAGATGAGAACGCCAAATGGTACAGCCACTTTTAGAAGATAGTTAGGAAGTTTCTTACAAAACTAAACATACTTTTACCATATGATCCAGCAATTATGCTCCTTGGTATTTACCCAAAGGAGTTGAAAACGTGTGTCCAAACAAAAACCTGCACATGGGTATTACAGCAGCTTTATTCATAACTGCCAAAACCTGGAAGCAACCAAGATGTCTTGAAGTTAGGTGAACAGATGACTAAACTGCGATACATTTACACAATGAAATATTATTCAACACTAAAAAGAAATGAGCTAGAAAGCCATGAAAAGACATGAAGGAACCTTAAATGCATCTTACTAAATTAAAGAACTTAATATGAAACAAGGCTACACATTGTATGATTCCAATTATATGACATTCTGGAAAGGCTATGGAGATAGCAAAAAGTTCCATAGATATCGTAAGTCTAGAAGGAAGGAAAGATGAGTATGAGGATTTTTTAGGGCAGCGAAAATACTCTGTATGATACTATCATGGTAGATAACATCCTATACATTTGTCCAAATCCACTGAATATACAACACCAAAAGTGAACCCTAATGTAAACTACGGACTTTGGGTGATAATGATGAGTCAACACAGGTTCATTGATCGTTAACAAATTTATCTACCACTGTGGTGTGAGATGTTGATAGTGGATAAGGGTAAGAGTGTGGAGGCAGGAGGTACATGGGAACTCAGTATTTTTTGCTCAACTTCGAATCTAAAACTGCTCTAAAAAAGTCTATTTAAAAAAATTAATACAATCAAAAGAGAAAACTAAATAGCCACTGAAATGGAGCCTAGAGAACGTGGGGGAGGGGCGCATGGGGGTGGAGTGACCATCCAAAGGGCCATGCAGGATAGTTCTTCCACCTGAACCTTCATCTCAAGCATGTCAACATTTTCATTCTTTGCCTTCCCAGTTAATACTAGATCCTTCCTAATCTGACTTCCCTTTTCTATAAGAAATCAAAGTTTTTTTTAAAGCCCTTTTCAACTTAAGCCCATTAAAATAATGGCTTCCATAACAGCCAAGCACTTAGCACATGCTGCTCCTGTCATTTGAAGGTTCTTCTATGGGGGTGCCTGGGTGGCTCAGTCGTTAAGCCTCTACCTTTGGCTCAGGTCATGATACCAGGGTCCTGGGATCGAGCCCCGTATCGGGATTCCTGCTCTGTGGGAAGCCTGCTTCTCCCTCTCCCACTCCCCCTGCTTGTGTTCCCTCTCTCGCTGTGTCTGTCAAATAAATAAATAAAATCTTTAAAAAAAAAAAAAAAGAAGGTTCTCCTATGAGAGCTTCAGTCATCCTGAGGCTCCTCAAAAGAGCAGATTTTAGTGTCTTGAAAAACTCTAAAAAAGATCTAACTAGGTGATCCAATGAGTGACCAAACTGTGAAGCCACTTACTTTAGAGAACTACCAGGCTCATCAATGAGAAATGGACATCCTTACAGTATGTTAGAGGGACATCTGCTTCAGGACATTATATAAGCACAGTGGCATTAACCCTCATTATACAGCTCATATAATAAAGTGGGAGATGGAGTTAGGAGCGATGCTGGGTGAAAAGAGAAGGCATGCCTAACTTTGGCCTGATTCCGTCATTGGACATTCTCTTGTCCTTTAATCCATGACAAAGACAGGGCCTTATGAATAATGAAAATGAAAACATAAAGAGCTACCACGTGTAGGCAGTGTGCCAGAGGCTATTACATATGTGTTTCTCATCTTTCAAGTAGGCAATGATATTTTCATTTTATGTTAGGGAAACTGAAGCCCACAGTGATTAAGTCACCTGGCCAGTGTTATGCAGCAGGTAAACTATGGAGCAAAGATTCACCTCAGGTCAGCTCTGTTCCCAGGTCAGTGCTCTGACAACCACTCCATAGAGCATCCTGCTACTGAAAAGGAAACTGAGCCCCTGAGAACCAGTATTAGACCACTGGAAAGCAACTCGGCATAGAGGAGAGTGCTCAGGATGAGAAGTCAGAGGTCCTCAGTGTTAGTCCTGTCTTTTGGAACCAACCAGCTATGTGACTTGGGGCAAATCACTGAATCTCTCAGAGCCTCAGGCTCCTGAGCTACTAAAAATGAAGAGCCAGTTCTCCTTTTATCTCTAAAATGATACAACTGCATAAATTTTGCATTCTTGGAGCAGTAATTCACCAATCTGGATTTGTCTCTAATCACAATTGTTACCTAAACAAGAGGGGCTTTGGGGGACTAGAAATCTGCCTTAGAAATTCTAAAGATGAAACAAAGTAAGTGTAAAGAGAATAAAATAACCTTTTTCCTTTGACAATGCTGCCCTATCAAGCAATTACCCTCTCTCCCACCTTTAACCACCAAGCTTATTTAGAAGGTCACATAAAACCTGCTGTCATAAACACCAATAAAGAATCTACTAGTCGCCAACTCTATTTAATCTCACTACTGACCTGTCTGTAGCATTTAGCACTACTGATGCCCCTCAGTCTTTAATTTCCTTCCAGGGTTTCTGTGACCCTGGACTCCTCTGGCTTTCTATCAGCTCCATCCCTACAATTTTACATACTCTCTCTAGATGACTAGAAAAACTCCTCTAAACCAGGGTTTTTTCAACCTCAGCACTATTGATACTTGGAGCTGATAGCTTTTTGTGTAGGGGAAATGTCCTGTGCCTTGTGAAATATGCAGCAGCACCCCTGGCCTCTACACAGGTGGTGAGAGTAGCATCACCCCTCACCTCCAGACGTTGTCAAATGTCCTCTGGGGCCCAAACCACTTTCTCTCTACACTTCCATCTTAGTGATTTCATCCCACTTTTGCAATTCAACTCCTCCCTCCACAGAGATGGCTCCTACACCTGGATTTTCTCTCCAGGCCTCCAGTCTCACAATTTCTTTTGATGTCTGTCTCTGCCTGGATACTTTTCTATTACTTGAACCATTAAGCCTCAAACTGAGTCCTCTCCCTCCTCCTCATTGTTATCACTGCTGCCTTTTCTGAGTGCCCAGATAGTAGGTACTACCGTTAAGCATTTCACGTGTTACTTCAATTAATCGTCACAAAGATACCAAGTGGTGACAATTATTATTCTATCAATTTTACCAATGAAGAGACTGAGGTTCAGAGGGGGTGAGAAACCTGCCCAAATTCATACACAGAGTAAGTGGCAGAGCTGGGATCTGCACCCACACAGTTTGACTACACAAGCTTCCTTTTAACCACAATATTATTCTTCTATAACTTCCATTCAGACCTTGTCCTATTCCCTGCCTTCCCCCTTAACAACACCACGGTTTAGGAAATCACCTAGGCTCTAAATTCTGGAGCTCAGTTTTATTTTCTCCACCAGGAACACGTCTCTTGACTTAGTATCTGGAGGAGAAACTATGACACCTTTGCTTGGGCTCTTGCACAAAATGGTGGTCAGTACATTAAATGTCAGAAGCCATCCCACATCTGCCTCTCCACCACACTGACTGAAGAAGTCTGCCCTTGTATCTATGAAAACCCCCTTCTTTGCATTCCCTCAGACTACTCTCCACTAAATCTCTCTATCCAGTCTCTAGACCCAAATGCTCCATCTTAGCTCCACCTGCCCCCTTGCCCCAGGGCCTTTTAGCCCACTCCCACTCTCATTTGCACCTCTAACTTGCTGAAAGAGATTCCGGGTGATCCCCTCTATCTCCTCCTTGGTGTTTAGACCTTAGCTTTGTCTTATACAGTCTTTGGTTTGGCTTGTACCTTCAGCTCAGGTAGGAGCCCCATATTTCAATCAGAATACTCCAGCCTTCCTCTATTTCTGCCAAAGTGCTTCTTCCTGAGACTATAAATTTTGGTCCTTGAGCCTAAGTACGCTTGTTCTTCAACGGCTTCGTGCATATGAACCTGTAGTATGCTTCTTCTGAATCTCCTCCCTTTCATGGTTTTCCCTCCCCCAAATATAAATATGAATATACATGTACATGCACACATGTACACACAGCATTAGAGACTGAGGACTATATTATCTAAAGGCTTTGTATTGGAAAGATCCTAACAAACATTTGAACTGAATCTGCTAATCAGCTATGAAGCCACCTGAGAGAGACATGGTCACAGCAGACTGCGGTCCAGCCCTTACCGTGAGAGATGGCGATCTAGCCACTATGGTTGTGGCATCCCTGCCAAGCATCCCCTCCTCCCAGGGCTGCCCGTTCATGCTGTCAGCTGCTATGACTCTATCGCCATGAGAACGTGATGTGGAACCCAGTGTCATGGCACTGAACCGGATGCACCAGAGAAAAGTTCAACAGGAATGCTAGGCTCCCTTTGAATCGATACAACTGCTTGCTTCTTAGATGCTTCTCATCTTGCCTGACTCCAGGGTGGCAATAAAGAAAGCAATCACAAACTTCTGAACACCACTATTCCTGAGTGAAAAGAAAAAGAATTCTGGGTGACCCCCCTGTAGAAATGTGAAAGTAGAAGAAGGAGTCCCCAGAGACACCCAGGACCTGTAATAAGAATGAGTGAGAACTATTTCACTTTGTTTTCTTGCCTTTCTTCCATCTTAACCTGTGCATAAGCTAGAAAGACAGTTTCTGCTTCAGAAATTATCCCATAGGAAGTGGGAGGTGGGAACTGACACTGAAAGTTTCAGGGGCAACTAAACAAATTATTTTTAAGCCTTTTAGACTTGAATATACAAAGCATGTCTATATTATTTGCTGAAGATTAAAGCAATTTTAAAACAAGACTCATCCCTCCACCTTCATTCCACTTCTCTATCCAAACATTTTCCCTGCAAAGCCACAATTATTTGTGTACTATCGAAACCAAACAACTGTGCACCACTAGGAACACTCAGGAAAGGGCACTGAGATGTATGTCTCAGTCTTCTTTGTTACAGCTGTCCAAATGGTAAACCTCATGGAGTCTGTTGTGATAGAGAAAGAGATGTGAGTACTGACTCTGCTAACTCAATGCTTCTGAAGCTCAGAAAGGTGAAAGTTTTATTTGTAAAACAGAGGTAATAATATCATTCTCACAGGTATTTTTGTGAAGTTTACACAAAATAATACATAAAAAGAATTTAGTATTCTCTGGGCACATAGGAACATCGGCAGAACTATTCTGCTGGTCCAGATAACAGTAACCACAAACATTTATTGTGTGCTTTTCATATGGTACCCCCCCACTGAGCTTTCACAGATAAAGAGTCCCCAATTAGTTTTCTTAGAGAAAGAGCCTACAACCTTGGGAGTGCAGATGCTAATTTCCCAAAGGAACACAGGAACGACTTTCTCATACGACCTAGGCATGAAGACTAAGGATGTCAATCAGAAGCTCCTTGCCTCAGTTTTCGTAAATGGCCACAAGCTGTCAAGGAGCAATGTTTGCCTTTTCTAGTTTGATATAATCAGATACAGTCTACTTCAATGATATTGCAGCAAAGCACAGAGTGCAGGAAGGACAGGTCACATTCTGCCCCTCCGCTCCCACACACAGTCTGTAGGTATAGTCAACCTCACAACCTGCTTCCATCATATTGTCTCTCTTCTGCAGACTAAAACTGTATTAGATCCCTGGAGCAGCTAACAATCTGCTTACCTAAGAACCACAGGGCTTGTTAACTAACTACCATTGCTAAAATACTTTTGGGGCCCCTAAAGGCCATGCTAACCATTCTCCATTCTTTCTTTCTTTTTTAAAGATTTTATTTATTTATTTGAGAGAGAGAGAGCATGAGTGGGGTTAAGGGCAAAGAGAGAAGCAGGCTCTTCACTGAGCAGGGAGCCCGATGCAGGGCTCCATCCCAGGATCATGGCCTGAGCTGAAGGCAGACGCTTAACTGATTGAGCCATCCAGGTGCCCGATCCTCCATTATTTATCTCCTCTTCAACAGTTTCTGTTCTCAGGGTACTCAGTAATAAAAGTATAATATGATTAGCCCTAGCTTACAGATGACACTAAAGGCTCAGGCAAATCAACAGGTAATAAGTGCCAGAGGACTCGGGTCATCTGACTCCAACACCTGTGCTCTTCCACCATAGTAAAAGCAAGCATGTCATACTCAATAGTTTTTTTTCCCCAAAAGTCTGAACAAACTCTCTACTGGTATACTATTCCCAACCCATCTTCCATAGGTAAAAGTGAGTAACCTCCTACAACTACTAACAATTCTATATAGCAATCACAGAAAGGCAATTTATTGGCATCATTAGCCTTAGGTCATTAAACCTCTTAAATCTTTGCTTCTTGATCTGTAAAATGGAGATTATAATGTCTAGCTAATCAGGTTGAGTTAGGAATTAAGGAGCTATCAAAGATTCTATTTCACTGGCCACAGAATTAAACAGAAGCCCTTCAACAAAGCGTAATCATCAACTAAATCACTGGGTTGAATGGACATTCTCTACAGCTACAGATGGATTTTGTCCTTTGGCTAAAAGCAGTCAGGAAAGATGTGATTCTCAAATTTTGCCTTTTATATACACACATAAGCATCTACATACAGACCTGAGGTAGACTGAGAGTTGTACTCTGTAACTCTAGCCTTAAGTTATCAAAGAAAACATCTTTTTCCTTGAGCAGACCTGAGTTTTATTTCCTAGCTGAATGAGAGGTTGAACTAACAGGAAAAGGGGAAGAAGGGAGACAGGAGAGGAGGCCCTTAAATATAAGTCTGGGTGGTTTTTATCACTATTATCACAGTAAAGTTTTATATCTAGGCACCCAGGCTCCTAAATTAAATGTCAAATACAATCCTGCACTGGCAACATGAAGTGTGGCTGCTTTGGGGGTGTCCTGACAGCTCCCCTCCCCTCTCCCTGTTGGTCACGTAATAAGCCCTTCAAGCTTTGGCAGAGAGTATATTATCAAGTTTCCTGTCAGTGCAGACAGGAGCTGGAGCAGGGGGAAAAGGACATCACAATGTGTTAATTTTATTAAGCCATTTAAAGCTCAATCCCTTTGCTTTCTAACAATGCTCCAGCCCACCAGGCAGCTCAGAAACCATGCCTACCCTAGTTTCAAAACGCCTAGAACTTATTTGTACAGTACTTCAATTAAGAGCTCTGGTGCCCCACAGAAAGAGGATGACCAAAGGGTAAAGCTACAGGAGAAGCAGGAAGGGGAAGTAGGAAGAGAACAAGAATCTCAGTGGTGTTTAAAGTGAGGACATATCTCCTAATGTGTCTCTTAAATGTGACACTTAATTTCTTTTGTGACCCTTAATTTATTTTTCTTTTAATTTGGCACCAGGCAGTTTTGCTAACTAGAGAATTTGCTCCATAACAATAAACATAATTGCTTCTATGCATTGATTTCTTGTTTCTATTGGGAATATAGGGACACACAGCTGTAAACTCCCAAGGCAGATATATTTGCCTCAACTTGAATGGGCAATGGAGCTACAGTGAACTAACCCCAGGCGAGGCAGCCACGCAAGGCCCAGAGTCAGCCAGCCAGCCAGGCAGCAAAACCAAGGGGCTCCAACTGTGGGGATTTAACTCAATTTATCTGAATGCTATTATCACTCAAAAGAGGTAGCAGTGGTCCTTTAAAGTGTCATTAATCCCAGGAAGTGTTAATTGATCTAAGTATAGAATCTAGTCAGTTGTAAACACGTGGCTTCTTTTTCTCGCAAGGATCCGAAGGCCTCCTGAACTATGGGTGTGGGATTGCTGCCCCCATGGACCCCTAGCCTTCTGCTGGAAGAGGGGGTGGATCTCAGGACTAGGAGAAGGCTAGCAGCCGCCACCCTGGACAGGATGCTGTACTAAGTACTTTAAATGGATTATCTCATTTAATCTTCCTAACGACCCTGTGAAGTATATACGATTACCCCTCTTTCACAGCTGAAAAAAATGAAAAACCTGAGACATGACGATATGAAGCACAGGATCTGCCTGAGGTCGAACTGGTGGTCAACACTGGAGGTAATGTGACCAGGTGCGGTCTGATCCAGAGCCCACGCGGGTAATAACTGTAGAATACTGCCTCTCCCTGACAAGCTAACATCGGGTTTCTGCCCCTCATCCCTGCCTAGAAGAAAGGAGAAAGAAAGACTATTCAGTGATGAATAGAATTACTGGGTCATATGGCCACTCTATGTTTAGCCTTCTGAGGAACTTTAAGTGAAGGGCTAACAAAAGTGATTCAGAAGGAAATCTCTCACCCTCTCTCAGCAGCTTTATTGAGATAGAATTCCCATATCATACAATTCACCCATTTAAAGTGGTCTTTAGTATATTCAGAGCTGTGTGATCACCCCACAATCAATTTGAACATTTTATTTTCATCACACCAAAAAGAAACTCCACGGCCCTTAGCAATCACCCCCACCCCATTTCTCCACCTCCCTCAGTCCCAGGAAACAAGTCTATTCCTAGCTGTAGAAATCTGCCCTACTCTGGACATGTCACACAAAGGGAATCACTCAGTATGAGGTCTTCTGGGAATGGCCTGTTCCACCGAGCACCACTTTCGAGGGTTAGCCTTATTGCAGCATGTATCCACACCGCACTTCCTTCCTGCCAAATAGTGTCCTGCTGTGTGGATAGACCAGATTTTACTTACCTGGTCATCTGCTGGGTTGCTTCCACAGTCTGGGTGGTATGAATAATGCTGCTATGAACACTGGGGTGCAGTTTTTGTGTGGATATGTTTTCATTTCTCTTGTGTGTGTACCCAAAAATGGAATTGCTGGGTCATATGGCAACTCTATGTTAACCTTCTGAGGAACTGCCAGCCTGTTCTCCAAAGTGACTGTACCACTTCCAATTTTTCCACATCCTTGACAAACGGAAAACTTCTCTTTATTGAGAGAACTACAGAACTGTAGTCCTAAAAACCATCAACCTGCTCCGGCTCTGCTATTACTGCCTGGGTGACCTCGGGCAGGAACGCTTGGCCTCCTGGCACCTCAGTTTCCTCTGCTGTAAAGCGGGGGATTGCAGATGGCCTCAGACTTCCCACTGAGCCCTACATGTATTCACTTAGTCCCATCCTGTGAGACACCCTGACTAGCAGGGGGGGATGCTTCAAAAGGACCGCTTGGGGCTGACTGCATGACTGTGTGTCTGACTTTGCATTAACTAAATTTCTGAATAATCTTAGACTGTTACTGGCATGTCTGGGGAAAACAAACCTCAGAGTGTGCTTATGCTATTAGGAAGAAGACAGAAATGCCATATTGGGTAAAACTTCCATTTGGCAATAATGGCAGACTGGCCTTCAGGATTTTAGTTTTCTAAGCTGCAGTTCAAAGACTGAAGTGGATTCAAATGATAAAAATGTTTATAAGGGATGATGTCCGGTGGAAAAAGCAGGATACAAACTATGTATGCATGTCTATACACACAAAAACATATACAGTTATCTAATTGTATATATACTTACACACACACAGAATAATAGTTATCTAGAGAGAGAATACTAATTCTCTATTTGAAAGGCAAAGCACCATGATATTAACCAGTTTTCTCACAGGTGTGTCTTAAAGTGTGATGTATTGACCATGTGCATTAGAATCATCCAGGCTGTATATTAAAAAAGCAGTCTCAGAACCACCAAATTAGATATTCTGGGTGAGGCTCAAGAATCTGCATTTAAAAAAAGAGGTACTCATGTGGATGGACTAGAAGGTATTATGCTAAGTAAGTCAGAGAAGACAATTATCATATGATCTCACTCATATGTGGAATTTAAGAAACAAAACAGCGGATCATACGGGAAGGGAGGGAAAAATAAAATAAGACCAAATCAGAGAGGGAGATAAATGACAAGAGACTCTTAACTATAGGAAACCAACTGAGGGTGGCTGGAGGGGAGGTGGGTGGGGGGATGGGGTAACTGGGTGATGGGCATTAAGGAGGGCACGTGACATAATGAGCACTGGGTGCTATATACAACTGATGGATCACTGAATTCTACCTCTTAAACTAATAATACACCATATATTAATCAATTGAATTTAAATAAGATTAAATTAAATTGAAAAAAGAGGTACTCAAAGTTTACAAACGACTGCAGGGAGATTTTTTTTCTTCTTCTATATACTGGTCTGTTTTTTCCACAATTTTCTAGACAGCATGTAACACTTTTATAATTGGGGGATGGGTAAAAGGGGAAGTTGTTTCATTTTGTTTTGATAAAGGCAGAGGGATGGTGAAGGAGGGCAAAGAGCTTGTTTCTCCTCTTTCTACCACCCAAGTGTCTACAGAGGATGAAAAGGGGCTGCATTTGCTCCTCGGTGGATTCCATGCCTCAGAGCCTAGCTCAGGCCTGAGACAGCACAGGTATTTTCCCATCTGGTGTCCTCCATCACTAATGGGAAACTACTGAAGCACCAGCCTCAATTCTTCATTTTTCCAGTGCTAAATGCTCTGGGCTGTCACAACTCCTTTCCATCTCCCCATACTTTCTGTTGGAAAAGGCCATTCTCCAGTCCTGGATCCTGGGGTTGTGGGCTGCCCTATCTAGTAAAGGCAGGTAGGAAGGAGAATGTAAGGGAAAAATAGTCAGTGAAGAGTCATACTGCTAATGAGGACAGCACATACTTCTATATTTACTCATCTATGGGTTCAACAATTGTGTGCAGGGGAAGAACGTGAAGTATGACACATGTGAAGTCCTAGTCCTGTCACTTACTAGCAAGCTCTTTACCCCCTCTAAACCTTGGATTGTTCCTCCATAAAAAAGGACAAATAATATTTCTTTTATAGCGTTACTGTAATAGATAACGCATATCTATTACCATGCGTATCTATTACTATTACATCATCTAGTAACTACCAGGCTAGGACTTGAGGGTACAGAGATAAAACACTATGAATGCCCTTCAAGATTACTACTTACATCTTCTTTTTTTTATGAAAAGTGTAGAAATAGGTCAATAATTCTAATAACTTTCCAACCGAAGGAACACTTTTGAATGAATCAACTTGATAACTGAAGCAGCTCAATTCTCTGCTTCAGTTGGCTGCATAAACACTGCCCCAGTGAATGCTTCTGTGTTGGGACAAGGCAAGGACCAGCATGAAGCCTGGCTTGACCCTGGTAAATAACAGGACACTAACAACAAGAATTCAAGTAGGTTTTGCTTATATCCATTACTCTTTGTACATGCAAAACCTATCGTTTCTTTAATGAGTCTTTTTTTTTAATTTTTTTTTTTTTTAAGATTTTCTTAAGATTTTACTTATTTTATTTGAGAGAAAGAGAGAACACAAGCAGGGGTAGGGGCAGAGGGAGAAGCCAACTCCCCACTGAGTGGAGAGCCTGACATGGGGCTTGATCCCAGGACCCCGGATCATGATCTGAGCCAAAGGTAGACACTTAACCGACTGAGCCACTCAGGAGCCCCGGAACCTATCATTTTAACAAGAGTCTGATTAGCACAGGAGAGTGAAGAACTGGGCTATGTTCCATGTCAAGGATATCAGCTACTAAAATGGACTGTAAAGTTCTCTTGCAATTATAAAATGCCATGTAAATGCTAAATAAAAATAAAACAATTCTCAGATCTATTTAATTTCATGTTGCTAGACAATTCTCTGGTTTTAAACTTCAGTAAGAACACCTTCAGAGATTGAATATAGAAAAAAAAAACCTGATATGTTTTAGGCAGTGTTAGCATGGCTAGGTCCCATGTTTAATCCCACTTCAATCTGAGAGAATAATGTGAGCCACTTGGCTTGAGTTTAAGGCACTTTTCTTGAGAATAACTTCTTGTAAGATTAGTATGATTTCGTGATACACAGCTGTGTTTCTGTTTGTTTCAAGCACACCAGCCAGAGGAACAAGGAACAGCGCATGTTAGATGGAAAGAAAAGCAATCAATACTAACAGAGAGAGTGGCTGTTATTAACTGCATACTAAGACGTTAGTTGGATTGAGTTTAGCATGTTATGTTTTTGGTTCAGTGCTTTCTGAGAGGCTGGGCAGTGGGAAGGAAGGGAAGGGACTCCATGTGTTTTCTGAGCTTCAGTTTCCATTGGGTATACTATGAAAGATAACTGCACAGTCACTTCACAGGAGAGTTTTAAAGAACTCAGAATACCTTCAATTTCTTAAAAATCCAGGTATGGACACGGACATGCACATGCACATACCTGATTAACTACATCTTTTAATTTCCCTAAAGTCTATCATAAATATAAGAAATCTACAGACAAAAATCCCACTTTGTGCAATAAATGTTTCTGAAAAGTATGACTGAAAAAAATATGTTTGCAAACTGGATCATATCAAACACATTGGGATGGCTTACTATTTAAAAGACTACTTTGAATTAAACAAAGATTGTTTGTTATTAAAAATACTCTCTCCATTATATACAAAGTTCTAGATCCCTGGAGATATGCATCCTTTAAAACAGGGCTCACCATAGCAACCTGCATGCACACAACTTTTTTTTTTTAATTACGTTATGTTAATCACCATACATTACATCATTAGTTTTTGCTGTGGTGTTCCATGATTGTTTGCATGTAACACCCAGTGCTCCATTCAATACGTGCCCTCTTCAATACCCATCACCAGGCTAACCCATCCCCCCACCCCCTCCCCTCTAGAACCCTCAGTTTGTTTCTCAGAGTCCATAGTCTCTCATGGTTCGTCTCCCCCTCTGACCTCCCCCCCTTCATTTTTCCCTTCCTACTATCTTCTCTCTTTTTTTAACTTATAATGTATTATTTGTTTCAGAGGTACAGGTCTGTGATTCATCAGTCTTACACAATTCACAGCGCTCACCATAGCACTTACCCTCCCCAATGTCTATCACCCCCCACCACTCCAGCAACCCTCAGTTTGTTTCCTAAAATTAAGAATTCCTCGTGGGGCGCCTGGGTGGCTCAGTAGTTAACCGTCTGCCTTCGGCTCAGGTCATGATTCCAGGTCCTGGGATCGAGCCCCGCATCGGGCTCCCTGCTCGGCGGGAAGCCTGCTTCTCCCTCTCTCAGTCCCCCTGCTGTGTTCCCTCTCTCGCTGTGTCTCTCTCTGTCGAATAAATAAAATCTTTAAAAAAAAAAAGAATTCCTCGTATCAGTGAGATCATATGATACATGTCTTTCTCTGATTGACTTATTTCACTTAGCATAATACCCTCTAGTTCCATCCACGTCATTGCAAATGGCAAGATTTCGGTTTTTTTGATGGCTGCATAATATTCGTGTGTGTGTGTGTGTGTGTGTGTGTGTGTGTGTGTGTGTGTGTAAGATTTCGGTTTTTTTGATGGCTGCATAATATTCCTGTGTGTGTGTGTGTGTGTGTGTGTGTGTAAGATTTCGGGTTTTTTGATGGCTGCATAATATTCCTGTGTGTGTGTGTGTGTGTGTGTGTGTGTGTACACACACCACATCTTTTTTATCCATTCATCTGTTGATGGACATCTGGGTTCTTTCCATAGTTTGGCTATTGTGGACATGGCTGCTATAAACATTGGGGTGCACATACCCCTTCGGATCACTACATTTGTATCTTTGGGGTAAAACCCAGTACTGCATGCACACAACTTAACCTGGTTCTGTGCCTTATTTCCCAACCACCACTGGCTCTGATTCCTGTCCTCAGGCTCACCCCTAGTGGCTGGGATTTGGTGTCTCCTGTTGTTCCTCTGGTTTTAGAACTCAACCCACTCCTGTCCCATGGCATGAGTCTTGATCCTTGTAAATCCTGACCAGAACTCCTCTCACTCTTTGGGCCCTGCTGCTTCTCTGCTGGATATGGCACTTTACAGGAATCCTGTCCTCTCAAGCAGCCGCAGGCCACCTCCCTTTCCTCTCCCCTGCTCCTCTGCTACCTCCGCTCAATTTGTTGGTTTTCTAAGCCTGGATTTTTATGGATCTCACTTTTTTTGATGTTGAAATCACTTAGACTTATTTATAAGGGTTCTTTTGGCCATTTGCTGAAAGGAATGAAAAAAAAAATCAAAACAAGAGAGAAGGAAAATCACCAGGGTCAGCATAGCCTCCAGTCACCCCAGATCCACTGAATCAGCAACTGTGGGGGTGGGCCCAGCACTCTGTAGTTTGTAAGTTCTCCAGGTGATTTTTATGAACATTAAAGGTTAAGAACAACTGGTCTGGAAGAAAAAAGGGCATGTGACAAATATTTTGGACAAAATGAGGCTTCTCATTAAGAAGAAAAATTAAGTCTACATTATTGACACAGAAGAATGTCCAAAATATTCTGTGTAATAAAACCATAGGTGCAGTATAATTCTTGTAAAAAAATCTTAGAGGTATATTTCCACAGGGAAAAATGTCTAGAAGGTTACACACCAAATTGTTAATAGTGGTTAGCTTGGGGGAAATTTATTTGACTTTTCCTTTATGAATATCTGTATTTTTTAATCTATAAGCATATATTATTTTATAATTTTAAAAAATGGTTAATCTAGTCATCTTCCACTCCTCTCTGACAAAACTCAGAGGTAAAAATTAACTCAGTCCCCAGTAGATTTCAGTGTCTGGACTAATGAAGCTTTGTGATGCTTTACGGAATTCTAGAGGAAGTGAGGCAGTGATAGCACTCAGTGCTCCATGACTGAAATCAGTGCTTCTATGAAAAGCTCCTGTGCCAGGAAATGACAGGTCATAAAGCCTGAGAGATTCTGCCCTTCTTAAATAGGCCAACTTAAAAAAGGGATGGTAGAGTTCTGAGGGAATGAATGCAGAACAGACTAAAAACTTCTCTTGGAAGACAACTATTTGTTGCAAAAACTATGTATATAGTGTCCCATTTTCCACCCCCCCCACCTGTTTGTGATCTGGCAGTCATTCTGCAATGACATTGGACCTTCTTCAAGCTGGCTCCAGGTATGTACAGTATATGCATATGGCAGACCAGAACGGGGTCTGAAAATAAAGGAGATTGGTGGAAATAATTCAGGACAAGGTAAAGAGAAGATAAAAGAGGTGTGTATGCACATATCCAAGATCAAGTCTGGTCCTAAGAAATATCCTTTAGCTCATGATGCACCATGGGAAAATCCTGAGACTTCTACAAGCTGCTCTCATGGGACCACTCAATTTTTTCACCTCTGGCAAGTTTCCTATTAGAGGCACTCTATGCATTCATAAAGGACCCCAAAGCACTTTACCTGTATTATCATCATGCACAGAAGCCACTCAGTGTAATCTGTATACATCCTCTTGCTCTTCACTGCCTACAAGCATGTGGGTGTGGCAGAAACAGAAAATACAGTTGTCTCCTTCAGGATAGCTGTTGCCCCAGAAACCAGAAAAACTCGGTAAAAAAAAAAAAAGCTTTCAGTAATCCTTAATAATTAATTAGTTCATCTTCACTAAAGGAAAACTACTTATAGCAGGGGTCTTTCTACTTTGAGCTAAGAAAATTGATAAAGGTTACACCAACTTTTTTCTATCAAGATACCCTCTATCTCTGGAGTCCTAACTACACCAGAAGGCAAGAGATATTACCAATGTCCAATACTTCCAATGCTGTATGAAGAGAAAGTTATTTAGTAGATTGGAGACTGCAGCCACCTTCTGAAAAGCCTGTCACTGTCTGTGGCTCCGCCTCGATACTGTTTCAGATTAGAAAATCGGGGCACAACGGGATTAGATGGTAGAAAGGAGATGAACCCCAGTGCTTGGTCTGCAATGTGACATAAAAGAAAGAGCACAGGTACTGGAGTCAATTTGAATCCCAGCTCTAAATTATACTAGATTCAAAAAATAAATAAATAAATTATACTAGATTCAGGGCAAATGGCCCCACCTCTTTAAGCCTCAGTGTCCTTATCAATAAAATGGGAATAATAAGCTACTCTACCAGGTTGTTACAAAAATCACAAGTATGCAAGAGCAGAGGGAGAAAAAGAAGTTAGTGTTTAATGGGCAGAAAGTTTCAGTTTGGAATAACTGAAGAAGTTCTGGAGATGGATGGTGATGGTGATGATGGTTGGACAACAATGGGAATACTGAATGCCACTGAACTATACACTTAAAAATGGTTAAAGTGGTAAATTTCATTATGTATATTTTACCACAATTTTTAAAAAAGATATGTAATGCTCCTAGCACAGTGTTCTGGCTCTCTCAGTGGGTACTCAAGAAATGCTAGTCTTTTCCCCATATAAAGAACTTTAAATTAAAAGAAAGGGGGTGGGGATACCAAAAATCAAACAAAATTGTGCTCCTTTCCCTATTGGATTGTAAAAGGCTTTGACTCTCAGGCAGAGCCAGCTGGGACCAATATCCAGTAGTGCCACAGGAAGTCTATGGGTAGGAGAAGGGAGGCTGTGTTAGTCAGATTCCCTCCGGCATGCTCAGATCCCAGTCCACCCCCACCCCGCTATGGAGTCTCCCAGAATATCAATCTTATAGCTCCCAACATATTGCAAAGAAAGCTGGGAAGCTGAAACCATTTCCCAGACCACACTCCAGGTCATGAGGACAAAAGCATTCACCGTGGCCGCTGGTTGCTATAAGTGGGAGAAAGACAAG
Organism: Phoca vitulina; assembly: GCF_004348235.1. Lineage (NCBI taxonomy): Eukaryota > Metazoa > Chordata > Mammalia > Carnivora > Phocidae > Phoca > Phoca vitulina. The sequence continues at coordinate 14,664,978 of NW_022589719.1, read as the reverse complement.
ACACTAGTGCTGAACACCAACTGGATGGGTCTGGAGCCTGTTCCAGTCCCCAGCATTAAGATGATCAGTACCTTGGATGCCTTTGACTGAGTTTAATGGACACAGATGACAGTAGTCTCAAAGGCCTGTTAAAGGAAGATTAAAAATACACTTGTCTGCAGTTCAGGGAAAACAATTAATGATTATATGTTGTAAGTCATAAAACAGAGAAGGGAAAAAACAGATGACTTATCTCTAGGCATATTAAAACACTGCTTCTGATAGGCGGGCTTAATTAGATCTCAATGCGATGTTCAGATAGATGATCATTAACATCCCTCGAACTTAGCTCAAGGAGAACGAAATACAATACCCAATCAATTCCAAAACAATACTTACTTTAGGATCTGAGCTCTTGAACTTCAACCTTTCCACCAACTCTATCATAGCCGCCTTCAGTCCGCCTGAGTCTTTGCTCTAAAAGAAAGAAAAGTCAGGGATCATTAGACAGCGTTTTGTTGCTCTCTCAAACACAAACAGCATTTCATGAAACAATGAAATGGAAAGCAATTTTTTCTTCTTATTAGCCAAGAGAACTGAATGACTAAGGAAAGCTCCACTGCCCCTCTTCCTCTCTCTATTGGACAAAGAGGGTCATGACATAAATTGCCCAGTGATCTGAGAGAACCATTGGAATGAAAATTAAATGCAATTTGTACAGGTTGATTCACTGCTTCATCTTAGGGTTCAACTGTGCCAGTGTTCACTGAGAGCTGAGGCTCTGAAAAGAGATTTTGATCTAGGATGTCCACTTTATGACCTAGTGATTTTTATCTTGAACTTCTACATACCAGATACAGAAGTATGCAGTATTAAATATTCTTATAGAAATAAAAACAAAGAAAATGCCCTAAGATTTAATTGGAAATGGTATTACAGTGTACTGGTTGAGTACAGGTTTTTGAGTCAGACATACAAGGTTTCAAATTTGGGGTCTGTCATTAACGAGTGGACTAACCTCAGGTAAATTACTGACTTTCTCAAAACCTCCTGCCCCTTCTTAAAATGTGGATAATAAACAGGGTTATTTTGAGGCTTAACTAGAACAGTGTCAAGGTATTGCCCAGTATGTGGCACACAGTAAGTGCTCAACAAACGTCTCCTATTATTACTACCGCATTATAACGATTTATTTAAGATATTATTTATTTGAGAGAGAGAGAGGCAGACGCTTAATCGACTGAGCCACCCAAGTGCCCCTGCATTATAACGAGTTAGAGTAGCACAGTCCAAGAGAAATGTTAAGCCACAAATGCAAGCCACATATGTAATTTTAAGTTTTCTAGTAGCCACAAAAATAAAGTGAAATTAATTTCTAACAGATTTTACTTAACTTAGTATATCCAAAATATTATCACTGCAACATGTGATTTCAACATGAGATATTAGATACATTTTTTCATACTAAGTCTTTAAAATCAGTCCAATTCAATTTAGACAAACCACATTTCAAGTCCTCCAGAGCTATATATAGCTAGTAACTACTGTACTGGTCAACAGAGATTTAGAGAATAGACTCTAGAGCCACACAGCCTGGATTCAAGTCCCAACTCTACCAACTAGCTGTGCGACCTTAGGCAAGTCACTTAGCGTCTCTATGCTTCTATTTCTTTATCTGTAATATGAAGCTAATAACAGTACTTATTTCACAGCATTATAGTAAGATTAAATGAACTAATATATGCTAAGGTGCTCAGAAAAGGGCCTGGAACATGGTAAATGCAACAGATTCATGAGACATTTCTATTATTGTTTGTCTGCCTCACAATATTTTAAACTCCTTTTTTTTTTTTTTTAATTTTATCTACCTATTTGACAGAGAGAGACACAACAAGAGAGGGAACACAAGCGGGGGAGTGGGAGAGGGAGAAGCAGGCTTCCTGCTGAGCAGGGAGCCCGATACAGGGCTCGATCCCAGGACCCTGGGATCATGACCTGAGACAAAGGCAGATGCTTAACGACTGAGCCACCCAGGCGCCCCACGTTTTAAATTCCTTAAGGGTAAGAACTACAGCTTCTATCTCTGTATCTGTGCCCAGCATCAAGAACGATTTGAAAAAGTCTGCTGAACAAATGAATGAACGAACATGCAATCTTAAGACATGAATGACCTAACTATAATACATGTGCGTAGCACACTCCAAAATCACATAAATTAGTTTATTTTCTTATCTCAACTCCTGTGTAGGATCAGGTAGGATCATCACCCGCATCTCACCAGTGATGAAAGGAAGCATGAAGAAGTAAAATGACTGACATTTTTTATGGGGGAAGGAATAATCAAGAGGTAAAATATAAACAAACACTACAAATATCTGTTAGTCAAAATTGGTCTCAGAATCAGTAATATTTTCCAAATTTTCAGAACCAATTCCAATTCCTCTAAAACAGGAAATTCTTACTAAGACCCCTTTATGTAGATTAAAATAGACTAAAGGCTCAGTCTTGTTTTCCCTCTAACTCCTTTTCCCAAGTCTATCCAGCAAAAGCCTGGTGTAACATGATTAGATGGGGAGCTTTAGATGTGCTCTCCAAACACAGTGTAGTTGACATTCCCATTCTAGTTGGGGTTCTAAATTTTAATAATTTGTAGTTTTAAAATGATGGTTTACAACTCTCCAAATTTCATCACCAATTTAAATCTTTAATCTCTGTGATCTCTCAGCAGACAGCTGGGAAAAAGAATCTGGAGGTCACATACCAGAGTGGGTGAGACCTGAAGGACCTAAAAAAGGGTTAAGTTGCCAGACACAATCCTGCTTTTATGAGATGATCAGACAATAAAGCCTGTCTGGTGATATCATTTCTGTAACCTGCTTCTCATTGGCTGAACAAGCAGGTCACTCGTCCCTGGAAAGCTCTCTTCCCCCACATCCCAGCTGCCAGCGCCCATTTTAAGTTCTTCAGCAAAAGCCCTGATATATTATGACTTCCCCCCTGGCTCTAGAGAACAGAAAGGAATGCACCAAAACTGTGCCTTAAAACATGCAGAAAAGACACAGAACGACGAAGGCATCCCTCAGAAGCAGACGACACTTTTGCAGGCAGATGTGCCTTGTGTGGAGAGATAAGGGAACCCTTAGCCTTCTTTCATAAAAATACAGTGTGTCAGCAGAATCCTCCCTCCTTTCACCAAGCATCAGCAGCACTGCCTACCCAGGGGAGAGACAGAGGAAGATGCACTGATACTCTCCCTTCAGGAAATTCACCCATTCCAACCCCCACCCCCGTTTTGAGAATTATTCTCAGAGATTAACTGGGGTCTACATTGAGTCAGCGATACCCAGTTTCTAAATGGGTGGTGAAGAAAACATTCCTCAATGGCTTTTTTTTCTACCCATAAAATAAGCAGATGGTCAGAAAGGAGAGGCTCCACTGGGCAGACCTGCCTCCAACAGCTGCAGGGCTGGAGCAAAAGTATAAGTGGATGACGCTGGCCCCAGATTCACCTCCTTTCTTTCCCCACACACTTTCTGTACCCCAAAAAGCCTTGTATAGTATACAGATGTTCGAGCTAGTACACCCAAGCTGTGGGTGTACTAAACAGTCACCCTTGGTCACACCTGGGACCCAGTAATGCACACATCAGGGGTAGAGTCTAATGGCTTGATCCATCTTTGGGAGGACAGACTCAGAAAGAGGCTCTGCAGGCCTCAAAAGCAGGTTCACGACATTTTGTCAGGTAATTCTTGGGTCCTGGGTACTTGAAGAGTAGTCAAGAAGGGAATGGGCATAGGCCCTCTAAAGGAAGGGCTCTCTAAAGCATGCAGCACAGGGTAGGGGCACAGGGTTATCTAGGTCTAAGGCGGTATCTGAGTTTAAGTGTCCCCAGAGCAAAGGGTGGTTATCATGTTTTAGTGAATTAATCTGTTTGCAAAGGGCAGTCATCAGTCAAAAGGTAACCAGGATCGGAAATTACACCCTCATACTTCCCTTTTGTGGTGGAATAGAACAACTGCCTCTGAAAACTGTGTTCTAATTGAGAGGCGGACCACGACAGTAACAAAGGGCAGGCTAATTCTAACCTCATAGACATTTGGTTCCATAAGTGTCCTGATTCTACTGTGTCAGCCCTTGCGGCCAGCACTATGGGTGGTGAAGTCAGAGTCTCCTGATACCGTTCTTCTCCACCTCCATCCCACCTAACACGTTCCAAGAACACAGGAGTTCAGTGTGAACATACCTTGTTTACACACCTCTTTCCTGCCCTGAAAGAATGTAGAATAAAAAGAAACAAGTGGTATGTTGTGACACCCACCTCTCAGAGTTTGATTAATCTGTGAAGATGTAGCATGCTTCACAAAAGCCAACTCCTGGGGATGAGTCATAACAAAGCCAAAGAAAGGACAAATGCCTTACACTTGAAGTTATTCTTTATTCTCCAAAGCACTTTTATATGCTCTTTCACTGGCATTTCCCAATAAACCTAAAAACTAGTGTATTCACAATTTACAGCTGAGAAAATGGCTCGTGGAAATCAAATGAGGAACCTATAAATCACAGGGCTTATACACTCTGTCACTGGCATTTCACAATTACACAGTAACTAAGAGGTGGTGTATTCTCACTTTACAATGGTCAAAAATGGTTCTGTGGAAGTCAAACAATGCCCCTCAAATCACAAAGCTAGTCAGTCAGCAGCAAAACCAGGATCAGAACAATCCAAATGAAAAAGATTTACAATATATACAGCAGAAGAGATTGGTGTCAACAATACATAAGAAAATACAAAAGGGATTCTTATAAATAAGAAAAAGTCAAATAAGCCCAAAAGAAATCCAAACAAAGGATATGATATAATAGAAATGCAGAATGGCTAACATACATACTAAAAGAAAAGATGCACAAACTTACTAGCAATTAAGATATTTCTTATCCATCATATTGAAAAAAAGTTCTGATCTGATATCAAGTGATGAGGGGCTTTGGAGAAACTAGGGACTTCCATATGTTGCTGATACAAAATGATGAAGCTACTTTGAAATCACATACCTCGCCAGTCCATTTCTCTCTTTATCCCCTTAAGAAAACCTAGCTCATGTGTCAAGGAGGCATGCGCAGAAATATTTATGGTAGCACTGTTTGTAGTACTGAACAAACTGCAAACATTCTAAACATCTATCAACAGTGGGTGGCTAAATAAGCTCTGGAATTAACAAAGTGTGGAATATAATATAGCAAATAAAAAGAATAAAGTAGATCTGTTAATGTGCCTGGATACAAGGCAAGACATACCGAATTTTTTTTAAACTTGCGAAAGGATACATACTATAAATAACATTTATAAAACAAAAAAAAAAAAACTGTTACTCTCCATGGGTGCTATATATGTATGTAAAACACCTGAAACAAATGATTGGAGGGACTGGTACTGCAGACAGTAGTAGGAAGAGTCTTAGACTTAGCTAAAGGTAGTCCTACTGTCTAAGATTTAGAATACATAAAGGTAGGAGTGAGCAAGGGAGGACAGACCTACGGCTTCTTCAGTGCTTCTCTACATGAGTTTGCTTAAATACTGTTCCCTTTACACTGCAAACATATAAACCGGCAGGTACAAGAGAGGGTTCTTTACCTGTTTATGTACAGACTTCAGGGTGTTTAAAACCCCTAAAACTGTGTACAAAATTTGGAATGTACATGTACTTTTCTAGGGAAAGGGACATTAGCTTTCCTCAAAGTACCAAAAAAGTTTAACTTTCCGTGTTAAGACAATTGCACACAGAAAAAAGACCCAGGTTCTATTCCTACTTCTGCCACTACCTACGTGAGCCTGGAAAAGTCATTTTATATCTTTGGATTTCTATTTCTCAATCTGTGAAGGAAGAAAATGGACCAAATCAGAATCTACAAATTTGTAGCCTGCAGCCTACAGAACTTTTTTTTTTTTTTTTTTGGACTTTTAGAGTGTTATCCCACACAGCATACTTGGAATTTTAAATTAGTTGCCAGCATTTAAAAATCAGGACATATGACCTAGCAATAAAGATTTCTAGCTTCTTTTGAAAATCTGAAAGATCTGATTATACTGGGCTCTCATTCCCACATGGCAGCAACTGGCTGAAGCTAAGCAGCAGCTATCCGCTTTACACCAGGCAAGCTCTCTCCAGTTTGCCATGGTTACCCTGGTTTGCCTCCCGATTTACGTTACCTTTCTGGTCCCTACAGACATCTGAAGTTGCTATCCCTGGAAGTAACACTCTGAAGGTTTTCTACCTCTAAGGGTCCTTGTATTTGAACACCAAAAACCTGGGATGTCTCTCTTTAAAGGGGTTGAGAACACCTCATAAACACATGTTCATCCGTTTACCCCCAAAACAAAAAAAGTAATATAGCTCATTTTAATGTAAACGTCCTTTGAAAATGTGTGAGGAGCAGAAACAAAGGTGGAATATGGTAGATGAAAGCGGCAACAGAACAAGAAATATCTCTTGACTTTTGTCTCTTGACAAGAAGTATCTCTGTTTAATGGGAGTTAGTCTAGTCTAATGCCAATAAGCAGCTGGGCACCAAAAGAACAGTAATTTCTCTGTAGAACTGTAAATGTTAATCACTTAAACATCCTAAGCTGGCTCCTAAATATTGAATTCTCTTTATAAAAAATCAGAAGATGCTGAGTTCAGAAAGAATACTGGCTGGCTGTTTTGGTTTTTTTCCTATCCCACTGGCCTTGTGTTGGTAACATGCTTTTAAAAAGAAAAAAAAAAAAGATCAACCCAACTTTCTATTTTTACAAAAAGTTTTTTGGGGGGGAAAGCAGTGGAAACAGACTAAAAGAATATACAGCAAGTCTTCCTAAGGAATCAAATCAGAAAGCAAAGGCCTTGTCAAAAGGAAATGAAACTGAATTTTTTATCACCATGCCATGTACAAAAATTCTTTACCAATATTACTTGATTTTCCAGCTCCAAGTCTACTCCTATGTCAGGCAACTACTTTTATACAGTTGCTCAGATCCAAAATCATTTTTGGTTCTGAGAAACCCATCGCCAAGTCTTTTAAAGCTAGCTCTAAAACACGTGCCACCTCCAACTACTCTTCACCATCTGTCCTACTCCTCAGGCCAAGCAAGAGCACTGTTCTCCTTCTTGCTACCCTACTGTCCATCTCCACACAGACACCAGAGTCAAAGTCTAAGAACCTAAGTCACTCACTCACTCCCTTGCTTGAATAGTCTATGGCTACTCAGAAGGAAATCCAAAGTCCTCATCACGACCTACTTGGTAATCTGATCTCAACTACTACTCCCTCATCCCCTTACCCTTACTCAGTTATTCTCCAGCCATCCTTTCTATTCCCCAGCAAGCTTCCTTCACCTCAGAGCCTCTTCACATGCTATTCCCTCCACTTGGGCCACTATGCCCCTAGATCTTCCCATCACTGGCTCAAAGTCTACCCAAGTCACTACCTCAAACAACTCCTTCTCACATCCTTAAATAGCCTCCCTCTTATTCCCCCATCCCAGTCACTCTCCTCCTCCTTCCCCTAGTTTGTTATCCCTAGTATTTACCTTATCATCATTTGAAATATAATTTACTGTTGAACTTCCTTATGTCTGTTTTGCTCATACCATATAAGCTCCATGAGAACAGGAACTTAGGACTACTCACTGTTAAATTTCCTACTGTTCCAAACACTCTACCTGATTGAATGAATAGATCAAAGGAAAAAATCATCATGCTACTAACTTCAACCACTATATAAAAATATCTTAATAAATACTTTACCTCAAAGAACTGTGGTAAAAATTAGATGAGATAACATGTAGGAAGCTTAGGGGTGCCTGGGTGGCTCAGCCGTTAAGCGTCTGCCTTTGGCTCAGGTCATGAACCCAGTGTCCTGGGATCGAGCCCCACGTTGGGCTCCCTGCTCGGCAGGAAGCCTGCTTCTCCCTCTCCCACTCCCCCTGCTTGTGTTCCCTCTCTCTCACTCTCTGTCAAATAAATAAATAAAATTTAAAAAAAACCAACATGTAGGAAGCTTATAGTACAGAACCTGGCACATACTAAGTTCTCAATAAGTTTTAGTTATCATTGTTGTTGTTATTATTAATTGAATGACAACATACTGAAGCACTACCAAGTACCAAGTACTGAGATAGAGAAGGGATGAACAGAAAAAAATGACAAAACAACCTGTTATTAATCAAAATACTTTCTAAAATATCTAGAAGAAAACTTCAGGTAGAAGAGAAAACGGTTTTAGAATATTCAGAAAGTATTAAATACTTTCATACAGAAGGTAAACATCAGAAAACTGCGTTGGTACAACTTTAAAGTTTAGATGTAAGTGGAAATAATTAAAATGGGGGAGTAGAGGCAACATGGGGTGGTGGAAAGTACATGTACTTTGGCATCAGACCTGGGTTCAAACCCTAGTCCTTCTACTTACTAGCTAGGTGACCTTCCACAAAGTTCAACCTCTTTGAGTATCAGTTTCCTCATCGTAAAATGAGAATCATAGTAACATAGCTTATTGTGGGAGTTCTACTGAGATCAACTGAAACAATGAATGAAAAGCACCTGACCTAAAACCACTCAATAACTATTACTACTATATTCTCATCTCTGGAAAGAGCCTCAAAATTCAACAGCAGAGTTTCTAGACTGTCTCAGTTTTATAACCTCAGCTGAAGACCAGTATTTTCATTCTTCATGCACGTGAAGTCAGAGTCTACCACTCACAACTTACACCCCACCAGGGTTTACACCGACCCAAAGGACAGAGAGAACAGAAGGGTGCCTATAATATCTCTCCCATGACTGCCTACTGGAAAGAAAATGGAAGCTATTTCCTAACCAGAAAATAATGTATTGCCCCTGCCTCCCCTCTGCTTCTATAAAAATTTCCCACAGTTCAGAATGTAAAACAGAATTTAAAGAGGACAACAAGCAAGACTTGTGAACCTAAAATTAGACCTACCAGCTGTGTTTTGGTTAGCTAGTGCATAAGGCACCAGCAGGACACTGAAACATACAGGAGCCTCTTCTCAAAGACAAGTTTTTCTTCAGCCTATCTACCCACCAGAATAAAGCAGGCAGAAGGAGCAGAAGGAGAGGGGGCTGAACACTTTTCACCCAAAGAAACTTGGTGTCCAGAACTTCTACTGCTGCCAGACTAACTGGTTTGGAATTGAACTCAGAATAGAACCTTAGATGGCTTTAAAATGGTAATAAGAATGAGCCACCAATGGCTGAGGGCTTATTATCCTCCAGGCACTACGCTACGCTCTTTAGAAGTATGATCTTTGTTCCTCACTATAACCCAACAAGAAGAAGCAATTATTATGCTGATGTTACCAAGACTCAGAGAGGCTGAGTGAATTATCCCACATGACACAGCTAATAAATACTCAAATTCATAGATTGCAAAGCCAACTAATGCAAGACTGCTTGGTCCTTCATTTCATTCTCCCATTTTTCCTTAGTAACAGAACCCAGCTTTTAGCTGGACACACTGTAGCCTGAAAAGACTGTTTCCTAGACTCCCTTGCAACTAGAAAAGGCCACAGGACTGAATTCTAGCCAATGAAACATAAGCAGCAATGTGTGCAACTTCTGCAGGGTTTCCTTAAAATGGAGGGGTGTGTCCTTCTTCGCTTTCCTATGCCTGCTATCCTGGAACTTGGATGTGCTGGCTCAACTCCAGCAGCAGTCAACTTGGTCCATGACAAGAACTATACCCTAAGGGCGGCAGAGTGGAGCTAGAAAGAGCGTAGATTCCTAATAACATCACAGTTCCTCCACACCAGCCTTAGACTGCTTACATCCAGACTTCGTTTACACAGAGAGAAATTAGTATCTGTTTGAGTTGCTATTATTTTGGATTTTTCCAAATTATTTCATTATATTAGATGCAGCTGAACTAATGTAAACATTGATACACTAAATCATTATGCAATACTGTCTCTTTCAGTTCTTCAACAACACCCTAGAAACTAGATGAGATATTTCATATCATATATTCACCAAATATTCCACGTACATCTACTACTCAACAGGCACTGTGCTAGGTACTGAGAACAAAGATAAACAACTTATAGTAGTAACCCTAGAAGAGTTTATAACTATAACCCACAGGGGACATGGAAAGAAATAACATCTCAGAGTATACTGTAATTAATGCTACAGTTAATGTATATAGTCTGTTGCTATGGGAACACAGGAAGGCTACCTAGCAGTCTAGTTTATATTTACCTAGTACAATCCTATCCATCCCGTCCACCTTGAATACCATTCCTGCCGAGAAATCTTTCCTGATTCCATGTTTTCAGCTGAAATTAGTTTCTCTTTTCTTTGAGCCCCCATAGTATACTGTTTGTACCTCTGCTCTATTTATACACAAATAAGCACCTGAAAAGACTGTCTTTCCTATTAAACTATAAGCTTCCTAATGTCAAAAACTTTTCTTTATTCTCAATATTCGTCACACAGCTCACCATAAATGCTCAAAAATTATTCAGAGAAATAAGATTAACCTAAAATACCAGTCTTTAATGCTAACTATATGCTATAGCTTGTACACATTAAAATGAATGTTTCCTCTAATACTCCATTGAAGTTAAAAGCAGATTTCTTTGCTACCTGACCAAAAACTAGTTAAACACATCTGAAGTGAGTTTAAGATATAGTTAAATGTTCAACAAGAATATGGTTATCTGGCCTACATTATGGATTGAGCCTTTAGCATATCTGAAGGATTTTATTTTTTTAATTCTTCATTCATTTTGTGACATATGAAAAGGACATCAATATTAATATTCTTTGATGCCATGTTGGCTTGATCTATGACAGTGATACACACACAAACACATAAACACACACACACACCCCAAAAACAAAAACAAAACACACATACAAAGGATTTAAGTCTGCCAGGGCCAGAATTCTGTGTTTCCTACCCCATTCTCATCTCTACCCCACATATCAGGACCAAAGCTTTTGTTCCACCTATTCCTTGTATATATTCTGCCCCCTCTCTTCTGACAGTCCATAAGCATCTGTGCTCCTTCCTGCCACACAAGTTTAGACTGTGGCTCTGGATATTAAAAGAACCAACTGGGACAGGAATATGAAACTGAGCTGGTCATCTCAGACTGAACTGTAAGTTCCAGCAGAAGACACAATGAGCACTGACACAGATCCACCTTTGGCTTCTCAGTCTTGGGTCAGATGCAAGGGAGGAGAAGTGGGTACACCAACGAATAGACAGGGCAACTTCTATATTGTGGGCTGTAGTCAAGAAAAGCTGATGTCAAAGGCACACAGTCCTTTATTCTCAGAGGGGTTTAAGAATAATAAGACTACTGCATCAGCAACCTTACCCTGAAAAGCAATAATCTAATAGTACATAATGCCCAGTAACCCATTCTATTTTGATCGAGAGGTCAGGGAAGAGAAAAAGAAGGCACTGGATTCTTGGGAGAGAGAGAAGGAAAAGCTTGGACCTTTTCTCAGGAGTCAGCTATTAGGACTCCTGGCTAAGCTCTGCCACTTTCCAACTGTATGACCCTGGGCAAGTTACGTGATCTCCCTATGCTTCAGTTTCCTTCCTCTTTAAAATAGAGATAATAAAATGTACTTTGGGGCACCTTGGTGGCACAGCTGGTTAAGCATCTGACTCTTGGTTTCGGCTCAAGTCATGATGGTAAAAATGCATTGGTTCTGTGCTCAGTGCAGAGTCAGCTTGAGATTCTCTCTCCCTCTGCCGTTCCTGCTCGTGCTTGCACACATGCTCTCTCTCTCTAAAATAAATAAATCTTTTTAAAAAATAAATAAAATGGACCTCTAGGATTGTTATGAGGATCAAATTAATATGTATAAAGAGCTTAGAACAGTGCCTACCACATAAGTAGTAATATAATAAGTGCCAGCTCTTAATCTGTTCTGGCTCCCAGACACCAACTGTGATAAGTCATCTTGATAGCATGCACCCTTAACTCTGTGGTCTTCCTCCCCAAAACCACTAACTCTTCCTCCCCAAAACCACTAACTCTAGTCTAATCTAGTCCACTAACTCTAGTCTAGTCTAGTCTGAGATGAACACAAGATGAATCCCAATAAAAGGACATTCTACAAAATACCTGACAAATCCCGGAGATTTTGATTTACCTGGCGTGGATAGGGCCAATCAGAGGTATTTTCTAAAGAATTGCCCTCCACAGATGATTCAGAAATGTGATACCAAGGTGAGAAACACGCTGTTTACTTTGCTGACCTCACCTCTTACTCCTCCTTCACTCCCCTCTGCTTCATAATGACCTTTTTATTGTCCCTCCAATACCCCGAGCTCACCTCTACCTTAGAACCTTTGCATTCACTATTCTTTCTACCTTAACCACTCTTCTCCCAGAATTTTTCTTAATTTTAGATTATAAGGTATAATTTTAATAATGAAGATTATACAAAGAGTCCATGCTTTAACAGGACACAGTGAGACAGCTTTTCCCATGTTCAACCCTGCAGAAGCCCTCCAGGACCTCCCCACAAGCTCATACTCCCTCCACAGGGTAGTATTTTTACCTGTGCTAACAGAACACTAAAACAGCGAGAATTATGATAATCTTCTCACTTCAAGAGCCAACAATCCCTTTATAAAAAGTTGTAGGAACCAAAGCAATCGTCTCTGCTACAAATCACTGAACTTTGCATAAGCAGTACTCAATTGGTAACACAAAAGAAGGGTTTTCCTAGATCTTTGCTAGATCTCATAAATTCAGGTCTCTGCCCACATGTCATATGCTCAGAGATGCTTTCCATGACTACCTCACCAAAATGTAACCCTCTACTGCCATGCCACTCACTCCTTCACTATGACATGCTGATTTCATAGCACATACTACCATCCCGAATTACCTCTCTTTCTCCCCAGCTAGAGGGAAAACTCCATGAAAGCTAGGGCCCTGTCTGTCCTCGTCACTGTATTAACTCCAAGACTTACTACAGGTTAAGTAAGTACATTCTGAAGGGTAGACTCAGATGGGCAATCCCAGAACTGTATGCCTCTCTTAGAAATTTTCCATAGAACCATATGGGGCTGCTCTAACTGACAGGAAGCCATTCCCTTTAAAGACCTTAGTCTTAGTTTGTCTTATTCTAAACAAATAAATAAGATACTGCAACATTCTGAAGCCAGGGCTTCATAGTTTTATTAGAAGATAACCCAAACCTTTCAGACAATTAAAAATAATATAATTAGATGTTTTTGGCAGACCTTCAACCTTCTCCCTCCCTACCAGAGCTGCTTCTTATGAGCTGACTAAAGAGCCTGAGTCATGAACCATGACGGGATAGAGCAGTGACATACCTCCATTTCTAGCCCTCCTAGAGCCACAGCTGTTCTGAGCATATGCCTATATCCTTCGAACCACCCTGCTCCTAGTGCTCCCTCACTGGCTCTTCTCTGCAGTTGTTCCCAATGCCACTTAACCAAACATTCTGCTCCCCAAATACTCCTCTTAAAGGCACACTCCAGGGCAAAGGGTGTGGCTTCAAACCCTTTGGATCTGTACATAATAAAGCCATGTTAAGAACTCCACAGATGCTCATAAGCATCTGCTGAACTCCGCTTACCACTTGTCCTTTAGCCATTTTATAACTCTACCTTTCCTTCAGTGATCCTACAGTGCACTAGACACGTACTTTTCAAGTCACAGGACACACCCATTAATAGGCAATATAATTACTTTAGTGTGAGAATCCAGAATTTTTTTGAACAGAATAGAACAATAACAGAAAACATCCTATCTGATAGAGCTACCATATGATCCAGCAATTGCACTACTGGGTATTTACCCCAAAGATACAAAAGTAGGGATCCGAAAGGGTACGTGCATCCCGATGTTTATAGCAGCAATGTCCACAATAGCCAAACTGTGGAAAGAGCCAAGATGTCCATCAACAGATGAATGGATAAAGAAGATGTGGTATATATATACAATGGAATATTATGCAGCCATCAAAAGGAATGAGATCTTGCCATTTGCAACGACGTGGATGGAACTGGAGGGTATTATGCTGAGCGAAATAAGTCAAACAGAGAAAGACATGTATCATATGACCTCACTGATATGAGGAATTCTTAATCTCAGGAAACAAACTGAGGGTTGCTGGAGTGGGGGGTGGGGTGGGAGGGATGGGGTGACTGGGTGATGGACACTGGGGAGGGTATGTGCTCTGGTAAGCGCTGTGAACTGTGCAAGACTGTTGAATCTCAGATCTGTACCTCTGAAACAAATAATGCAATATATATTAAGAAAGAAAAAAAGAAGAAGAATGTAGCAGGAGGGGAAGAATGAAGGGGGGGAAATCGGAGGGGGAGAAGAACCATGAGAGACGATGGACTCTGAAAAACAAACTGAGGGTTCTAGAGGGGAGGGGGGTGAGAGGATGGGTTAGCCTGGTGATGGGTATTGGGGAGGGCACGTTCTGCATGGAGCACTGGGTGTTGTGCACAAACAATGAATCATGGAACACTATATCTAAAACTAATGATGTAATGTATGGGGATTAACATAACAATAAAAAAAATTTTTAAAAAAAGAAAGAAAAAGAAAACATCCTATCTGGTAAGGCATACAGTGTTCCATTTGAGTTATTTAAAAGTGTGTGTGTGTGTGTGTGTGTGTGTAAACAAGGTTACAGTGTAAAATATACTTCCCCTATTGTAGGTTATGTTCAATTTTTTAAACTACTGGCCTAGAGTTCTGAGACCATCTAATTGCACTTCTATTGTTCAACAAAAATGACTCATTAACATAGCTATGAATGCAAATCCCCTTGACAATATAAGAATTTTCATATGAATAAATCCATAAGCCAGATTAAGTTCCTTTGTCAGACCCAATGACCCATTTTCAGAGCCAGAAATTATGGTAAGAGAAACCTGCATATCTGGATGAGAGGTTATAAATCAGGTGAGAGATCATAATTTGGGCTGTGTAACTATATTTCTATGATAAAGCTGGAACACATGCGCAATTCAAATCTGGACCCACAAAAATCCTTTGGAGACAGAAACTTCAGGCCCCTCTTGCCATACAGTCACCTTGGTTCTCTGCCCATTCTGAAGTTTGCTTTACTCTAAGTGTCAGCAACCCTTCGCAACAATTTGGCCTTCCTCCACCAATACCAGCCACTCACAGCCTGGTTAGGCACAAAGCTATCAGAACATGTATGTTTAACCAGACTCTTCATATTAATAATAAAAACAGCAGCTAACATTTACTGAGAACTTACAATGTGTTAAGCATTGTTAAAAGTGTCTTATCACAAACTAAACCATTTTATTCACATGAAAATCCTGTTTTATTTCATAACTTCATACCCATTTTAGAGATATGGAAGTAAGACCAAACTATTACATAGCTTGCCCAATGTCAAAAAGCAAGTGGCAGAGCTAGGATACTTTCTGTTCCTCTCTAATCCTACACTGTTCCATTTTTTCTTTATAACATTCACTACATGTTTATTTGCTAATTGGTTTTTCTCTATTTCCTCCTAATATAATGTAAGCTCCAATAGAATTAAGGACTTTCTCCATTCTGCTCACTGCTATATCCCCAATGCTTAGAAGCTCCTGCCCTTGGCTAATACTCCATAAATACTGGCTGTATGAATGCAGTGTAACAAAGACCCTGTTCCCTCACCATCATCATGCTGTGCTACTTTCAATATTCCAAGAGCCTTACTCTCTTCCAATAAGCAAATGTACACTGGCCTCAAAACATTTGAAACCAGAGTGAACTGAAACTAATTAAAGCTGCAACCAAGCTCTGATCAAGCTCAAATCTTTACTGGATCAAAATAATCAGCCCCTCATCCTAGCTGCCTAGTAGAGTAAATGGCATACCACTTCTGAGGGGGAGAAAAGAAAATACTACTCTAGTGTCTATAGTTCTTTTAAACACAATGTCTAGTATTGGATGAAAAATGATGAGATATGAGAAGAATTATGAAAATATAAAATCAGACCCCAAAAGATTCAAAGAAATAGAGCTTTAAAAAATAACCAAATAAGCATCCTAGAGTTGAAAAACACAATATCATTAATTAAGAATTTAACAAATGGGCGCCTGGGTGGCTCAGTTGGTTAAGCGACTGCCTTCGGCTCAGGTCATGATCCTGGAGTCCCTGGATCGAGTCCCGCATCGGGCTTCCTGCTCGGCAGGGAGTCTGCTTCTCCCTCTGACCCTCCCCCCTCTCATGTGCTCTCTCTCATTCTCTCTCTCTTAAATAAATAAATAAAATCTTTAAAAAAAAAAAAAAAAAAAATTTAAAAAATGACATAAAATGGAGAATTTGTAGCTTTAAAAAAAAAAAAAAATAGATAAATAAATAAATAGACATATCTGTGGAGTGATTTCCAAGACATACTGCTAAGTTAAAAAAGCAAAGCAAAAAAGAGAATTTATATTGCCCAAAACCCCATTAATTCCAATTTCACCATGAGAAAATCATCAGACAAATCCAAACTAAGACACATTCTACACAACACCTGACTAGCACTCCTCCAAACTATCAAGTTCATCAAAAGCAAAAAAAAATGTAATGTGACCACAGGATCCTGGTAATTAGAGGAAACACTGGTGAAATTCTAATAATGTCCATAGTTTAGTTAGCAATACTGTTCCAATGTTAACATAAGAGTACGGGAGGGGCGCCTGGGTGGCTCAGTTGGTTGAGCGGCTACCTTCAGCTCAGGTCATGATCTCAGGGTCCTGAGATCAAGCCCCATATCGGGCTCCAGCTCAGTGGGGAGTCTGCTTCTCCCTCTCCTCTGCTGCTCCCCCTTCTTGTGCTCTCTCATTTGTGCTCTCTCTCAAAATAAATAAATAAATAAATAAAAAAGTATGGGAAGCGGCTCTCAATCTGAAGACATTTACTGATCTGCAAGAAATTGGGCTGTGCATTTGATAGGGGTTACAAAGTGAGCTGGAAAAGGAGAAGATAAGAGAAAGCAAAGCTGTGGCATGCTCAGAGTGAGACACTGTTTTTTAATTTGTCTTTTAAGTAATGTCTACACCCAATGTAGGGCTCAAACTCACAACCTTAAGAGTCAGATGTGGGGCGCCTGGGTGGCTCAGTCGTTAAGCGTCTGCCTTCGGCTCAGGTCATGATCCCAGGGTCCTGGGATCGAGCCCCGCATCGGGCTCCCTGCCCCGCGGGAAGCCTGCTTCTCCCCCTCCCACTCCCCCTGCTTGTGTTCCTGCTCTCGCTCTCTCTCTCTGTCAAATAAATAAATAAAAGAGTCAGATGCTCTACCAACTGAGCCGGCCAGGCGCCCCCAGAGTGAGACATTTAAAAGAGCCCTTTCCACACAGACTTCGGATGCTCTCACCCCTGCCAAAGAGTAAAATCCTAGAGTAAAAACAAACTAAACTTGCCACTATCTCACCCTCTGAAGGGGACTGTGGGAGTGTTGCCTTGGAGCTGAACAGAAGGAGGGGAGGAGCTGCAGGGCTGGATGAAAATGAAATCTTTAAGAAGTTGTAAACTTAGGCAGGTACCTCCTGAAAATGTGATCCAAGAAATCTCAAGCAATTCATTTAGT
Source organism: Phoca vitulina (assembly GCF_004348235.1). Classification (NCBI taxonomy): domain Eukaryota; kingdom Metazoa; phylum Chordata; class Mammalia; order Carnivora; family Phocidae; genus Phoca; species Phoca vitulina. The sequence goes on along the minus strand of NW_022589719.1, from coordinate 14,647,392 downwards.
TTAAGGGGGTTCTAAACAAATTGTACTCTCAGGCCTTAGCACAAGCAACGTCAATCCTCTTTCGAAGAATACAGCTTCATGCCAAGGCTTGGGAAATCCCCACAAATAATTTTCAAAGGCAATGAAGAGTTGTGCAAACATAACACAAAAGGAAATAAAGAAACATGAAAAATACCATCAAAAACAACAGCAGAGGAGATCTATAAAGTCTCCACATACTGGAATTACCAAAACCAGATTATGACCAACACGCTTACTGTTCTCACAGGAATAAAGAGGATAGCTACAGTATGAAGAAAGATAGAGGATATGATTCACAAATTTATACTAGTACGTTTGAAAAGTTAAACAAAATGGACAAACTTCTGGGAAAATGTAACTTATCAAAACTGACCTAAGGAAAAATAGACAACTTGGACAGACCTATGACCATTAAAGAAATTGAATTCATAATCAAAAATAGAAAACAAAGTAACAAAATTCTCTTTCTCTTTTCAGGTCCAGACAGCTTCCATGGTCAGTTCTACCAATCATTCTAGGAAGAAACATACCAATCTTAAGCAAACACTTCCAGAGCATTAAAAGAGAGAAACGATGTGAGAAACAATACAGTGTGACTCATACTATGAAGCCAACATAACCTGGATAGCAGAATCCCAGTACAAAGAAGAAAATTTACAAGCTAATTTCTCCCATAAATACAAATGAAAAAAATCCTAAATTATTAATAAACCAAATTTAAAAACATGAAGATACTTCACCATGACCAAGTTGCATTACCCCAGAAATGCAAAGCTGCTTTAATTGTAAAATACAGTGACATGAAGGGATGAAAATAAGACCATATTTATGCACACCCATCTTTCTGTGTACAAATACAAGAAGAAACATTTGAAAGATGTGCAAACAACTAATAAAAGTGGTCACCAATAGTTGCTGGGGAAGAAACCAGGTGAAAAGGACAAAGGTGAACTAGAGACTTTTGAGGCATGTGAACGTATTACTGATTTTTAAATTTAAAAAATCAATTAACATAACTTACCACATTAACCTAGTAAAATCAGATGAACACCCCAATAGATGTAGGAAAACCACTTGACAAAATTCAGTAGCCACTGAATATTAAGAAAAACTCTTGGGGTGCCTGGGCGGCTCAGTCAGTTAAGCGGCTGCCTTCGGCTCAGGTCATGATCCTGGGGTCCTGGGATCGAGCCCCGCATCGGGCTCCCTGCTTCAGCGGACAGCCTGCTTCTCCCTTTCCCTCTGCCTGCCGCTCTGCCTACTTGCGCTCTCTCTCTGTCAAATAAATAAATAAATAATATCTAAAAGAAAAGAAAAACTCTTAAGCTAGGATTAAAAGGAATTTTCCTAATCTGATGAAATATATCTGTGAAAAAAAACAAACTACTATCACACTTATGTGTGAAATGTAAATTATTCATCAATTAGAACAAGACCAGAATACCCACTATCACTTCTATTCAACATTATATTGGAGGTCCTATCTAAAGTATTAGGACAAGAAAAAAAACAACACATATAAGGACTGGAAAGAAACAAAAACTGTCCCTCTCTGCAGATAATATGGTCATGTACGTAGAATTAATCTACACATTAATTATTAGAATATTTATGAGAATTTAGCAGACATCTTAACATAAAAATCAATACATAAAAGTTAATCGTATTCCTATATACAAACAATTAGAAAACAAAAATTTTAAAATTTTGTACAATACTGTAGAATTTTAAGCAATAAATGTCAAAATGATATACAAGATTTTTCTGAAAAAAAAATTATAAAACTTTATCATGAGGCAATTTAGACCTAAATATATGAGAAGACTTTATCTTGGAATGCTGTTAATTCTCTATATATTGGTTTATAAACTCAATACAAAAAACGTTCTGCAGGCTTTCTTAACACAACTTTATAGTATGCTTCTAAGAAATGTAAAAGGCCAAGACTTTCTAGAAGAACAAAGTGGAAGAACTTGCTCTACCAAATACTAAGACATGTTACAAAGCTATGGTAACTAAGAAAACATGTTTTTCACACAGAGATGCACTAACAGGTCAATGGTAGAGAACAGAAGACCCAAGAAACATATTCACAGGCATATGGACAGGTGGCACAGCAGATCCATGTAGAAAAGACAGGCTTTTCAATAAATGCTGCTAGAGCAACTGGCTACCTGCAAGAGGAAAAAATGAAATTGAGCCCCTATTTCCACAATGGGAAAAGCAATACTAAGTGGAACAAGACACAAAAAGCACTAACAATAGAAGGCAATTATTGATAAATTCTACTATATTAAAATGAAGAGCTTCTACTCAAGGCACAGTTTTAAAAAACAGACTAGAAGATATCTGCAACCCACAGAAACAACAAAGAAGTCAGAATACATTTCTATAAATTAATGAGAAAAAGACAACCTAACAGAAAAATGAACAAAAAAACCTCAATGGGGCACTTCACAAAAGGAGAGATATAAAAGATACACAAAGTCCTCAGTAACTAGAGGAATGCAAATTTAAACCACAAGAAGATACCATACATATCCACAAAATTGACAAAAATTTTAAATTCTCTAATAGCAAGTGCTGGTGATGATACAGAATAACAGGAACTCTCATACACTCTTCAAGGCAATGCAAACTGGTACAACCACTTTGGAAAATAGTTGGCAAAATCTGGTGCTATTTAAGATATGCACAGTCTGTGACCCAACAATCTCATCCTAGGTTTACATTCCATTTAAATATATGTAGATGTTCACCAGGAGACATGAACAAGAATGTCTATACCAACATTGTTCATAATAAGCAGAAACCTCAGAATCTGGAAATCGAATGTTCATCACTGATAGAAGAAGTAACTTGTGGCATAGTCATAAAATGGAATTCTACACAACAATGAAAATGAACAAACCACAGCTCCCACTGGATGAATCTCACAAACACAATGCTAAAAAAATGAAGCAAAACCCACAAGAATGCACAATATGACATCAACTGTGTCAAGCTCAAGTAAGTTTAGGAATGCATACATATGTGATAAACTATAAAGATAAGCAAGGAAATATCACCACAGAAGTCCAGAAAATGGTTACCTATAGGGAAGGGAAATGGTTATAATTGGAAAGGGCATAGGTCTTCAATATTGCTACTAATATTCTTTGTCTTAATCTGGGTAGAGGTTACATCAGAATTTGCTTTATAATTTTTTGTTAGACTGTGCATACATTTTTATATACTTTGTGTATTTTACAATTAAAAAAAAGGAAAATCTCAACACAGGAAATTTTCATTAACAAAGTATTTGTTATCCCAGTGCCAGTAATTGCAAGGTTACTTAGGGAAACAAAAATCGTCATAACATGACAACATTCACTAATGAACTGGTCACTCTGCTCCAACTTTCCTCCCTGGTTAACTCCAGCAATTTCTCTGACTATAAAGATCAACAATATAAGTAAAAGGCAAATCATTTAAAAATTTGTTGGCCCAAAAAAAAAGATTTATTAATGTCTACGACTTTCCAAACACTGTTCTAGGGGATCAGCAAGGTCCAAGATAGATAAAGGTCCTGCCCTCCTGCCAAAGATGGTGGACGCAGGAACTCCCATTCCAAGTTTGCTTCCAACCTCTCATCCTCCTTTCCAAATAATTGTCACACATGAAGAACCTGAATGAAATTGGGGGCACATATGACCTTAATATAGAAACCACCACCTGTCAGGGGGTCTCTTCACTACAGAGGAACCATCTGCTTGGGTTCATCTGGCTGAAGCACGGTTTCCCATATTCTCAAGTACGCAAAGAGACTGCCTTACCAAGTCAAGGCACTAGTCTCAACAATGGCGATGCTGTGGGAATTGGCTTAAATGGGGTCAAAACTCCCAATGAATGCTTTAACTGGGATCCAGACACCAGAGGCTTGCAATTTTCCAGAAACTGTACACTAGGTTTCATGTGTACATATATTTCCCATCGGGTCAGAGTCCAGAACTTTCAACTGATTCTCAAAGTTCAACCAAAAAGAGGGTATAAGCACTGCCCTCACTAAGTTGAACAGATTAGCCTTTTAAGGTCATGGTGAAGGCGAATGTGGCCACAACTAGGCCACCTGAGTTGAAACCCAGGTGTACAGACCTCCAGGCCTATGCTCTGAATGCCCAATACTTACTCTTAGTTCTTCGAAGGCTTCGTCTAGGGTGGAGAGCTGGTGGCCCTGGTGAGTCCCAATGACAGGGCACAGGACACAGATGAGTTGCTTATCTTCCTGGCAATAGGTGCTCAAATCGAGCCCATGGTCCGGACACTTCCTCTTGGCCACTCTCTCTGCTTCCATTTCTATTTCTGGGTCAAATTCACTTTCTGCCTCCGTTTCTCCCTCAGCCTCGGATTCTCCTTCTTGGTTGTCTTCCTCTGCTTCGCTCTCTTGCTCATCCTCCATTTCTTCCTCACTGTCCTCTTCACTCTCATCCTCGCTCTCATCCTCGCTCTCTTCCTCCGTCTCGCTCTCTTCTTCGGATTCACTGTCTTCCTCGGACTCGCTCTCCTCCCCCACCTCGCTCTCTAGGTCCCGCTCATTCTCCACCTTGGCCTCGGCTTCTTCCTTGGCGTCGCCCTGCCCCGGGGCTCCGGCGGTCCAGGCCTGGGCGGCGCCGTGGACGTACTGGGCCAGGTGGTGGCTGGGGAACTTCTGCCTGTGCGCCTCGGCGTGGCGGTGGCAGTAGCAGAAGGCGCACTCTCGGCACACTTCCTCGGCCCCCGGAGCCTCGTCCGGCTCGCACTCGTCACACGTGCCGTCGTGCGGCAGCTCCTCGAAGGCCGCGCCCACTCCGGAGGCCATGTGGCTGCGGTGACGCGGCCCAGGCCGCTGGGCCTCGGAGCTCGCCGCCGGGCTTCAGCGCGGCCTCCTCCCTACTTTCTCCCCGCCCGGGTCCCGTCCCGGGCACTGGCCGCGCCGGGTCTCAAGGCAGGCTTGGGGCCGCGGCGCCGCTGCCGCCTGCTCCCGCCAGCCCCTGCCCGGCCGAGGAGCCAGGGGCCTTCCCGCCGGCTCGGCCGCTCGGCGCCCGCTGCGCTTCCTCCGGCGGCGCGGGCACTTCCGGCGCGGCAGCCCCGCGCCCCCGTCGGCCCCCGCGCCGCGCGCCGCCCTGCTTCGCGCTGCCCCCGGCGAGATCGCCGCGCCGCTGGCCCCGCCGCCCCGGTTCCGCTTTCCCTTTCCCTGTCAGCGGCCTCTTTTCACTTCCTGAGTCATTTAAAGTGGCAAGGGCCCTTTTCCGCGTTCCCCGGGGCGGGGGGAAGAGGGAGTGGGGGGAAGGGGGCGCTCGGCCGCCCCGGAAGGAGGGGGAGGATGGAGGAGGTCTCCCGCTCGCTGCGGAGGCGGGGTCAAATTCTCCCACGGCCCTGGAGGTGTCAACCTGACTTTTCAAGGCCGCTAGGCAGGTGTACGTGTGCATTTCAGTCTCGGTCCTTCCAGTTTGTCGCCGCCCATCCCAGTCCCCACCGCCAGGTGTTCTGCAGGGTGCCAGGACTGAGTGTTTTTTTTTACCAGACTGAACCTGATCGCTTGGGATTTTCAGAGCGCCCCGGGAAGGGTTGTGTTTGTTCTCCCAGGCTCAGGGAATTTCAGAGTCAGGCTCTGCAAACAGACATTTTCGATCCAAAGCAATACTACACTTTGTCTGTTTGCAAAGTCTATTTGCATTCCTGCTTCTTAGGGGCTTGGAATCTCTAGGGTGGCAACCTCTGTGCCTTTTTCTGAGTGCTTGCCTTGGGTTCTTCTGAGATGTCAGGTGAGGTAGGTGGGGAAAGAGGATTTGTCCATTTTCCTTTATGTAAGGAGACCACCTAGATCCAGATTGGGTTCCGAAAGAAATGAAAGGGACTGTTATTTATTAACCAATACCGAAGTGCCCAGAATCAGGCCAGATCTTTTTGTGGCATTTTAAAAGCTGGTTTTGGAAGATCCACTGTTAAGGGCTCCCAAATCCTGGTACTACAACTTAATTGGCTTTGTGACCATGGAGACGTTAATTGATCATTCTGTTTTCCACTTTTTAAAAAGATATGTAAAATGGAAATAATGATAATATCTACCTGATGGGGCTCCTTTGTGGATGAAATGTAAAGGTGCCTGTCTTCTGGAAGTATTCACTAGATTTTAACTATTATTATTGGCACAAATTATATTTAGTGCATATAATGACCCTTTGAAGGAAGTTTTAAACATTTTTTAAAAGATGGATTTATTTAAGTAATTTCTACACCCAGCGTCAGGCTCAAACTCACCACCCCGAGATCAAGAGTTGCAGGCTCCATCACTGAGCCAGCCAGGCGCCCCTAAACTTAATTTTTAACACATTGGGCATTTTTGGCTGGCTGCTGGTAGTATAAGCAACCCCTAAATCCACCCCATATCTTTTGTGTTTGTATTTAGGAGCTTTTGTTTTGTATTTAGGAGAGGAAAAGGACATTTTGATCTAGTCCAGGGAGAGGCTGAGGTGTGGTTGAGCAGATGGAGGGGAATGGAGTAGTATCTGTTTTCCACTGATTTCCCTTAGGTAATTTTGAGCTAGCATTTCCCTATGATTTTCCCAAAAATGCTAGGGCATGGGGTGGGACAAAAATCATTTGAAATAATTTTCATTGTCTCCACATATATAATGTATGCTTAATCCGTGTGAGGCTTTTGTCAAAGATTTATGTTTTTGAAATCTTTTGTTTTTTTAACCTCAGAACAATTCTGTAGAATGTTGGGCTGTTGGGCCGGGGCGGTGGGGTGGAATCAGAAGGTTTGTTTTGTTCCAATTCCATATACATTTCTATTTTCTCCAGTTCATTTCTTTGGGAATTATTTCTATATCTGCATTTGAAACAGGGATTGATGCACCATTCTGGAAAAAAAAAATTCAACAAATGTCAACTCAAATATCAACATTAATATACCTAGTGAATAGTGAGTGTTTCTTGCTTGGTTATTTCCACCACCCCAGGCTTAAAAGGAAATAACAGGTGATACGAACATAATGTTATCACATTTAGAAAATATTTTTTCAATGAAAACAATTTTTTAATGTCTTAAAGAAGATTTTTATGTCCAGGGTGTTTGGTGGGGAGGGACAGATGTCTTTTTGTTGTCATATTGTTGTTGTTGTTTGTTCTTAGTTTTATCTGACAGAGAGTGAAAAGATCGTACTGTGCTGTTCAGTATCTAACACTTCACAATCTTTCTTTGAATCCTCTATGGTAAGATGATCTTAGAGGCAGAAGTTGATGGAACTGTTCAAAAGGGACTTCATAAAATTCTGTCATTGAGGTATGGCAGACTCAGACAGACCTTCTGTACCCCTCTGCACAGAAACCAGAATGGTATGATTCCCCAGGAATCTTTGGGAGCATCCAGAGATAGAAACTTTGTTATATTAATCTATTATTGCATAAAAAATTACCTCAAAAAGTAGCAGCTAAGAGCAATAAACATTTATTATCTCACACAATTTCTGTGAGCCAGGAATATGGGAGTGGCTTAGGTAGGTGGTCTAACTCCGGATCTCTTAAGAGATTTCAGTGAAGATGTTACCTGGGGCTATAGTCACCTAAAGGCTTAACTAGAAAAGTAAGATTTGCTTTCAAGATGGCTCACTCACATGGCTATTGGCAGGAAGCCTCACCACTTTCTCTTGGGCTGCTTGAGCGTCCTCATGACTCGGCAGTTGAATTCTCCCAAAGCTAGTGATGATCCAAGAGAGGGCAAGGTAGAAGATGCAATGTCTTTTATGGCCTAAGCTCAGAAGTCACACATCATCAGTTCCAACATAGTCTATTAGTTACAGAGATCAGCCCTATTCGTTGTGGGAGGATACTACACAAGGGCATGAACCTCAAGAGGCAGGAATCTTCAGAACCATCTTTGATGCTGGCTACCATAGTCTGCCCTTTGGTCTCTAATGATTCACATCTCAAATGCAGTATATGTTTATTTCCTCCCAAGATCCCCTAAAATCTCAACCCATTACATCATCAGCTCAAAGTCCAGAATTTTATTATTTAAATCAGGTGAAGCTGTAGATGAAGCTTCTTGTGTCTTAAATGAAGCTCCTAAAGTATAGTTCCTCTTCATCTGAATAATTATGTTCCTGCATCCAACTTACAATGGTGGGGCAGGCTTAGGATAACTGGTACAGACGCTCCTGTTCAAAAAGGAGAAAAGATAGGAGACGCACAGGAGTCACTGGTCCATAGTAAACCTGAAATCCAGTTGGACAGGTTAGAAATTCCTTGATTAGGGCTCGGTCCTACTCATGCCAGGAAATGGTTCTCCATGGCTTTTGATTTTACCCTTTGGGCTCTTGATTCCACTCTCTGAGTCATCCTTCCTTTTCTGTGAAAAGTAGCCCATGTTTGCAGCTATGTAATTTATCAGTCCACTTCCTACTAGTAGAATTTAGGGGGTTGAAAGGCTCCTTTTCATTTTGTACTGTCTCTGTCCCCTTTAGTCCACACTGGCAGTGTTTCTCCCAATACAATTCTTTTAAAAGTTTGTGAGTCTCCTATGACTGTAATTGAGCCACCACTCCATTGCTCAGAAGCCATACCCACAGATCTCTCTAGGATAAGCGCTTCTCTACTCTGAAGAGTCCCTCTGCAGAAGCTGCTAAGGCACTACACATCAGCTTCTTTGAATCCCTGTTGTTTGTCTGAATAATCCTCTGAATCACTGCTGTAGGTCTTTTTAAGGTCTGAACAAAGGGTTTTATAGCTACATTCTCAGCTTCATCATTTGACGATGTGCTCCTTGCAGGATCCTAGAGTTTATTTTTGACTGGAAACCATTTCTTCATTTTAGCATTATTCCTCATCTAGAGAAGATGAGAATTTTCAAGTCTAGCAAGTTCTGGATTTTTCTTTTTAGTCCTTCTCTAGATTTTCTCTTTCTTCTCACATTTTGCTGTAATAAGGAAGAAGACATCGGTCAGCACCTTCAACGCTCTACCTGGAAATGTACTTAGCTAGAACATTCAATTAATTAGACACATTTTCTACCTTCCACATTCCTACAGGTGACAGTGTTGCTAAACTTCCTGCTCCTACATTACAGGGACCTGTTTCCTCCTGTTTTCAATAGGGTTTTCTTTATATCCCCTTACCCCTTCATCTACAGCTTTCTCAAAAGCCATCAGGATTGTCCTCACAGTTTCTTCAAGACTTTTCAGGCTTTCACTAACACTCTCTCCCAAGTCCCTCCAGCTTCTCCCACTGCCCAGTTCCAAAGCCACTCCAACGTTTTAGGTTTCTGTTACAGAAGCACCTCACTCTTCATAATAAAATATGTATTCATTGTAAACTCGTGTATAATAGATTACCCCAGAACTTTGAATCATCTTGGGGGCTGTCTTACTGGCATTGGTGCTGTCTTGCCATTGTGGTTCGCAGTAGCTGGAAGGCATCTCCAAGATGCTCCTGTGGAGAACAGGGCAGCTTGCATTTGATACTAGCCAGGGAGAGCATGTGGGACTTGTAGAAATAAATGTTGTATTCAAAAAAAAAATGAGGGGTCTGTTAATTTATGTGGGTGATAGCTCTTCAATTATTAGACTCTATACACACGTGGAAACTTATTTGCAGAGAGGCAAAGAAACTTGTTAAACGCTACCCAACCCAAAGGTGGCCTAGGTGGGATTCAAACTCAGGTGTATCTGATTCCATCCTACCATATTCACCTGTGGTATAAGTAGGTGACAGCCATTGCCCAGTAACCTTACCTGGCTTTCCCTTCCAGCTGTGAAATCAGGTTCTATCCCCTTTATCTGTTCCGAAGAGATGAGCTGGGTTTAGAAGATTCATAACATAGTACATTTAATTTCAGAAAAAAAGTCTAGAAATTGAAAGAGAACGGTATGGAATTTCTAAGTTCACTGCTTCAGGGAAGGTATTTGCACCCCCTCAGCTGGTCCCATTCTTACGTAATTAGACTATCACTTTAGTGACTGATTGCATTCCCCCTGCCCCAAGCCCCTGAGATCACCTAAATCTCATCTCATGCTGTTATCATATTAGCCAACATCTTACCTTATTAAAGTCAGTGCAGTGAAATATGATATTCCCTGGCCAATCCCAACCCTGCTGAAATATAAAGAAGAAAGGCTCTAAGCCTGGGCCTCTTTCTGTTCCTCAAAAGCCTATTGAAGTTGAATGCCAAAATGATGCCTCGGCCCGACACTCTTTTGAACGTTTTCATTTCATCCAGTTCTGACAAGTGAATGGTTCACTGCTTATTAATATTGTAATGCCCTAAACACTCCTATCCCTTAAAAAAATAAGGTATGTGTAAGGACAACCCCAGATTAGCTTTGATGGAGCTATTTTAATTACTTCATTTAGTATTTTACTTGCTTCATAGCATTAAATAACTCCTATAGCCACAATAAATAATAAAAATACCTCATTTTCATAATCACCATTTCATTCAGCCCCAGAATTCAAGATGCCTTCGATACTTGTTTTAGTTTTCTTAAGATACTTCCTGCAAAGTCCCTGATAGTGGATGCCCCCATTTTAACATGTAGGAACTAAATGCCAAGAGAGCTATTTGAAAAAGCATCCAGTCACAATAAACAAAATGAAGCAATTTTTTTTTAAATGGTGCATAAGAAGTATGCTGCTTAAAGCAACACATGTGAAAACTGAAAAAAAAAAAAAAGAACATCCAGTCAATTGTGAGTTAATCTCTAACTTCCTCCCTGGTCTTCAAGCCAGCTCCCTAACCTCCGGATGATGCTAATTCTTTTTTTTTGGCAAAATTATGTTTTCAAACTTCTCTCCTTGGAAATGTTTTCGTAGGGGTGGTCTTGGCTTTTATCTGAGTGGGCTTCAGGGAATGAGAGCAGACACTTAATCACTGTAAGAGCAGTACTCTTTGGGAGTGAGAAAAATCTCGAAATTTGCCTTCCATTTATTCCAGTTGGAAAAGCAGTCACCTATGGACAGGAACTAATTAAAGACTTTGTGTTTCAGCAGTTAGTGGACTACACTTGTAAATCAGGGATTATGAGGGGAAATCTTCCCAGGCTTGTTCTATCCATTTATTTATTTATTTTGGAACTCAGGTGCAGATGGACTACTTAATCATGCTACGCAGATGCACAACCCACCTTTAGTCTGTGCAAGGGAGCTTTCTTATTTCATTTCACTTTGTTTTAACTTCATTTTATTTTCCCTTTATCGTCCATTCCCCCAACTTCTTCTAACAGAAACTCTCTTAATGTGTTTGATAAATGTCCTTGAAAATGTAGATATCTTTAAAAACTAATCCGTTCTGTTTACGTGTTAAACTTTATATAAATAGGACACTCGAGAATTCTTTCTTCCTTTCTCTCTCTTTCTTTCCTACTTTCTCTTTCCTTCTTTCTTCCTTCCTTCCTTTCTTCTTTTCTTCCTTCCTTCCTCCCTCTTTCCTCCTTCCTTCCTTCCTTCCTTCCTTCCTCTCTTTCTCTCTTTCTTTCTTTCTTTCCCCAATGCTGTGATTGTTAAAACCTTGGATATCCGCTCTTCGACATTTGGTATTACCTGAATTTCTAATGTGTTTCTATCTAGTGGGTATAAAGTGATAACTCATTGTGGTATTGTATGTGCATTTTGGGGGTTGCTAATAAAGATGAATAGCTCTTTATACTCTTGTTATGTGGTGTCAAATGACAAAACAAAAACAATTTAGTAGTGAGTTTGATGTTCTTTATTCAAGGGAAAACAATCCATGGATTGGGTGAGTACAGTGCCTCATAAGCAGATTTTGGGCAACTGGAAGTTATACAGAGCATTAGAAGCAATAATGCAGAAACAGGGCATGATTGGCTTGCATTACATATCTGGTCTTATTTAGAAAAATCAAGGAACAGGAAATAAGTAGAGAACCCAGAGTTGGACTGGTGTTTGCGGATTGGCTGACAGGATATATTCTGTTTCTGGTCACGTGGAGCAGTCACAGGAACATAAAAGTTTGCAAACATGGCCTCCTGGGCAGAGTGGCTCCATCTTGGGCCTAAAAACTTCTTTCTTTTTTTTTAAGATTTTATTTATTTATTTGACAGAGAGAGACACAGCAAGAGAAGGAACACAAGCAGGGGGAGTGGGAGAGGGAGAAGCAGGATTCCTACTGAGCAGGGAGCCCGATGCGGGGCTCGATCCCAGGACCCTGGGATCATGACCTGAGCTGAAGGCAGACGCTTAACAACTGAGCCACCCAGGTGCCCCCTAAAAACTTATTTCAACAATAAATAACCTATTTTTAGCTTTTACCTATTTTTGATTAAGTTATCTGCCATTTTCTTATTGTTTTGCAGGATTTTCTTGTACCTTCCAGATATTAACCCCCGTTGGTTTTAGACATTGCAAATATCTTCTGATCTGTCACCCGTCTATTAACACTATCTATAGCAGTGTCCTTTTCAAATAGAGATCTGATGTTTTGATGGAGTCAGATCCATCTTGTTTAAGAAGTCCTGCTCTGCCCCAAGAACATACAACTTCTTCTTTCATCTTTCCATGTTTTCACTTTTCACAGTGAGGCCCACCTGGAGGGCACCTTTGTATACAGTTTGGGGTAGTGATCCAACTTTATTTTAGTCCCTAGAGTGAGACAGTTTTCTCAATATCCTGATTCAATTTCTAGGCCTAACCAGGAATGAAGAAATTTCTATTTGGGGAGGTGCCACAATGAAGTGACTAAGAGTAGAGGGTGATGGGCAGGTAGCAGGTGACTTATTCTCCCTAAATATGCTCCTTAAAAGTGGTATCTTTCCACAAAAGTTTTTTTGAATTTTTAAAAATTTTTACTTATTTTTTTTTCAGAGAGAGAGAAAGAAAGAGTGTGAACCGGGAGAGGCAGAGGGAGAAGGAGAGAGATAATCTTAAGCAGGCTCCATGCTTAGCACAGAGCCTGACATGGGGCTCAATCTCATGACCCTAAGATCATGACCTGAGCTGAAACCAAGACTTGGATGTTGAGCCAAGTGAGCCACCCAGGCTCCTCGGCACAAAAGTTTTAAGGTAATATATAGCCATAGTAGTCGTTCAGACTATAATGATGAGACATCAGAAGAGTGGAATTGGTTAGAAGAAGGGCTCCCCTTGGGAAAGACATTAAACCAGAGGGGACACAGAGTCAAAAGTAGGAAAACCATCCTGAAAACTCTTGAGCTAACCTCTTCTGATGAGGGTGAAATGAGCAGTAAGAACAGTGAGTTTCAGAGTGGGCCATTTGTTCATTCACTCAGGTTTTTCATTTACCTGGTTTGATTGCTTTCCATGAGCCAGACACTCTTCCAGGCCCTGAGGATGCCACTATAAAACAAGACCAATGGGACTGTCACTGCCAGTGCGCTTGTATTTCCACCAGAAATTGATATTCTTACATTTCCGGGTCAACCCTTTGAATTACCACCAATGTAATCCTTCCAAAACACAAATTTAATTAAGATACACTGATCTTACAAAATTTCAAAGAGTTCCATTGCCTCCTGCAGACTTGGCATGCCACACAAGGTCATCCCGGATTTGACCACCTGCTCACCTCTCCAACGTCATCTCTTGCTACTCCCCCAACTCTACAGGCTGGTCCCCAATAGAACAAACCATTGCCTATGCAAAACCTCAGGTGACCCCAGTGGAGGGCAATTCTCCCATCTTCTCATGAGGACCACCCCAAAAAGCTCTAAGGGCCAACTTGAATGTATAAATGTTTGGGGATATAGCTGAACATTTTACACATCCACTAGTAATATTTAACATATTAACTTAAAAGTTAAGTTTTAAGTTGAATAGCACATGAAATATTAATTTAAAGGTCTATTCCTTTTGTCTCTCCAATTTCATGAAATAATCATACTAACTCCACGGGCAGCGCTGAGAACAGTGCTTTTCTCGTGATCACTTAGAGCCACTTTTTGAGTCACAGAACGCAGCTTTTCAAAGCAGATTGTCTTCACGGCGTTTGGATGTTGTTTGTAACATAGAACTTTTTGAAACCGTGAATGATGCTGCCACTGGAATTTTTATCACAAGCCACATGTACCTGTGCCTTTTTATATAATTATAGAACATTGTTAAAAAGTCTCCTACAGGTGTATACATGTGTATTCTCCACAATGTAGCCATGTGCTATTTTTTTTAACGGACTTTTAAAAGGCCACTTTATAATGACATGTACCACTCACAATTTTTTTTTTTAAAGATTTTATTTATTTATTTGACAGAGAGATAGCGAGAGCAGGAACACAAGCAGGGGGAGTGGGAGAGGGAGAAGCAGGCTTCCTGCAGAGCAGGGAGCCCAATGTGGGACTCGATCCCAGGACCCTGGGATCATGACCTGAGCCGAAGGCAGACGCTTAACGACTGAGCCACCCAGGCGCCCCCACTCACAATTTTGAGGACATATCCGAGGCAAGGAATAACACTACCGACACATTACATCTTTAAATCTCTCTCTCTCTCTCTCAAACAATTTCATCTTCTTCCTCAAATTGTAACTTATTTTTATCTAAAATAAAGTAACCAGGAGATGACCTCATAAAATGAGAGAGTTGGGAAGAAATCAAATACAAGGTGACCCTTTTCTGAAAAATATTTTGGAGGAGAATCTTGCCTTACAATTGGCCATTAGGAGCGATTGCTTTCTGTGGTTCCCTAAACCACACCACGCCTTTCCAAGCGTCCATGTCTTTGCCAAATACTCCCTCTGCCCATAATGCACTGCTCCAGCTCTTCCCCCAGCTGCCGCCTACCAGTGTGCCCAATAGCACCATTGTTACCGTGCTTCACACATTGAAAAGCTGTTACAGGGCACCCCTACCGTGCAGTGGACTCCTTGAGGTCAGGGGGCCATGTCTTTTGACCCTGGTGACCTTGGCATCCTTCATAGCATCTCATATCTAGTTCTCTTCCATGAAAACTGATCAGGTGGGCTGAGAGTAGAACATGCTTGAAAGGACCACCATATGATTTATCATCCAAATTGGGATACCTTGAGAGTGCAATAAGCACTATTGACCATCATGCTGGGACACTAGGCATGGACCAAAGCTGTCCTGGGTACACTGGGTCATACAGTCATCCTAATAAGGTGATGAGAGAAGGCAGTCTTAGGTTTCTCGGCCCCAAATAATAGACCAATATTTTACCTTTCACCTGTGCAACTTCTTTCATGCATATCCCCTCTTTTCCATTCCTCTTTCCTTTCTTATTTTCTCTCTCCCTGCTCAGCAAGACTCATACAAATTTGCTAAACCACAACACTACAATTTCCATCCTTCACTTCACAAGGTAATTTAAGGGTGAGAAGAGCCCATTGAATCCTGATGCAGAGTGGATGGTGCGTGGGGGTAGGGTGGCAAGTGCCATGATTATAGCTCTTGGGAGGGATCAAAACTCAAGACTTTTTTTATTTCTCACCTTAAAAGGAATCTTAGTGACCCCGAGCAAATGCCCAGTAAGTAAAAACTCTTAGAATGATGCAAACATATGTACTTTGTCTTCATCCTGAAATCCATCATGACCTGGAGGCACATTTAAGACGTGAAATGCAGAGTCGGGCATCGTGCAAGAAAGAAAAACTTGGTTGGTTGAAAAAATGCTTTTATGGGTCAGTGGAAGCTATGTTCCAGGATGGTTATAGGAGGAAGTGCTTCGGAACCTGCTAGATCTAGATTTGAATCCTGATTCAACCACCTACCTAGCTGAGCGACTGTGAGCAAGCTTGCTTGCTTGCTTGCTTGCTTGCTTTCTTTCTTTCTTTCTTTCTTTCTTTCTTTCTTTCTTTCTCTCTTTCTCTTCTTTAACTTTAGTTATCTTATTTTTAAAATGGAGGGTTGCATCAGACCTACTTTGGAGGCTCATTGTGCCAATTAAATGAGATAATGCATTTAGCACCGTGCCAGCACATAATACACACTAGCTCAGTGCAAGCTATTACAGTATATGCACACCAGCAAGGCTTGCAAATGCACTCATTTCATCTGTATGAAAATAGTTATGCCAGGTTTAACGATCAGAGCAGTGAACTGAGAAAGCAGAAATCCGGGTGCCTGCCATGTTTCTGCCATGATTGAGCTGTGTGGCGCTTAGCAATTTATTTCCCTTCTTTGGTTTTTAACCTCCTCTGTGAAATGTGTGAACTGGAAGTGATTCCTGTTTCAATTTCCCATTGCTATGCCACACACCACCCCAAAACTCAGGGGCTTAAGCCAATAATGATCCGTTATGTCTCAGGATCTCGCGAATTGTCTGGGCTCGGCTGGGCAGTTCTTCTGCTCTTTACGGTGTTGGCTGGGGTCACTCATGCAGCTGCTTGCCGCTGGATGCTCAGCTGGAGCTGGAACATCCAGAATGGTGTCACTAACCTGGTTGGCAGCTATATGGGTCAGCTCTGGTTCTCTGCATGAACTGTCATCCTCTAGGGCCATTCTCTTTCCGCAGGGCCCTCCAGCTGGATAACAGACTCATGACAGGGCATCTGGCTTCCAAGAGGGCAAAAATGGAAACTGCAAAGCGTTTTCAGGCCTAGGCCAGATGTCACACGGTGTTACTTTGTATAATATTTGTCAAAGCAAGTGGGAGGCCAGTCAAGATTCCTGGGGGGAAGAAAAAGACTCCAAGTCCTGAAGACTTTCAAAGTCACATTATAATAGAGCGTGCAGAGTGGCACGGATCATTGTGACTACTTTTCCAAACAATCACCGAAATCCTATTGTACATGCTAGCTCTGACAGTCCATATATTTAAACCTAAAGTTTTGGGGCAATCCCACTTCTCAGTTTGGTTTATGGACTTTATAAACTCCCCAGTGAGCACCTAGGGGGCTCCAGGGTTTGAAACCTTCTCTGCTCTCACTTTACCCAAATTGAAATCCATTGTTTTTGTCAACCAGTATCCTCTCAGCCTCCTCCTGGTGACCAGTCCCCAATTTCCCTCCAGGGACCTGGTGCAGACACAGCTGGTTACCCAAAATTCAACCCCCCCATTCTGCCTGACTAACAGAGCCCTGATTTTCCCAGATACTTAGATGTTATTGTCCTCAGATATGGGGCATGAATCTTCAAAAAGCTAAACAAGTGACCCAGCACTGACCAGTGAGACATCAAGACAAATCTCATGGGGAGCTTCCAGAAAACATTTTCTTTCCTGAACAAAAGAAAAAGACTTGTAAGGAGAAAACTCTTCCCTTCTTTCCTGATTTATGATCTTGTTGTGTAGAACCAGCTGTGGAAACTACCTTGTGGTCATGAGTGGTAAACCTAAAGGATCGCAGAGAAGTGCCCAGACACCTGACATTATTAAGTTTTGGATTTATCTGATCTGGAACTGCCTGCCCCTGGACTTCTTGTTATGTGAGATAATAAGTAAGTGAGTCTGTTATCTACAGTCAAAACTATCCCTTCCCCACTCCCCTGAGTGTATATTGTTCTAGTGATGCTGACCACCCCTCACTCCAGGAAGGAACATGTAACCCATAACTAAGCAATTAGCACGTGCATTCACCTGACCACAGTAGTTACCGCCAAGATGGACCAGAGACTCTGGCAGAGCCAATGAGGGGCAAGGCAATTCATCTTGGAACTTTTGGAAAAAGACATTCACTTTTTTCCCTGCTGCACCTAAAAGCTGATAGGATATAGCAGCTAGGGCCACTGCGACTGTTTTTCCACCATCTCATGGACTTGAAGAGTCGACTCTGAAGAAGGCAGACTCAAGAATAAAAAGAAAACCGATTTTTTTTTAAAGATTTTATTTATTTCTTTTAGAGAGAGAGAGAACCCAAGTGAGGGGAGGGAGAGGGAAAGGGAGAGAATCCCAGGCAGATTCTGTGCTGAGCATGGAGCCTGGTGCACTGCTTAATCTCATGACCCTGAGATCATGACCTGAGCCAAAACCAAGAGTCAGATGCTTAACCGACTGATCCACCCAGGTGCCCCAAGAAAACTGATTCTTGATAAGATCTCTCAAATTCTGGATCTAGCTATGCCTGAAGTCATAATCTTGCTTTTTTTTGGGGGGGGGGTTATTTGATCTCCCTTTTTAGAATAAGCTGTCCTGGTGGGACTTTCTGTCATTTGCAAGGAAAAGGCTCCGGACTGAGGAAGTATGGCTACTCATTATGAAACCCCTCCATCAAACTACCACTTTGATTTTAGGGTACTCTCTGGAACTTTTATCTTGAACCTCTGTTCCTCATCCAAGTTCATCTACTCCTATAAATGTTCTTGCCACCACCCGTAATTATATGGTTTAGCCATTAAGAGTAAGGCCTTGGGACTAGGCTTGGCCCTCGGTTCAAATCCCAGCTCTACTACTGATTAGCTCTGTGACCTTGGGCAGGTCTTTTAAATCCCTGTGTTCTTTAGCTCCGACATGTTTAAAATTAGGACAATAATGGTTCCTGCCTCCTAGGGTTATTGTGAGGATAAAAGCAGGGAATGCAGGCAAAATGCTTAGCCAGCATTATGTATGGCACATGAGGCTCTCACAAATGTTTGCTATTTTAAATGAAAACCTAACCTAAGGTGATAGGCAGAGTAATGACCCACACAGAGATGTCCATGTCTCAATCCTCAGAACCTGTGAATACATTATGTTTCACTGCAAAGGGGAATTAAGATTGCAGATGGAATTAAGGTTGGCAATCAGCTGCCCTTATAATGGGAAGATAATCCTGGATTATCCAGCCGAGTCTAATGTAATCACAAGGTTCTTAAAAATGGACGAGAGAGGCAGAGGAGGTAACTGGAGTGATGTGTTGCAAGAAGAACTCAATCTGGTTCTAGCTTTGAAGATGGAGAAAAGGGGCCACAGGCCAAGGAATGTGGGTAGCCTCCAACAGCTGCCAAAGACAGAGAAGCAAATTCTCCCCTAGAGCCTGCAGGCAGGAATGCAACCGTGTTGACAACTGGACTTTAGCCCGTGGGACCTGCTACTGAGCCTCTCCTCCACATCTTTCTGTAACTGCTACCATGGACTCAGCGATGAATGAGAAAGTCATGGCTCTACCCTCATGGAGCTTACGAGGTATGTATTCTGCAGCATGCAGGGTCTTATGAAATCCAATTTGGCAACAAGCATCAGAGTTGCCAATGAGAATGAGAAGTTGTAAGTCCAGGGAGCTACAGGGCAGAGATGGGGGGCAGAAACCCACAGAGAGGGAAAGGAGTGGGGGACTATGGCTTGTTAATTGAAACCAGAGCTGAGGCAGTAAATGTTGTCCTAGATGGAGTCCAGGACAGAAGTCTTGAGGTTACACTGGTCTGGCTGCTCTGTGTGGGGGCATCAGGGAGGAGAGAGACATCAGGTTGGATACCAGGGGGCATGAAAAACACACCTTCTACGTGTTCAACCCTCACCATGACCTTTCTTTTTTTTTTTTTAAAGATTTTTATTTATTTATTTGACAGAGGGAGACACAGCGAGAGAGAGAGCACGAGCAGGGGGAGTGGGAGAGGGAGAAGCAGGCTTCCCGCGGAGCAGGGAGCCCGACGCGGGGCTTGATCTCAGGACCCTGGGATCATGACCCGAGCCGAAGGCAGACGCCCAACGACTGAGCCACCCAGGCGCCCCTCACCATGACCTTTCAAGAGATGTTATTAGGCCCTTTTTCTAGAGGAGAAAATCAAGGTTCACAGAAATTAAGTAGCTTGATCAGATTTACACAATAAGTAAATGGTGAAATGGAATTTTAATTTTTTTTTTTTTTTTTGCTAACAAAGAACTGCAAATTCTCCGTTTCTATGTAATGTTGACTTAGTTGTTTCAATGCTCTTTAGACACTGTCCATCTCACCTTGTAAATTATTTAGGGCCAAGACTGGACTTATTTACTCATAAAGTACAGCCGGAGGTGGAATGCTTAAAACCCTATCTCAGCAATTCTTAGTTGCCATCAGTTGGAATAGGCACTACTCATTCCACATAGCACTAGGAAAGAAAACCTGGTCAGGATTGTAAGACTTCTCAATTTGAGAGGTGCCAAACATGGAAAAATATGCATCTTGGACTCCATAAAATACAGTAAAGAATTTTTTTTTTAAATGATGATGTTGATGAAGTGTCAAATCCCCTTTTGCTAGTCTACTCTCGGGCTTACCCATGATTTAGGTTTCTTATGTTTTAACTCAAACTGTTTTTTTATGGAAATATAACTCATATACAGTGTTGTATTAGTTTCAGGTGTACAATTTAATGATTCAACAATTCTATACATTAGTCGGTGCTGATCACAATGAGTGTACTCTCAATCCCCTTCACCTACTTCATCCATCCCCCTACCCACCTCCCCTCTGGCAACCACTAGTTTGTCCTCTGTATTTAAGAGTCCGATTTGTTTGTTTGTATCTTTTTTCCTTTGTTCGTGTCTTTTTTCCTTTGTTTGCTCATTTTGTTTCTTATATTCCACATATGAATGAAATAATACAGTATTTGTTTTTAACCCAGACTGTTTAAAAATGTCTCAAATAAGTTCCCTTTGAACAACTCTGTTGGAAATTTTTCATTGTTCAAAATACGGTACTATTGAACAAGGGGGAGAAATGAAGAATTATCGCCACAAACATCGATAATGAAAAACATGATTTCTGGTGTGCTGGACACTGTGTTAAGATGGACTGTGCACTGTCCATCTTGACTTCTCATGATCGTCTTATGAATGATTAAGCTTTTATTACTGCCATTTGCACATAGACAGTTGAGGCTCACAGAAGTTGAGTTCCTTGTCCAAGGTCCCCCAGCATGCAAATGGCAGAGACAAGACTTGAGTCTCTGCCTGGGACTTCTGGGCTTGTGCCCATAACCACTGTCTTTCACATAAGCAAAAATGGGGTGGCATCTATTTTCCTTTATAAAAAATTCTGCAACCATAACCCTTTGCATCATATAATTAATGTCTGCTTTTCCTCAGTCTGTCTGAGCTACGTACCCAGTTATCCTTCCAATAAGTGTTTTTCCTCCTAGTGCTGATTTGTTCTTATTCTCTTACAGATCAGTCTCCAGAATTTTAATCATTCTTGGCTCACTTCTCTGACAAACTTACCAAAGACATGTGCTGAAATTGCAGTCAGCAAAGTGCCCCGAAAACATAAAAAAAAAAAAGAAAAAAATCAACAACCAACTTCTATAGTTCATCTGATCTACACAGGAAATTAGAAAACACCCCATACTTAACTGGAAAAATACTTGAAATGAAATGAAAAGTGAGGTTTACTGTTATTTAGATTTTGATTAAAAAATGTTTATCCCTTATCTAAGGCTCAGGGACACTGGAAATGAAGGAGCTGAAAGCTCGCTTTATAGAACTTTAATGATCTTTTCTTATTATGTTATATTACTGTTTCCTAAGCCTGTGGTCAAATACAATAGCTTTATTAAAGCTGTGATTCAGTTAGAGGGGGGAATGAATTTTTCTGCCACCGGAGCACTGGTGAGAAGTGAGAGAAGATGCTAGCACTGCTGTGTGGAAGAAAACCCTTCCAGAAAAGGTGGGTGCCAGGGACTCACGCAGTGGGGTACAGGGATTCTTTTTCCTGGATTCCAAGCTTCCCTGAATTTACTGAATTCAGGGTGCCAAGGGCTCACGCAGTGGGGTACAGTGATTCTTTTTCCTGGGATCCAAGCTTCCTTGAATTTACTGCAAAACAGCCCAGGGGGTATTAGCTTCTGGATCATTGGGAGAAGGAAAACAACACAAAACAGAGACGAGGTCTGGGGTTGCAGTTGGAACACGGGATAAAGCTGCTGATGTTCTGTCTCAAGTTCTCAGGTATGAGACATGGACACTGATAAATGCTCACATATATAGAGCATTTGCTGTCGCCCAGGCACTGCTCTAAGCACCGCGCATTTTGTTACATTGTTTAATTCCCTCAGTATTTTGTTTCATCCTTTAGACCCCTCAACAACCTCATCAGGTGGATACTATTCTCATTTGCATTTTACAGGGGAGGAAACTGAGGCTGAGAGTAACTTAATGCAAGTTCACACGCTAAGTGGTGGAGCCAGGATTTGAACCGATATTTCAACTCCAGAGCCTGTACTGCACTTGGCCATGACACAATGTTGCTAATTCCCCACCTGCTTCTGCAGGCAGGCCATGCGCTCTGGAGGCTACTGAGGGATGGGGGTGGGGCAGCCTCCAAGAGAACGGGTAATCTCAAGGCAGCCTGAGAAAAGAGGGATTTGGAAGGAAATTGTTGTGGCCTCCTAACCCAGGCAGGGCTGGCTCCCTTTGAAGGGGGGAGAAATGAAGCAATTTCAAAAAGCCGGGGGAGGTGAGAGGTCAAGACTAAGCCACCGTAGCTAAGCGATGTAGAAATGCAAGCCCGTCATTGCTAAAGTGACAAAATAGAATATCAGGACACATTCAAAACAACCTCACACAATTATTATGGAAATTAACTGTTGTTGTTTCTGAGACATTTTTGCCAGCCACGTGAGGGACATATGACATCATAAACAGTTACTTGTGAAATAGGGGATGAGGGATTGAGACTTGGGCAGCTCTCCGACCTTGGCCAAGTTTCTTAGCCTTGTAAGCCTCAGTTCCCTCATTTGTAAAGCGGAGATGTTAATAGCATCTACCTTTTAGTGTTCTCATAAGGCTTAAATGATGGTAATGTAGGCAAAGTGCTTGGCACCATGCAGAGTGCACCGGAAAGTGCCCAATATATGAATATGTGAATTCCTTCTGCTCTGCTGTCAATCCCACCTGCTATAAAACGGAGTCCCATCTGTTGTGAGGGAAATACATTATTTACGCATGAAGTGGGGGGGGAGGGTTTGAATACCAACAAATATTTACTCAGTGTCCTCCACGTCCCAGGGAGGGTGTTGGATACCAGAGATATGGGAATACTGTCTTTGGGACTGGGTTTTTACAGAAAAACCGAGAGGTGTTTTGTGATTCTGAGAATACATTAGGCCTCCCGCTCCATATTCTAATGATACCCTGTAGTGCCTCCTTCCTACTTACTATTTGCAATGCCTGACTCCACCAGACTGTAAGCCTCCCTGAGGAAGTGACTAATTAATGCCTCGAGGGTGAATGTTAGGTGGCTGAGGGGGAGGGCACCGAAGAGTAAGAGGCCCCAGATAAGGGGAAGAGAGAGTGGGGTGTCTCAGAGTCAGTGCGGAATGAGGCATGTCAAAGAACTGAAAACCAAAAATGATCCCGTTTGGCTGGAGCTCAGAGAGCAAGGGATGATGGGTGTTAGATGAGTGAGGTCACAGAAAGAGCCGGAGGTGGGATTATGGAGGTTTTACAGCTCAATTGTGGAAGCCAGCTCCTCAGGCGAGCCCCAGAGATTAGTAGAAGCTTCACAGCACTGTTCAAAGTCTAGACATTAGGTCTAGAATGGTAGAATCCTTTGTGTGTATCTTTTTATTATTCTAGAAAGGATAAGCAGTCGGGAAAACAAAGGCCACTCAATATACTCCATGATTGAAGGTTATGGTCCAGGGAATTAAAGTTTTATAAAACTGAGAGGAGGCAAGAGGGGATGGTAGAACAAAGTTCAGAGAAGCAGCTGATGGGATTATGACACACTGCCCCCAGATATGGCACCTTAGCAGACTAAGCTGAAGGAATTTGAGAAACAGCAAAGCAGGAATATCATGCAACCTCCCCCGTTTCTTTCCTCAAATGGATTGTGAAACTCCGGAGTGAAAAGTGCCGTCCCTGTACCAGGAGACGTTCTGATCCCCAGAGATGGGGAACTGGGGGCTGAGAAATCTCTACAGATAAACCTTGTTAAACTTACCTTCATCTTCTAGCAACTTCTTTACCTTGTACTTCCGCTAACCCAGACCCCTCTGTCTTGTCAGTTCTTCACAAATATACTGCTTCTTGGAGTCCTCCTTCTCTGTGAAGGCGTCCAGGTACATGTAAACATTCAATAAAAGTTGTATGCTTTTCTTCTGTTAATCTCTGTCAGTTGAATTTTCAGACCTGACCAGGCACCTTAAGAGGGTCCAGCAAAACTTTTTCCTCCCCTACACAGCCTCTGACTGTCTGGTCTGGCTATCCCAGAGCAGGGGATCCTCAAAGGTCTGCCCAGAAGCCACCGCAGATCTCAGCCCACCCATGCGTCTGCTTATAACTACCTCAAGAGAAAAATGGCTTCTTCTCTCCTGCCTTCCAAATATCTCCTTAGGGGCTTCTCAGTGGCCCTTCTGAACCTGAAACCAGGCCAGGAAAGGGGGCGAGAGATCTAGTGCTGGCTTCTAGTGAAGCAAAGAGGGCAGAAGCAAAACACCTCTGTGCTGTGGGAAATCTAAGACACACTGTTATTTGATGCAACAGGAAAAATGGGCCCAATTACACTGACACAAGGCTTTCCCGTCATCAACACTGAGGCACACGCCCACTTCAAAGATGTGAACATGTGTGTGCCTCGGGAAATGCCTCTGATAATTGATTTTAAAAACAGAAGAAAAAGTGAAAAACCACTGGCCATTGTGAATTCTTATCTTCCAAAAGAATGTGTACTTTCGGGAAACTGAGGCAGTGATTTAGCCTGCTTCACTGTCAGGACCCCTGAGCCTCCGGGTGGGAGCAGAAAGCCTTGCCTCCCTCCCGCCCTGAGCTGACTGACTGTCCTGATTTGCCCCTCAGCCTTCCCTGAAGTGGCCCTGAGGAAACCGCACATTCACATGGAGCCAAGAGAGCTAATTGTCCTTGCTTGCCTCAAGGCCAACATTAAGGGTTTTTTTTCTTCTTAACTTTTTATTTTTTGTGAAATCTATTACACACACAAAAAAGTGCACAAAATCTACACCTACTCAAGAAATGGAATGTTGCTGGCACCCCCCAGAAAGCCCTCCCCGTACCCTCTCCTTCCTTCTCCCCTGAGGGCAGCTAGCCCCACAGATCAGTTTGCCTACTTTGAAGTTGTGTGTAAGTAGACTCACACAGCAGGTCCTCCTTGGGTCTGGCCTCTCTCCGCCATTGTCCTTCGTGAGATTCATTCCTGTTGTGCACATTGCTATTCGGTAGTCTGTGTACGGGCCTTCCATTGTCATGTTGGGCGTGTGGGCCATTTCCCTTTTGGGGCTATTGAGCTTAGTGCTGCTATCAAGATTCTAGAGCATGTCTTTTGTGAAGATCTGCATGCGTTTCTATCGGACGTGTACCTAGGAGTGGAACGGAAGGCCTATTGGGCTTTCGTAGCTACTACCTAAACTTAAGTGTGCGCAGACTAAACTTCCTTGCTTTCATTCTTCGGGAATGACAACAGCATTGCTCCGCAACTTTTTCAGACAAGCTTCCTCCGGCCAAGGCCTTGAACCCTGGAAGCATTCCATGGAGAAGAAAATGCCCTTCTTGACCGCAGAACAGGCACATCCTCTTTAGGCGGAACGGAGAGTTTGATGCGGGTGAATATACCAGTGCATGGCCACAGCTGAAGAACTCTCCACGGGAAGTGTCTTTGGGAGGGTCAGTTGTACCTCTGACTTACTCAGCACCTTGTTACCTGGGCAGATGCAAAGTTACAGGCTTCGGGAACCTCTCTGTGCATCCTCGGCTTTTGCATCCATGGCAACGCATGCTTTATGTACCATTTTCTTTCAAACAATGGGAAATTAAACATTTGATATGAAGCAATGGCGGGTTTCAGGTTAGAGGATGGGGGAGGAGTAGACTGTGTCTCCGAGTGGCAACTTGTCAGACGGAATGGAATGCCTAATGCAATGCACTTAAGGAAAGGTGTTGGTACAAAGGCTCCTTTCTCTGCGGCATGCATGAAAAATATGTCTCACTGCCCGCTTCCCTCAGCCTGCCCTGCTCTTGCATGCTGATTGCATCACACACACACACACACACACACACACACACACACACACACAAACTCATGCACAGTCAAGCAGCAATTCTCGGGACGAAGCAGAAAAATTTAAAAAGAAAAAGCTACCGGGGCACCTGGGTGGCTCAGTCGGTTAAGCGTCTGCCTTCGGCTCAGGTCATGATCCCAGGGTCCTGGGATTGAGCCCCGCATCAGGCTCCCTGCTCAGCGGAGAGTCTGCTTCTCCCTCTCCCTCTGCCCCTCCCCTCCGCTCCTGCTCTCTCTCTCTCCCTATCTCCCTCTCTCTCTCAAAGGAATAAAATCTTTAAGAAAAAGAAAAAAGAAAAAGCTACCAACCTTCAGCATGTGGGACATTCTGGTGGCTTCCTGGCCGGAGTGGGGTAGTAGGGGCTCACTAAATATTTGGTTAACAGGTCAATGAATGAATGCAGCCGCAAGCTCTCCAGCAGTCCCGTGACATTGGAGATCGCCTTGCATTTTGTACACCAGTTTCCTTATTATGACTCTTAATGACTTAATTCTGTGATTATCTTTATGCCCTTATAAAAGCACTTTTAACAATTAGGGGCTGTCTCTGAAGTTGTATTTTAAATTAATCCAGCAGTGTATTTAAGAGCCTCCACTGTTAACGCCAACATGCTTGAGAGCAGTAGGTGGGGCGGTACGGTCCTGTTGAGAGTGACAAGGCTGCCTATCTCCTAGGTCTTCTTTTCTCTCTCTCTCTCTCTTTTTTTTCTTTACTTTTTGTTTTTTCCGCCCCCCACCCCACCCCATCAACATCAAAAGAGAAGGGATGACAGGCCAGTGGAACTGGCAGGACAGGAAATCAGCTTCAATGGTGAAAAGCAAACAAATAGTGGTTCTCTCCTTCTTGTCACCTTTCATGTTGAAATCCCTGGAGTAGAGTTTCAGGCACCGAGAAGTGCTGGCCCCTCCTCTTTTCTCCCTGGCATTGGGTTTAGGAGCAGCCCATCTCAGCGCCTTGGCATTTGTGGGGAATGTTACATTCTGGGGCAGGTTTTCGTTTTTCTAATAAACACGCATAAACACACACGCACCAACAAATGCGTGAGTGCCTAATATTTAGAGTCAAGTCTGGCAGGTGGAAATGAGCCCCGTTGACAAATCTCTATTTATTGTGTTATTTCACCAACAAAAACTCAAATGCTAACTAGCTTTGTGAATAATTTGTGGGTGGGAATGCGATCATTTTTCTAAGTCAGCCGGTGGGCTCAGCTCATTGCACTCCCCACCTAAAAATAAATTCTCTGGCTGACTGTGAACATACCAATACTTGCGGCAAGTGGAGCAAACTTATGGGGACCATTAAAGTGCCAGGGCAACGGAAAATAACAGGGAAGTGGATACTGATTTGCATTTATGTCATAAAATAACTTGTCACCTTCAATTTATCACAGTAATTGGTACCAGAGGAAAATGTGTGATGCTTATGCTTGGTTCAAAGCCACCTTTCCTCATCTCCCACTCCCTGCCTCTCCCTCTCCTGAAATAGTAATGGGTGCACTTCTAAAGATAAATGATCTTAGACCTTTTCTATATCACTGGCATTTGGGAACTGAGATGCATTGATGTATTCAAGAGTTTAAATGTCACAATCATCCAATGACTCACATGCTATTATTATCCCCATATCACAGATAAAGAAACAGAGGCACAGAGAAGTGACTTGCCCAAGGTCATAAAACCAGTAAGTGGTAGAGCCAGGATCTGTGCCCGGACAGTTAAGACCCTCGAGCCCATGGTATTAACCACAGTTATGATCATGGCTGAGGCTATAACGAACACCCTAACAGAAATAGTGGAGGTGACACCAATACCTGGGAAAAACACACATCCCCAAGATGTTCAAACGGATAAGAAAAACATACTGCAGAGGACACATCATTTCAAACCAACAGAGAGACCTGGCCAGGTATAAGGAAGTTATTCCAACTGGGGTTAGGAAAATAACGGGTGGTTTGTGGTTATTACCAATGCAGATCAGGCGTGGTCCTCTTGATTACAGTGGAGTGCTTTGAATCCTGTGACTTTATTTCTACAAGCCAACCAAAGCCACACATGACAGATAGTTGCATCTTTATTAGGGAAATTCTCCGGGTCTCTCTCCACTTAACTTTTGTCAGAGCGTCTGTATATTTTAGTTCTGCAAATGATAAGTTGACTTCTACTGGTGAATTTGAAAGTATTTCTGGGTTGGGGGTGCCCCGTGTTTCAGAGAGCAGGTGAATTCGGCTTCCTCGGACTGCTTTGCTTACGAATGCCCTGAAAGAATGGGGCTTTTTTTCCAGGCATTTCAGGAGTATGTAAATCGTGCTGCATTTGATGATGGGCAGATCAAGGTTAAACTCTCTGCTCTAGCACCGTAGTGGAACTTGGGCAACTTAGTGCACCCCTCTGAACTTTGATTGCCTGCTCTGTCAAAAGAAGCTGACGATACCTTCCCGAAGATTAAGTAGGGTGAGAAAAGCACGCCCATTTAGCTAACACTTTCGGGCACTTTACAACAATGAATGGCTGCGCTTGCTTTCATTTGGCTCATGATCTGTAAGTACAGTACGTGTGCTATACTGCATTTCTCTCTTTTTAAATTTGTGGTAAAATACATATAACATAAAATTGACCATTTAAACCATTTTGGAGTGTAGAGTTCCGCGGCATTAAGTACATTCACATGGTTGTGTGACTGGCACCACCATCCATCTCCAGGACCTTTTCACCTTCCCTCCCTAAAACTCTGTCCCATTAAACACGAACTCCCCATTTTCCCCTCCCTCCAGCCCCTGACAACCACCATTCCACTTTCTGTCTCCGTGAATTTGACTCTTCCCGGGACCTCAGAGAAGTAGAATCACACCGTGCTTGTCTTTTTATGTCTGACTTCTTTCACTTAGCATACCGCTTTCATCCACGTTGCAGCACAAGTCAGAACTCCATCCCTCTTTAAGGCTGAATAATATTTCATTGGAGGCATAGACCACATTTGGCTTATCCATTCATCTACTTGGGTTGTTTCCACCTTTGGGCTATCGTGAATAACGCTGTTATATATATAGGGGTACAAATTCCCTGCTTTCAATTCTTTGGGGTATATACCCAGACGTGGGATTGCTAGATCATATGGCAATTCTATGTTTAATTTTTTGAATCTGGGCGTCTTTTGTATACATTATTTGGAGTAGAAGAGGTGTTGAGAGGTACCCTGGGCGGTTCTCAGATGTTCCTACAGGACTGCCTCATCATCAGTCCCCAGATTAGTTCAAGGAGCTACAAGGCAGCTCCATAAAAGCAGGGGGCATGCTACTCAGTCGTTGGGGCTCTCTGTCGCCTGCTTCCCCCCCCAGTTACAGGTGACTGATTGCCAGAGCTGGGAAAGTAATCCCAAAGATATTAGTATGCAAACCAGAACAGGGAACAATGCGGTTTAAAACTGTTTCTCGACTGTTTTGCTATAGATACGTGTCTGAATGTGACACATATCCCACCCCGAACACCCCCTCCTCTCTCTGCTGGATGAGCTACGCCAGGCACATTGGGATGTGTTAACCCTTCCTGAACCACCATCAGTGACTTCCTCAAAGCATACGATGTTTCCGCAGCCCTGACTCTGAGCGGTGGTTTAGCTGGGAAGCTGCCAGTTACCGGATGACATCGATTGTTCCGTAACTGACAGACCCACCGGAAAAGTCTCATTATCACCAATAACGGGAGAACCTCATCCATATCACTCCTGTCAAGGCCGTCAGGTTGGGTCGTGTACGTATCCAAAGAGCGAGCTCAGGCATCACACACGAGGAGAATCCTGCACTCTGGTGACGCAATTTACCCATCCAGCCCCGTCCCCGCAGGGAAAGCTGCAGGAGAAGATCAGAAGTCACCGTTATTCAGAAACCAAACTCAGTATGCTTCTTTACGTTCCTTTAACCTGTTGCTGACCTTCGCAGAGAGAGGAGATTTTCAGAGGAAAAAGTGTTGATTTAGTGCATGAGCAAATGGCAGGAGGTTAGTAGATCCTAAGGAAATGGTTAGGAGGGAGCCCTCGGAGTCCTGGAAGTGTAGTTGGCCCTTCAATGGGCACTTGGCAGAGTCCCCTTCCTAAGCCACCCAGACAGGGCTCTCTAGGAAAATTACTTCTAGCTGCACTATCGGGGGTCTGCTTAGAGGGAAATATCACCAGGATGGTATGACCATCATGGGCTCTGGCAGCAGACAGACTGGGGCTTGCTTAATTATGTCGCATGGGGTAAATTACTTAACTTCTCTGTGCCTGTTTCCACATCAATGAAATAAAGAGAATGAGAAAAAAATCTACCTTGCTTTGGCCATTTATTAACTATATGGGCTTTGGTAGATCAACTCTTAATGAGCTAATCGGTAGAATAACTCCTGTCTCTAAAGGATTGTTGTGAGAAGAGGCAAATTTTAGGACAAGTCAATGGTTCACGTAGGTACTCAATAGTTATTAGACAGGACTATTTCAAGCTACCTTTCATCCTTTGGTGATGGATGGGGCATAAATAATCAGAATGTATATATAGAAAATAAAATTTGGACTCAAAAAGAAAAATATCTGTGTTGAGTTTACCTGGGGATGTTGCCACTGCCATTTCTGCCAGGATGTTTGAGTCTGAGGCCACCTCCCACACTAGAAGGCAGATGCCTTTCATAATCTGATTCTATTAGCACAGTGTCATGGTTAAGTGAGATGTCCCTGGAGTCAATAATCAGGGATCAGACCATGGCACCTCAGCTTCCAAGCCTTATGATTTTGAAGAATTTCTTATTCTCTTGTATTGTCAGTCTCCTGATCTGTAAAACAGGACAAGAATTGTACGTGTCTCAGAGGTCGTGATTAAATCCAATGAGTTAATACTTGTGAAGTGCTTAGAATGGTACCTGGAAGGGAACAATGGAAAATGTTTAATAAAAGTTAGTCGTGATAGTTACCCGGAAGCTTTCCTAAGCAACTACTACAGCCAGAGGGGAGAGGCGCAGCAGGCTCACGCTCACTTCGGTGCGCATCTCTTCCTGACTCTTCATTCAGGGACAGCACACTGCTAGCCTGAAATTGGCCACGGTGGGAGTTTTTACACCAGGAAAATTGGTGAACACCGCAGATCAGCCTCTCTCCCTTCTTCCTCCCCAAACCCGCTCATTAAACGTTTACCAACACACTGCTGGGCACGAGAGAACTCCTGGGGCCTCTAAGCCTGCCTTTGCACAGGTCCTGGGGCCAGGCGAGAACGGGGGTGCCAGAAAGGTCAAAGGCTGCTCTCCAATCAAGCTGATGGGGAGAGGCAGATACTCTGCCTCCCCTGACTCCCTAGTCTTCATCCCTACCCATCCTCATGGCGATGTAGCAGGCGCAGTATGTGTTGTCAGAGGAGATCTTTCCAGACATTCCTTCTACCCCTCCTACTTTTTGAATGTTCTCTTTAGTCAGGAGTCTTTCATTGTATGCCACAGAAACAAACTCTGGCAAACATAAGAAACAGAGACGTTCGGGCGCCTGGGTGGCTCAGTCGGTAAGTGTCTGCGTTCAGCTCAGGTCGTGATCCCGGGGTCCTGGGATCGAGTCCCGGGTCCTGGGATCGAGTCCCGCGTCCAGCTCCCTGCTCAGCAGAGAGCCTGCTTCTCCCTCTCCCTCTGCTGCTCCCCCTGCTTGTGTTCCCTCTGTCTCTCTGTCTCTGTCTCTCTGTCAAATAAATAAGTACAGTCTTAAAAAAAATACCCAAATGGTAACAAATGATGCACTCACGGGCTTCAAAGGGGGCTTGAAGTAGACAGTTTTGCACAGACAGGTGCCAGACAGCTGCAGAGAGTTCTGGTAGGGAACCCCTCCACTCCATCACCAGCCAGAATAAATAGGCTTTCAGCTTTCGGTTTTTTTCTTGCTTAAGAAGCAAAGTCTTAGGAGGAAGAATCCAGTTGACTGAGCTGAGACCACATGCCCACTTGTCGGTTATATGAGGGCGTCTAGATTTAGGACTCAATCAAACCACCCACAACAGGGTAATTTCCCAAAGTAAACCAGATGCTCTTGAAGCAATGGCCGCCGGGTGGCCACAACCATGACAAATGCTCCTTCTACCTGCCAAGTCCTCTGGGGGTGGGGGTGGGGAAATGTTTTGTGGTCCCTCTCTGCAAACGGGGTGCTATTGCCAACTGAACTTCACATGTGTGGTCTTTCACAGAAGGTGCTGGAAGCATAGATCGGCGAAAAACCCCTGAGGCCCGCCAGACTGCAGAACACAACCTCAAGGGACGAGCTGCCTGTCTTTAGCTTGAATAATCCCAAAGTTCATCGAGTTCAGGAGAGCACACTTCACACAGTGATCTCCACGCGGGCATTCTCTGGGGAAGGACTCAGGAACTCAATCGGCCCTTTTCACCTCCAATCTCTGCCCCCCCCGCCGCCGTTCCTGCCCAGAATGATTAATGCCATGATGGCTTTGATGACAGCTCCACAGGATCCCCAGGGACCTCTAATCTTGGGATGGCAACCCAAGGCTATTTGTTTCCTCCCAGGACCCTGACCATTTCTATGGGCACCAGCTAAGCCCTTGGGAACGTCTTTTGTAAACCTGTCAGAAGCACTTCGGGGCCTTGGTGTGCCTTTTCTAGTTTGAATTTCTTTTTCCTTCTATTCCTCATTGTGATCGATTTCAGAAAGGTGGTTTCATCCTCTTTGGTTCATTCTTTTTTTTTTTTTTTTTTTTTTTAGCAGCTCTGTAGATGATGGTCTTGTTTCTTTGACTATCTGGATGATCTCCCTTTATCAGCAGATTTCTGTGGCTTGTCTTTGGAGGCATATGCTAAGAAATTAGTTCAGGGAAGAATCATTAGTGAACCCCCAAAGACATGTGAAACTGGCTTTTCATAGGATGACTCATGGGAAGGGGGGTCAACAAGCAAGCTTCTCGTGAACTGATGTGACAGTAACACAGACAATGTGAGGTGTCTTTTTTTTTAAGATTTTGTTTATTTATTTATTTGAGAGAGAGAGAGAGCGAGAGTGCACATGAGCGGAGGGAGGGACAGAGGGAGAGGGAGAGAGAATCTCAAGCAGACTCTGAACTGAGCTCAGAGTCAGATACATGGCTAGACCTCACCACCCCAAGATCATGACTCAAGCCGAAAGCAGGAGTCAAGACACTCCACCGACCCCGAGCCACCCAGGTGCCCCAATGTGAGGTGTCTTTAAACACAATTATTAAACACGACTATTTTACTATATGAGTGGGTGGAAATGGGTAGAAAAGAAACCACTTAATCTGCCTGTGCCTTTACTTGTGTCCTAGGGGTCAATTCCTAATACTTCCTGTTTCTTTACTACGTGCTAGGCGTTTTTCTAAGTGCTTTACATGTGTTAACTCATAAAAGGTAGGTCTTCTAATTATCCCTATTTTCAGATGAGAAAACTGATGGTCAGAGAGCGTAAGTAAGTGCCCAAGGTCACAGAGTCAAAAAAATGGAGGACCCAGGGTCAGAACCTAGAATCTCTAGATTCCAGCTCTTTCCTACCAAGCTGTAGCCTCCCCAAGGGGCAGGGGTCACGTGATCCATCTCCTGCCCTCTGTGCCTGGCACTTGGGCAGCTGCCTGCTTACCTTTGTAGCCTCAAATCCCGCAATTCTCCTTCTGAGACCACACTCTCCAATCACACTGACCTTCTTTCATTTCTGAACAGCAAACTCCTTCTCTCCGAGCCTCAAATATGCAATTCCTTCGGATTGAAATGCTCTCTCCACTCCCTTTTTTCCCCTCTACGCTGGCTGACTTCCACTCATTGCTCTGATCTCTGTTTAAATGCCACATCCCTCAACCTCCAATGTGAGGTTGTCCCCTATTAATACTCTCATAGGGCCATGTATTTTCCTGTCATCCCATTTATTACAGTAATGATTTGCTTAATGTCTGTCTCCTCTACCAGGCTCGACACTCCAGAAGAGGAGAAACTATGTCTCCCGTTTGCTGACCTGTCCCCACCACCTAACACAGTGCTTGACGCAAAGTAAGCAGCCAGGAAATATTTGTGGAAAGAATAGATGCTCAGTGTCTGCTTGCCAAATAAATGAAGGCTTTGAATAAGGCAGGGCAACCAAAGATAGGGCTTAAGATGACGACTCCATTGTTTATTACACCTTATACCCAGGGGGTGTTATTCAAATTGTATAAGGAGCAATCAGAACTTGCTGTTGGTCTTAGTCCTGGGACACTGGTCCAAGAGACTTCCTGCTCCTCTAGGTGTTCATCTGTTAGCGGCTGGATCATGGGTGTAGGGCATTGTTCAGGAGAAGGACTGGGGTGTTTGGGAAAGTGGGAGAGGCTCTCTGGGCATTCAGGGCAGCAGGCATGTATCAACCAAACTGGAAGTATTTCAATAGTCTAATAACCAACATAACTGTACCGATATATACTGAACATACCTGAGCCATGAGTAATCACATGAGTAATCACCCAACCGGGATTTCACGTGGAGCACCGGCTTCTGAGTTGCTAAGTTTAAAGGCATTACGATAATTCGTATGGTATGAGTCATGCACCCAGGATCACAGCATCTGAAAGGGTACACACTTCCTGTGGAGTTGGGTCATGAATATAGATTAAAGGGAAACTTCAGATAGGTCTCCACTGCAAACACATGGAGGAAAACAGAGCCATTCAGCAACTTTTTTTGGAGGACATCTTTTATTAGCTTGATGCCTTGAGAAGTCAGAGATGCTCAACCTCTTCTTCATTAGCATTTTGATGTTGCTAATAGGTCCCGAGAGATGGTCTCACTAAATGATAAAACTGAACGTGCTGCCTCTTGAAGTGCAAGGTCGAGAGGCACGTGTGACGGCCAAGGTGTTGTTTTCTTCCCAAGGTCGGCAGAGCCTGGTCTACAGGGTCAAGCAGCCAAAGATCAAGTGGTAATGGCTGGACTTTGCCTAGTTGGGAGCTATGGTGGAGGCAGGAAGCTGACTGCAGATGGAAAGTCATTTTCCTTGAAGTTACCTGACCTTCCTTTAATCCTAAATGTACCAGGCGGAGGCCCAGCTCTTTTGCCTCAATTTGGCATCACTTCAGCTCAGATGCTGATTGAAGGTCAATCTGAGGGCCGGGTGTTCCAGGGGCAAATGCTGCCCCCTAGCCCTTCTACCACATGGGATTCTTTTTAACAATCCCTCCTTATCCGCCGTCTTCCCATTCCCAATCCTTGCCTTTCGTCTTCCCTTTTAATCATTTTCCTGGCTTATATCTCAAACTTGCCAGTGGCAAACAGAACAGAATTTGTTATTGACTCCTGGGTCACTTGTTTCATGGATTATTTCAGGTCCAATCCTATTAAATGTCTCCACTGTGGGGAAATCTTTCTGAATAACCAAATAGGGCATTTACTCCTCAAGTAAGGGACAGCTTATTGCAAGCAGAATTTGAGAGCAGGGTTTAGAAAGCGATCAGGTGGACTTTGTTTCCAGCAATAATGGCGAACTACATGACCTAAAAACCTTCCCTCTATAAAACTCCTATAAATGTTTTATAAAATATAACAAACATCTTTTTAAATGCATAGCTGAGCTCATCAAAATGTAAGGAAAATCCCCAGGGGGCCAAAACAAAGAGAGAATCAAAATTGGAGTGATAGGTGTGAACTGAAACTGGGGCTGCCCTGATTGTGTGCGTGTGTGTGTGTACGAGTGTGTGTGTATGAGTGTGTGAGAATGTGTGTGTATGAGTGTGTGAGAGTGTGTGTGTGAGTGTGTGTGTGATCTTTGTTATCAGGTGATTTGGGCTTAATATGCTTCAGCTGGGGGTGGGTGTGTGGGGAATTTGGATCTTTCCAACACCCTGAATAAAGCTAAGACCCTCAAAAAAATTCTATCCTTCCAGCAAAGGGCAGTGTGAGAAAAGATTGCTCATCTTAGCCTGAACTCTGGTTGGGGAAAATAAAAGTCTCTGGGAAGGCTCCTCCTGTTGTCATACACGTTTAGTATTTAAATTTACACTATCATCCAGAGCCTCAAATTCCAGGCAAAATAATTAATATAAAAGCGAGCCAATTTTGCCTTTTACCCTGGGTTGCCTGACACAAGGAAATGACATGTCTTGGGAAGGATGTATTTCAATCCAAACAAAATGGGAGCATCACAGGTAAAAGCTTGGATGAGCATGAGCTTACTCTCCAAAATCACAAAATACAAAGCTTCTGTGAGTCAGGTTGTCAGATTTAGGAAACAAAACAAAGCAAGACATTCAGGTAACTGAATTTTAGAGAAACAAAAAATAATTTTCTATACAAGCGTATCTCAAATATTGCATGCAACATACTTATACTAAAGAATTATTTATTGTTTACCTAAAATTTAAGGCTAAATTTAAATTTTACATGGCAACCCTATCTGTGCAAAAGTCAGGAGACACACAAATAGCAGGAGCAGACCACCCGGAACCCCAGATGCTAGAGTAATCCGATCTACACTTTCAAGGGATTGAATACATTAACTGATTGAATACATCTTAAAAACGTGAGAAAAGAAGAAAATATTAAAAAAATGGGAAGTTTTGAAAAAGAACTGAATACTACTTTGGAAGACAGTTTGGCAGTTTTTTACAAAAGTAAATTGCATCTTATCTCATGACGCAGCAATTGCATTCCTTGGTGTTTACCCAGAGGAGATAAAAGCTTGTGTCCACACAGAAATCTCCACATGGGTGTTTATAGCAGCTTTATTTATGATTGCCAAAAACTTGGAGCAACCAAGACGTTCTTGAGTGGGTGAATGGATAAATAAGCTGTAGAACATCCAGACAATGGAATATTACTCAGTCCTAAAAAGAAATGAGCTATAGAGCCATGAAAAGGCAGGGAAGAACCTTAATTGCATATTATTAAATGGAAGGATTCAATCTGAAAAGGCTACACATGTATGATTCCAACTATACGACATTCTGGAAAAGGCAAAATTATGGAGACAATAAAATGGGATTAGAGGGAAGGAAAGAAGTAATAGAAGAAGAAGTAATAGGCAAACACAGAGGGCAGTGAAACTATATGTTTGTATGTTACTATAATGGTGGATACCTGTCATTTTACATTTGTTTAAATCCATAGAATGTGTAACACCAAAAGCGAAACTTTATGTAAACATGTACTTTGGGTGATAATGATATATTAACATAGGTCCATCATTTGTAACACATGAAAACTCTGGTGGGAAATGTCTGCTGGGAAACTCTGGTTTGGAAATGGTGATAATGGGGATGCTATGAATGTGTGGGGGCAGGGAGTACGGGAAATCTCTGTACCTTGGCTTAATTTAGCTATGAACCCAAGATAGCTCTAAAAAGAGCAATTTCTTTTTTCAAAAAAGAACCAAAAATGGGGCACCTGGCTGGCTCAGTTGGTGGAGCATGCGACTCTTGATCTCAGGGTTGTGGGTTTGAGCCCCACATTGGGTGTAGAGATTGCTTAAAAATAAAATATTAAAAAAAATAAAAAGGACTTTTGGAAATAAAAATAAAGTAATTGAATTAAGAAAGACAAAACAAAACTTCAGGGTTGGATAAAATAGTTGCTTACACACTGTTGGAGAGAGAATAAGTGAACTGGAAGACAGATCTGAGAAAATTACCTGGAGGGCAGGGTAGAAAGATTAAGAGATGGAAAATATGTACTGGAACTTGGGCCATGGGGGAATAGAAAAAGATGACCTAACATATGCCCAGTAATATTTCAGGAAGGAGAAAATAGAAAGAATAAGAGAGATAAAATATTTGAAGAGATAATGACTGAGACTTATTCTAGACTGAAAAAAAAGACTCATTAGATTTAAGAAATACATCATGTTCCTATAAGAGAAAAACAAAAATAAATCCACATCTAAATACACCATAATGAGATTACAGGACACCAAAACCAAAGAGAAGATCTTAAAAGAAACCAATTACAAAAGACCAATATTAAGAAAAAGGGGGGAATGGAAAAAGAAAGGAAGACAAGAGGGAAAAACTAAAAGGTCCAACCTATTCTTTGGTGTTAGATCTATCTTTGAGCAGCGGCCCTACCTCTTTGACCTTAACTGCTTTGAGCCTTACTTTTCACATCTGTAAAATAAATATTCCATCCAAAGTTATCGTTGCTAATTCCCTGCAAAATGCCCAACACAAAGACTCATTTGTTAGTACGTGTTCATCAAAAAGGAGTTATTATTGACAGAAGTAATTTCCCCATGATAGAAATTCCTACAGCATAACCCCGCCCATGAACCCAACCTCAGGGTGATTAATACTTAAGTGTATGTCATATTGCAGAAAGCAGGTGCCATCCCTGCTGCAAAAACAAAAAACAAAACGAAAAAAAACAACACCTAAGCTTAAACCACTATCATGGGACTCAAACCTCCCTGCGATCTTGTCAACAGGACGTCTTCAGAATTACTATAAAAAAATCTCTCCTTTTGTAGTTTCCTTGTCTTCAAGACTTCTGTAAATTCAAAGATAAACCCAAGACCAACTTGTAAGCCTTCCTTGACCTCCCCCCAGAGCAGCTTACAAAGTCCTGCTACATGGTCTGTCGTACTTTCCTTTGTCATAGCATTGATCACATATTGTCTCTGCTCAATAACATTCCAGCTCCCTCAGTAGACTCTACGTAACTTGAAGGCAAGCACCTCACCTATCTTCCTCACCATTGAATCCACAGTCCTTAGGACATGAGCTGGAACTTTTTAGGAGGCACTTAAAAAGTTATTGTGTCTTCAAGAGAAAAGAAATTGGAAGTTAGGGATGGAATTCATTTACAGAGTTGCCGTACGTAAACACATGGTATTTTTCTAAAGTTGAAAGGGATTCTAGAGAACATCTAGTCTTCCCATTGCTTTTCCAGCTGGGAAAAATGAGGAGTTCCTCAATTCGTCTGAAAGTCTAGGGCTATTTATGAAATGGTGGAAATCAGACTCAAATCCAGCTTTGCCAGTTCCCAAATGGTATTGCTTATGTTCTATCGTGTTGCCTCCATGACCAAGGTCATGGCTGTGTAAGTGAAAGAAGCCAGGCACAGAAAGACAAATGATGTATGATTCCACTTATGTGAAATATCTAGACTAGGCAAATTCGTAAAGACAGAAAGTAGATTAGAAGTTACCAGAGGCTGGGAAAGGAGAATCGAGGAGTTACTGCGTAATGATGACAGAGTTTTTGTCTGGCGCGATGAACATGTTTTGGAAATAGATTGCGGTATGGTTGTATGACACTGATAATAGAATATCACTGAATTGTACACTTCAAACTGGTTAAAATGGCAAACTTTATGTTATGTATATTTTATCACAACTAAAAGAAAAAAGAAAAAAAGATCATGGCTATGGTCATAACCCGCTCGCCTTGCTTCTCCAGGCCATTGTAGACTGGGGACACATTCTTTAATGAGTATTAAAAAAAAAAATCATTGAGGGTAGGGTGTAAACAGGCAGAGATAATGCATGATGTGGGACCATCAAATTAAAAGTGACATTTCTCTATTATTAACCCACAATTTCTCAGCAAAGGAAAAGCTCTGAGCTGGCACTGGAAAAATACCAGTTCCATAAGCGATTTAATTTTTCTGGATAGGGTATAAAATAACTGCAAAAACCATAAAAGGTACCATATGGCACCAAAGAAAGGGGGAAAAGAGTTCTTTCTTGTTGTTGTTACTACTCAATGAACAATTAGTTCTCTATTCTCCTAAACACATTAAGGTGCTATTAAGAGAAAAATTTCAAAAGTGTCAAGAAGACATATCCTAAATGGAAAGAAAGTTGAAAAGATAAATAAAATGAGCATTCCTTTAGCTATATTTGGTGGAGTCCTGCAGAGAAAAAATATTCCAGCTGGGCAGCATTGAGACATAGTTTATTAATGCAGTTTCCCCCACAGCAGGACATAGAAAGAGAAATTGGTAAAACAGTCACATTAAAAAATTATGACTCCTACATCTGATCTTTATGAATACACAGAAAAGAAACTGTCCTCTTGAGTCGTCCTTGGGCCATGTTAAGGCAGAGATGCAAAGGATTTTTTTCCCCCTCCAAAGCCTCACAACAGCACTATTTGCTCACACGTGGTTGGAACAGACTGCAAGTTACTTTCCCCATTAAGGGAATCTTAAGGGTGTTTATAAGCAGAACTTAGGGAAGATTTGGAGCAGTTCTCCCAAATATATTTTGAAATAAAGCACTTCAGTCTTCTGTTTTTTAAAGAGTATACCAAATTGAAGCCTGTGTTCCTTT
This sequence comes from Phoca vitulina, assembly GCF_004348235.1. NCBI lineage: Eukaryota > Metazoa > Chordata > Mammalia > Carnivora > Phocidae > Phoca > Phoca vitulina. Next base: position 14,607,277 of record NW_022589719.1, on the reverse strand, counting down.
TGGGGAAAAACTGTAGTCAGTGATAAACTGGTTATAAATGGAATTCTCTGGCATCTTAGAGCTGGAAAGGAGCTTACCCATCATCATCTAATCCAGTGTTTTGCAGGGGGTAGTCTGTGCCCCACTAATGAGTTATGAAATCAGTTTAGAGGGTCACAGCTAACACTGGGAAGTAAAGGGAGAGGAAGGATAGACTAAAATTGAATTGAATATTAAAAGCATTTTGCATATACTGTTTTGAGAAACTTTTGTTTCAGTTGTATGCCTCTGTGTGTGTGTTTGTGTGTGTGTACATGCTGGTTCACAATGTAAAGTGCGTGCCTTACTGTGAGTTCTGGTCAAAAAAATGGGAAAGTCACCAATGTACTCCAACACTTTCTGTTCCAGGTAAGACACCTGGAACCAGATGGGGGGAAATGACTTTCTCAAGTGACATGTGAGTCAGAAGGAGGCCCCGGCTCTTGGGACTCCCAGGATCCTTAACATTCGACTCTAATGAGGGAAGCATACTTAGAGGTGGGTGTCAACTCATGCTCTGTGGTTTCCATACCAACCCTGCAGCTGGCATTCTAGTCCCTTCTGGAGCAATGGCTATGCTCCTGGATGAACTGGACTCCCCTTTCTCCTTCACTACTAATTCTGCCAACCTTTCACCATATAGCATCAGTGGGTCTGTGAGATGGAGCAGGTGTGTGGATGGACAAATAATCCACACTGGGGCTTGGATGATCCACGACTACTGGATAGCTCAGAAGGTGCAAAATTCCACAGCTCACTGCAGCCTGGAGTTGAAGAGCCACATGAGAAACAGAATCACAGCCTCCCGTGAAAAAAGAGGAGGTGCCTGTGACCACTCGCATAGAAGACATTCTCGGAAAGGAGACAACCAGCTGACAACTGTGGGCTTTAAGTAATTTCTGCCAGACTCATGCACTCTGGCTGGTCTTCCTGAGCCAAAATAGAAGCATGCAGAGAGTGTTCTATATAGCTGCAAAGATAAAGAAGGATTATGAAAGAGGATCCTGCCTGGGACCGAGAGTGCCTCTGATTTTGACTTAGAGGAGAAAGTGATCTCCCTCACCAAGAAACAAACACTTAAATTGCGTTTATTATGTGCCAGGCACTGTTCTGAGAATATTAACAAATATTTACTCATTTAATCCACATAATCAACCTTTAGGCCTTACAGGACTCTCCTAGCTGCAGCCGTAGGCAGGTTGAGAAGAGTTGAGATGTGTTAAAATAATGTGTTTTCCTTCCTGACTCGAAGACAGGAGGGCAAATACTCTTAATAGTGTAGAACTATGTCACTGATGAAGGGAATTAATCAATACTCAAATCCAGGGAGAAAAGGTCAACTGCCTACTTTCTCTTGGCAGAAGGAATTGGGAGGAGGATTGTTCTTGCAAAGAGTCATCACTTTTTGATGCTTTCTAGAAGTGGTGCTGGATCTGCAACAAGCCATTTACTTAAAAAAAAATTACCCTCCTATATTTAGAGGATAGCTGCTTTGGTGTGAGGCATCTGCTGGGGTGCAGAAACCACACTGGCAGGCCCATGTAGAGATCAAACCTGTGCCCTTGGCCTTATCCAGTGCTTTGTATAGTGGCGGGAGACGGTCCTTGGTACTTTGTTGAATTCATTTATTACACTTCAAACCCTGAACCTGACCTTGGAAACTGCTAGGTTTGGTTTTGATGATGAAAATTAGTTGGGGTTTACTGAGTGTAAGAAGGGCAAGAGGTTTTTTAAAGATGAAGAGGAAGTGAATTTTTTTTTTGAAGTACCTATTACATGCCCCTTATGTTTTATATGTTAACGTTAAATCCCACAATACTCTGATCGAATTTCCATTTCATAGATGAGGGAACTAAGTTAAATGATTTGCTGAAAGTAAATAGGTAAGGGACAGAATTCAGAATATAGTTTGCCTGCAGAATCCATTACTCTTTCCACATCATGCTGCAGCCTGAAAGTTTGGGTTTTCTTTTCTTTTTTTTTTTGTCATCTGAAAAATGATTTGGCCCTAGCAGTATTCACCGACCATGGCAAATCTTTAATTGATCTTTCCATGCCATAGCCTACCGATTATCCACGAGGAATAGCAACAGTTAAAGCCTGTTCTCTGTAATTAAGTCTGGTTCCCTTACCAACTCCACCATGTAATTAAACTTATTTCTCGAACAGGCAGATATGGTTCACTAAAGAATCTGAGAAGAGCCATTTAAATCATGCTTAGTTTCTTGCTTTGGGTTAATGGCCAAGTCTGGGCTCGGAACTGAAGTTTAAGAGGAATGTAGGGAATGTTGCTGGCCCAGAACTCACCAGGCTTGACTCTACACGGGAGTCAGGGTGTATTTCCTGCATGATCTGTGAAACTTATTTCTGCTCATTGTTTTCCTCGATGAACGTGTTGGGCAAAAATGCAGGTTGCTAAATATTTATCCTTTTCTGGGAACAGCCTTGGTTGGCTTAGGCAGCAAATCTTATATAGTTATCAATCATCAGAAATGGAAAATGCTTTTTGAAGGGTGTAATTATCAGAGGTCTCATGTGAACAGTCTTAAAAAAAAAGATATTTCCCGTATCAGTACATTCTGTGGCTGCACTAATGAAAAAATTTGGCTTATCCCACAAAGTTTATGGACTTTACTTTTTTTTCAGTTGAAATAAGATTTGACTTAGCATCAGGCACTGAAAGCGTAAGGATGGTATTAAATAGTGAAATCATACAGGCTGTGTTGTAATGCGGAGTGAGAAGGGGAACCCACAGAGATTCAATTATCTTCAGGAGTCTATAAAACCCTAGGCTCACAAACACACATCAAATAAATAACTATTAGAGTAACCAAAAGTTGCTTTGAGTTAAAAGTCATTAAATAAAAATAAGATAATAGGCAAGATCACTTGGATCCAGACATCAAATAAAACGTCAAGATGAAACACCGGTGGGTTGTAAAACAAACACAAACCAAACCCCTCTCTTCTTCTACCATGGGTCAAAAAAGGAGCTTAAGACAATCCGAAAGTATTTCTAAGTCTGCAGTCCCCAAAATGTAAGGATTCAAAGGTCCCATACAAAGTACTGCCCACTTTCTTGGTCTCACCATTGCTGTTCTAGGGACTTATGCAATTAGTACCTGGAAAAAAACCCAACACAACCTCTTAAGAGGGTTGGAGGAGTCCTGATCTCCTGGATGCAATGGAATTTATGCCAGGAGATTTTTTTTTTTTTTTTTTATGCCAGGAGGTTAAAGAGAACAATTAATTTACGACTTTCTCTGTTTGCAATATGTGCTCCACTTGTTATCTGTACATATTGTGATGCATGGTAATTACAATGCTGAAAAAAACGTGCAACACGTGCCCATTGTAGTTAGGCTTAAAAAGGGGGCATTTGTCATTTTAGTCTGCACATCTGGTTCTATCATATTTGCCAAATGATTAATATAGGAATATATCACAGTGAAATCCTTTTATATCACAGTTTTATTTGCCAGGAAATAGAATACTTTCCTTCCCTCTCCCTCCCCCACATTCTCTACTGAACTCTGAAATTTCCTGCACTAGGGTTCATTTGAGTGAACAGGACAGAGAAACTGCTCTTGTCTTTGTTCAATTCTGTTAGTTCCGGTAATCACAACTGGGATATATATGCATCCTTTGTTTTAAAAAGCACACACACAAGGGAGAAACCCTAAAGCTTATTCTAAAAGCAGGTAGGGCATCAGAGATCTCCCACAGTTAAAACCAGAGAAATTAAATTCTAAATTTTAAACTCCCTTTTATTGAAATATAAGTTTGTTTAGTATATTTACAACACACTTTATGCACATATATACACAGAAGGCAAATTTTGTCAAATAAAAAAGTTTTTCTTAATAAAAAACTAAAATAAAAACAAAGTAAAGTGCATGAAATTCATTTTCTTCTGGTGAACATCATCATTGTCAAAATTTTGGTCGGAGGGGAGGGGGGAGGAAGAAGAAATTCATTACTTGACTCTGCATACGGCCGGTCCTGCATTTGTAGCCTTTAGGCCAAAAAGACATGTGGTAAGGAACAAGTCAGACAAATTGTCAGGGTCTGGAGGACCCCCCCCCCCCCCCCCCCCCCCCCGGCCCGCCCCCCCCCTTTTTCCCCCCCGGGGCCCCCCCCCCCCCCCCCCCCCCCGCTCCTAACAGTGATCTCACCGTGAACGGTGCTGGAACAAAGGCAGAACACAGGAAGGGGGCTCCACCAGCCAATGTCACAGCCCTGCTCCGGGGCCACCAGCGCGGCGTTTGGGAGGAAATGCACAATTAGCTCAACGGCTCAAATAGAAGTTTTCCTTTTTCGGAAAGGGGAATGAGGGGGTCAGGGAATGGGATGCATCTCCCACGGAGACGGCCAGCCGGGGGCCAGACTCCGGCCGCCAGTTTCTTCGGATCCAAACTCCGTGCGGATGTAGGGCAGAATCCTTTTATAGGCTGGGCGGAGGGGCTGTTACACTTCTCGCCCCGGTGAGTTCGTCCTCCCCGAACTTTGAAAGGAAACAGCGCGAGGCTGAAAGGGGCAGGTGGGTGAAGCCGTGAAGTTTCAGCCTCCATTCCGCTGGGGCCGCTGGCTGGGCGTTGGCCGGTCCCAGGCGGTGGCCGAGGCGACGGCCCTTCCCCCATCATCCACTCCCCAGCCAGGGGTCTCTCCCTCTCTTCTTCCAGGGGACGCTAAGTCCCCGGTCGGCGGCCGTACTTGGCCTTACAGTGCAAAATGTGCTTGGCGAGGAAGTCGAGGCGGCGCTGCAGCAGCTGGGCGTGGGGGTCGGCGAGCGCGGCCAGCTCCGGGAAGCGAGGCTCGTGGCGCCGATAGAGGCGCAGCAGCCGGGCGGCCGCGTCCTGGCCGCGGTGCAGCTCCAGGACGCGCCGCGCTGTCCGCTCGCGGAACACGCACACCGACTGCAGCAGCGGCTCGTTATACTTGTCCCACATGCTCGCCACCCGGTAGCCGTGCACCAAGCCCGCCTCGTTGTCCAGAAAGACCAGCGCCCCGCCGGGGCCGCGGTGCAGGTTGCTGGTGGCGCGCTGCATGACGCGCGGGTCCCACTGCAGGCTGAAGAGGTTGCTGACGAGCCGGTCGAAGTTGGCCGTCAGATAGTCGAAAAGGATCAAGTCGGTCCACTGCACCAGGTCCACCAGCTCCGCCTGGCTGCGGTTGGCCAGCTCGCCCCCGGCGGCACGCAGGGGCCGCAGCTGGCCGTCCTCGGAGCGCCAGGGCGCGGGCACCACCACGTCCGTGAGGTTGGGCAGCCAGCGCGTCAGGCTCACCACGCTGCCCTCCGTCCAGTGCGCCGCACGAAGCTCCTCCTGCACCTGCGCCCACTGCGCGCCGCGAGCCTCCACCCGGGCCAGTGCCAGCGGCGGCACGTGGCGCTGGAGGCCCAGCAGGCGCGCCAGGTAGTAGGACAGGGCCTCGCCCTGTATCTGCTCGGGGTTGATGCCGTAGCGCACGCAGGCGCGGGTGCCGTCGGAGAAGCGGGCCAGCCGGTTGGAGCTGCGCCCGCAGCCGCCGCGCTCCAGGGCCACCACCCGGGCGCCGCGCACCGCCTCCAGCCACGCCGCCGCCTGCGACTCCGAGAAGCCGCGGGGCACCTGCTCCTCCAGGCCGCGGCTCCAGAAGACGCCCCCGTGCACCGCGGCGCGCCCCTCGGGCCCGGGCCGCCCGGCTGGCACGTGCCGCCCGCGCTCGCCCGGGGGCCTCCGGGCCGGGCGGTCCGCGCCGGCCGCCAAGGTGAGCAGCGCCCGGAAAGTTTTCAGGGAGCCGCCGCGGGCGTCCCGCGCCAGCGGCGGGGGCAGGGGGAAGCGAGGCGCGGGCCCCGGGCCGCCGCTCCGGGCCGGGCGCCGGGGGAGTCGGTCTTCGGGCGGCTGGGTGCGCGGCGGCAGGAGCCCGCCCCACAGCGCCAGCAGCGAGCCCAGCGCCAGCAGCCAGAGCCCCGCGGCGGCGGCGGCAGCGGCGGCGTCCCGCATCCTCCTGCCCATGCTCCCCCCCCCGGCCGTGCCGGGGCCGCCGCCGCTTCAAGCCGAGCCCGGGCGCCCCGGTCCCGGCGGCGAGGCGGGCCCGGCAGCGTACTGGCTCCGGGGCTCCGGGCGCCTCAGCCCCATCGCGGCCGCGGGGCTCTGCCCGGCGCTGGGAACTCGCCGCGCCGCCGCTTCCCAGCTGCTTTTGTATTTCGCTGTGAGACCCTCGGGCGGGCGCGATTCACAGGCGCCCGGACCACGTGGGAGCGAGGGGGATTCCCCTCCCCCTCCGCCGCTCCCCGCCCCTTCCCCTCCTCTTCCCCTTAAAGCGGCGATGGCTCCTTCCAAGCGGGAGAGGCGGCCCCACTTCGGTCGGGGACTTCGGGGCCTGGTGGAAGCCGGGCTAGCGGCGCCCGCGCGGGGGCGTCGGAGGGGGCGGCGCCGAGCCCGAGCGGCGCGGGAGAGGGAGGGACGCGGCTCTGGCCCCGGCGGGGATCGCAGTGGTCGCCCGGTCCCCTGCGCCGGGGCAGCGCCTGGCCTCCTGCAAAGTTCCGAGTGACCCCTGCCGCGCTCCGGGCGCCGCCAGGCGCGGGTTGGGGCGGGTTCCTTCGGCTCGTCGCTTTCCGACGGTGTGATTCACCCTGCCTTATGTAAATCCACGGGAAGCTCTCCGAGCCACAGAGACTGTGACTCCAGCCCGGTTAGAGACAACTTTGAACCGACACCCCGTTTTCGAGCGCGCCTACCACCGCGGGTCACTGCGGGCGCGTGCGCTTTGAGGTTGGTCGTTGCATCTTTCCCGAGGGACTCACGGGGAATTAAACCTCGCTGTGCAAGTAATAGAACACCTAGGCTAGCTCCCAGCCGTTCGTTTATCCGTTCATCGAAGCTTGGTCTCAGGGCAGTAAAACCCACAGAATCTCCCCGTGCTCCTGGAGCTTACGTTCCAGGGAGAGGTTCAGGTTGCTATGAGAACATTGTAACCCAGGATCTGACCTTGTGCAGGAGGGAGAGGTGTCAGAGATTCTCTCTCCAAAGAAATGATATAATTTTGCCCAGGAGGAAACTGAGGCGGAAAAGGCTTGCTCAATACGGCGGACTTAGCCAGTGCACAAACTAAATAAAATTCAAACTCGGACCTTCTGGCAGCACGCCACCTGATTTTCCCTCCATCAGGAAAGCTCATTATTTTTTATCAAGTTGCCAGCATTTTCATTTTTTTTAACTCACTGTCATTTAGCCACTTGATTCTCCAAATGTGATTTTCAATTCAAATGAAAAAAAAAAAATCCCGATATTACATTTGACTTGCTGGTTTAATGGTTTCAGGGAAAAATAAATGGTTGGGGGGGGGGGGGGGGTGGGGAGGGGGGAGAAAAAAAAAAAACCCAAAACAATGACAAAAGAAACCGCACTGTCTTCCAGCCACCTCTGGGTTCAAGCCACCAAGAAGGCTCTTGGGCAAGAATTGGCTTCCCCCTTCCCTCTCTGCAGGAGTGTGTCCCAGATCCAAACCAAGATTCCCAGGTAAGACGCAAGATTGGGGGTGGAGGTGGACTCCACCTCCTGGAAGCAGGAGTTAGAAATCTGTTTTTTTACATGTGTTTCTTTTCTTTTTATCCCCCATCAGGTGCACATGGGGGTTTTCAACTTTATTAGCTCATCAGCTGGCACCGATTATATTTTATTCTCCAAAGAATGAATGTTTAGAGTTACAGGGCAGACACCCTAATGTTTGTGGCTGAACAGAGGCATCAAAAGACCACATCTGGAGCCTTCTAGAGCTGACCCTGTATACCCTCAAGTGTTTCCATATTGGCTGAAGTGTGGAGTCTTTGTTGAATCTGTTCCACACCACGCAGCTGTATCATGCCTTTTTTATACATCTTATCTGATGCTGCGGTCACTATGGCTCCCATATGTAGGCATCAAAACATAGTAATTCATTAAAAGGTACTGTTCCTGCTCTGTGTAATCTCCTCACCCTCTATGTTAACCTAGAGGGCAGGGACTAATATTTCTTAACCTTTTATTTCTCTTACCACTTAACATAGTGTATTACACTAAATAGGTGCTCAATAAATTGAATTTGATTTTTTATCTTTTGGTTTAACTTCTGAGAATTTTTTTTTTAATGCAGTGCTTTTAGCTTGGGTAAACCGTGAGCAAGATTGCCACCTTGTGGGCATAAGTGGAATATCATCTAATTAGAGAAATGTGTATGCATGTTTAAGAGGATGATTCGTTATTTCAGCCAAATTCTGAGCATATGAGGTGGCTATCACAGCCTGTGACATGTCCTAGGTGCTATGGGGAAAGCCAAAGTAGTTGGTGTCTCTGTCTCTGAATTACAACGGATAGTTCATTGTCATTGTCTGAGGAGTTCCTCTGGTCTATTTTTCAGGGCTGCCTGGCACAGGGCCTGGCACTTAGTGAGTGTTCAATAACAATTTGCTGAGTAAATCATTGGAATGTTAATGAGATTTTCTGCAAGTGGCATGTATTGATTTGAAAAAAACCAACTTACTACTGAAAGATACAGAATAAGAACTTTCATTTTAGGGACACCTGGGTGGCTCAGTCGGTTAAGCGCCTGCCTTCAGCTCAGGTCATGATCCCAGGGTCCTGGGATTGAGTCCTGTATCAGGCCCCTTGCTCAGCGGGGAGTCTGCTTCTCCCTCTGCCTGCTGCTCCCCCTGCTTGTGCTCTCTCTCTCTCTCAATCTCTCTCTTTCTGACAAATAAATAAATAAAAATCTTAAAAAAAACTTTCATTTTAAAAGGAGAAAAATATCAGTGAAGGCTCGGCATAATGTAGGAAGAGGAAGCAGGTGACTTTCATTTTAGGAGGGCTGGCCTCAAACACAGATACTCCAAGTCCCAGAATCTTTCCATCATGTTCCTGATATTCATGAAGAAATTGGGTCTTAAAGAAGTTGGCTAAGATCTTACCTCTTGGAAGAGGGCCTGACCTTATCCTAGCCCTTTGCCTGCAGCCACAGGACCCAATGCACCATGTACCACGATGGGAAGCCCTAACAGAAGCTTGAGCAAGTGCACCGAAATACAGAAAAGCACCAAAGGACTAAAACCAAATAAAAACTAAAAAACAAACCCCAAGTGGAATGCCATTTTAAAGTAGTATTTGATTATTTTAGACAGAGTTAAAATATTGAACACGCTCGTCTGGTTTACCTGTAAGATGACAATGTTCCCACTTGCCTTAGGCTCCCAGCCTGGGGATGCTCCCCTCCTCCACTCATGGCCAAGCCCTGCGGCTCCTTGGGAGAGCACCGTTCATCACAATGTGCAACCCCTGGCCCTCCTGCCCTTCTGGCAGTTGCTTGGGGATGAGGGAAGGTGCTGCTCATCTGTCCCTACCTAGGAACCTGTTTTCACCTTGAAAACTTTCTAAACATGCCTCAGAGCTTCTCCCTGAGCCTCGACTTGCAATTGCTTCAAATTTTTCCATAGTCCCACTGGAAGAATGATCTGGCTCATTTAACAGTGCCTCCTGGGAAAGGGGGCAGGTGGCATTGAGCACTGGGAGCAGGGCAGGAGGCTCGGAGTTGGAACATGTCCCAAGTCTGACATTTCCACATTCTGGCTGTTTCCTTTCTGGCCGGTTGTTTCCCTTCTATGAGTTTGGGTTTCCACATCTGAGAAATGAGGATGATAAATCCTGCCTACCTCACACAGTTGTTAGGAAGTGCTAGCGAGACATTAATAAGCACTACAATGCTGGCGGCAAACACTGAGTGCTTATGATGGGCTTGGCACAGGGCTTTATCTGCTTCATCTGGCACACACACGTTTCCAACAAATAGGAATGTGCCCACTTTGCAGATGGGAACACTGAGGCTTAGCCAGTGACAGGCCCGCAGTCGTATAGCAAGTAAACAGCCAGGCTGAGATTCCAGAATGATGGAGGACAAACCCTTGGCAAAAAAAAAAATACTGGGAAAATGTCAGATAGAAAAAATTATTGCATTTAAGCAAAGTAGGCTTAACTCAGATTAAATTTTGCTTTGAAATGTTCTCAAAGGTTGCTACTAACTGAAACGGTTAAGAGAACGGACCCTCAAGCCAAATTGTCTGGGTTGAAAACTTCCCAGGTGTGTAACCTTAAGTAAGTTACTTGGCCTCTGTGTGCCTCAGCGTACTCATTTGGAAAATGCAGTTATAGTCTTATTGGTGTTACTAACACTGGCGGTAACAATTATGTAACATCTGATGATTAATATGAATTAATAGTAACAAGCCTTGTAGCTTATTGTGAGGATTAAATTAGTTCCTCTATTTTTTTTAAAAAGATTTTTATTTATTTATTTGACAGAGAGAGATATAGTGAGAGAGGGAACACAAGCAGGGGGAGTGGGAGAGGGAGAAGCAGGCTTCCCGCTGAGCAGGGAGCCCGACGTGGGGCTCGATCCCAGGACCCTGGGATCCTGACCTGAGCCGAAGGCAGACGCTTAACAACTGAGCCACCCAGGCGCCCCAATTAGCCCCTATATTTACAGTGCTTAAAAGACTAAGAGTTCATGCTTACAGTATTTGTGTAATTCTGTGCGTGAGATGGCCAGCTCTGTGACCCTGGGCAGCTTTCTAACTTCTCTGGGCCATAGTTGTATTATTTGGGTCTCTCTCCTCCCCACTCTTTGTCCCCCTAGGGTGTATTATTTTCCTGCTTGAGGATCATTTTCCTTTTCTTGGTATGTCTCTATTAGATTATGAGCTCAAGAATTGCTTAACTGATCCTGCCCTCACGTTCCTGGCTGTCAGAGGCAGGTATGTACACACCTTGTTCCAGGTAAATCCTACTGTACAGTTAGAAGGAGGTCAGGAAATGTGAGAGTCTCTGCAACTCGTCTGCCTGCCTGAATGAGTCCCACTTTTAAGAAAACACTGTATTTCTGGAAAGAAAGTCAGGGTTGACATAAACGTGTAATTTATGGTGAGACTAACATTTTTATGAACCTCTTTATTCCACGTAGCTCTCTTTTGACCTGCTTTTGAAAAATGTTCCTATAGCCACAGGTGTTAGAAGCAAGAATCTAAAGGTTAGGGCATTGGTGAATTAATTTAGTAAATTTGAAAGCCATTGCTGACACGCATCTCAGTCCCGTAGCATCATGCTCGAGTTACAGGGTGTGGTGGTAAAAATTCTGGGCTTGGCACTTAGGGACAGGAGTTTTCTTTCTCTGCTATAATTTAGTTCAACTGCCATTTTTTGTTCATATGTGGAAGGCCAAGAACTGGGCAGTAAGTGACGGGGCATCTGCTTTTCTCTCACCCTTAACGCCGTCGGGAGCTTTGATTGCCTATCTTCTCTTCAGCCTCCTCTTCCCTTCCTTCTTTCTGGCAGCTCTTCATCCTCCTTCCTGCACCTGGTGCTGGAAGCGAGGCTGGACCCTGATTGGGCGAAGCCAGTCGTGGTGCTTTCAGTCCTCTTGCCCATGTTAGGTTTAAGCATAAGCTTATGATACCTTTCTGGCCAGTGAGACCTGGAGTCCCCAGGGAGGTTTCTGGAAAAGATATGGCCCCTTTTCTCCGTGGTTCAGATCCAGATTTGAGGGCTTGGACTTGGGATAGTCACCGCATAACTACAAGGGGAGCTAAGTGGACACATTGACGGTGGCAGAGCAGAAAGATGGAAGGAGGAGCCTGGGTTCTTGGTAATGGCGCCAAGCCCTCAAATTAATCAACTCCGAAGCCACCCTTCCTCCGGACTTGCCACGTGGTTGAACGCACACTGAGCTGGGGTTTTGGTGTGCAGTCAAAAGATTCCTAAATGCTGTCCCTCTCACAGAGGAGCTTACACACCAGACTAGGGACGAACCCATAAGTAGATCTCTCCCATCACAAGGGTGCTCCTGGGCAGGCGGCACGGTGATGCCTTTAGGGACATGTGCCGTGCAGCCCGGCCAAGTCTTGCACTTACTAGCTGTGTCATCTTGGGAAAGTCACTTAACCTCTCTGGGCCTGTTAGCTCATCTGAAAAGTGGAGGCAATGACTGTACCTGCCTCATTACGTGATTGTGTGGTTGAAACGCACATGTAAGCCTTTAGTAAGTGCTCCAGCTATTACGGAAACATACACTACGTGAGAGCGTGGAGGAGGGGGCAGCAAATTCCGCCAGGGAAAGCCAGGAAGGCTTCACCAAGGACGCAGATGTGAAGCTGAGTCTTGAAGGGCAAGGGCGGGGGGGGGGGGGGGTTTGCAGGTCAGGCTTTGGGGGAGAAGGGCATTCATATGAGCAGAGGGAACCACAGGGGAGCTCAGCAGCCATGAGCCCATGGGCAGATTACCATATCTTTCAGGAGCTCCATTTCCTCAACCTTAACAGCACTTGAGTAGGTGGGATTAGCTTAATCCGCTTTGGATATAAGAAACAATTCGCAGGCCCCCTCCCTAGATTGAGAAGCACCAGGTTAGGGATTCTCCACGGCCCAACGATGGCTGTCTGCACCCAGCCTGAAGACATTCACTCAACAAACATTTCCCATGAAAGAAGGTGCTGCCGGCTGGCTTTGCTGCTTTCTTTGTTCGTCGCCACCCAGAGCTTTATCCAGCATGCAATTAGCCATGCTGCTCGAGCTCCGCTTCCTTGGGCCCCTGCACATCTCATCAGTCAGATAGAGGCTGAAGCTTAATTAAGCTTGTAAAGCTTGCTGATTTTCTCAGATGAAAGGTGGCCCATAAGCACCAGGTTTTATTTTGGTGGCTTCTGCCAGGAGTTATTATAAATAGGGCTTTGTGCACAGTGGCTGAGCTCTTAGGTTGATAATGTGTCAAGACCAATCGAGGCTTCCGAGAGCAGAGATATTATCATAATGGTTCCATCATAGGCGGTGGGTGTTAATGGAATGGGCCGTGGAAAAAAAAAAAAAAGAAAAAGAAAAACATAGTGCAGGCAGCGAAGCCGGGATAGAGGAGGCTGCCAGTGAGGTCTCGCCTGCTCCTGGGATCGCCATCATAATCATTAGCGTTATTAGCCTTGGAGTTATTCTTCTGCGGTCTCTTCGAGACCAGACTCAAACTCCCAATAAAAAATGGATGCTTTAACTCCAAATGAAAATATATTCTTCGCTGCTTTTTAAAATCCATTTACATTGAAATGATGGCCAGCAGGTAAGTAATTCATAAGTGGGGGCTCACTGCAGTGCAGACCGGAGTGTCAGCAGAACGGTGAGCAGCCTGAGTGGGAGATCGAGGGACTTGCAGCCCCGGGAAAAGTCATCACCGTGGGACTGAAAAGGGGCCAGAAGGGGTAACTAACAGGCGCTCGCTGGTGTCTGGTGGGGATCAGTGAATGGAGACGTAGCTTCACGTTTCAACAATGAGATGAGGGGAAGCCAGCTACACATTCTTCAGCAACGCAGCCCCTGGTTGGGAATGTGCCAGCCTCGTGGGCCCCGGCTGGCATTGCCTAAAGCCAGTTTTCTGCACCCCATAGGCGGACGATCGATAACGTCTGGTGGTGATGGCAGTCGAGATGATGATACAGCCGTGGTGTCTCCCTCTTGTTGGTTGAACCTGCCCCGCTCTTTCGAAGTTCAGTTCATCTCTATCCAGATTCCTATCCTGCAGTTTGGGAGGGTGCAGGGACTCCATTTCTGAGAGTCCCTGGGGCTTTGTTCCTCAAGCTTGTTCTTCTGCATCTGCTTCCTGCTTCTCTGTTTGTTGCCTTGACTCCAGCACACATTAACATGGCTGTGAAATTCAGTGTCTTAATCCCTCCCCCTCCACCAAATGCACTTGGACCAAAGGTACGAGTTTAGTGACTTTGCTGAAGATCTGCAGGGCTCCCCAAACTGGGGGTGGAGGGTGTCACATTGAGCTGTCCTTCCCCTCCTGTCTCTCCTCCTGCCCTTTGTGGAGAAACAGGCAGATTTCCCCTGAGTTTCATATAACTCAGGGCCACTCCTGCCATTCAGGCTTGCTCAGGACCTCAGGTTCCAGACTGTAAAGATGTCTCTCACGATCAAACTGGGAAAGGGATTCTGGTGGACACAACATCTCCAGGGTACTTCCTACGTGTAAGGCAGGGTGCTGAGAGCTTTCTGTGCACTTAAGCTGTAAGACCCACCCCATCCTGTCCCGGAGTTGTTATTCCCCCATTTCATTGATGGGAAAACTGGAGCATTGTGACAAGTAACACCTGGCTCAGGAGACTTCTGCTAAGTGGCAGAAGACGAATTCCAACCCTGGTGTGCCAAGAGAGCAAAGTTACATTCCCTACAATGGCCCATGGCCTCCTGGGGCTGAGAAGAGTCCCGGAGAGTTAGCAAAGAGGCCTCTGACTAGGAACTCGTCTCTTCCTTGGCACTGACACATTGCCTTTCTCCAAGCATGTCTGAAACAGGTGCTCATTTCTAGCTCTCTTTGGCTGCGTGATGGAGCCCATCTACTGGGAGATGGTGCAGGCTGGAAAGCTCCATGTGGTTGATATTGTATCCGGTGGGGTAAGAAAGGCTAGAAAAAAAGTGGGTTGACCTAATAGTCCCGCGGACCATACCATTGCTGTCTCAGGACCAGAATAGCCTGAGCATTGCATGCAAGAATGCCAACTGTAATTTCTCCTTTGGTTTCTCCCCTCCCAAGAGCCAACTCTGAGACTGCCACAGGGAAGCAGGCAGGTGCTCTGTGGGGCCGGGCATGTTTGTCACACAGCGGACAACTGAGACGTGCTCTTGAATATCTCTGGTTCCTTTTCATTTCAATGGAGGGGAAAAGGAAGCAAGAAACCTCAGAGGCCATTTCTTGCCTGCCTGAGTTTAAAGAATGGCTGCATTTTAGGGACAGTATGGGCCTAAGGAATAACGGGAAAGGCTGAGGATTAATGATGGTGATATATTTATATAGCTTCTTGCAGTTTTGCCGAGCGCTCTCCCATGCCAGTCTGGTGGATTTTTACGACAGCCTGCGAAGGAGGAGTAGGGGGCAGGCGTGGGTGACTGTTCTTCTTTGATGGAGGAGAAAGTTGAGCTACAGAGGGTTGTGTAATGAACACAAGGTAAACAGCGAGTTCCTGGCATACCTGGAACTTGAGCACACTTTACCTGACTTCCACATCAGAGCTTTCCCATGGTGGTCCCTCTTTGCTCGGTTCTGTTCACATCTGCAGACTGTCACTATCCTGGTTTTCCACATGGTTACACATTCATGTTATATGTATGTTACAATGTCCATTAAAACTCCAGTAAGGAGGGCAGAAGGAAGAACCCAGGGACAATTCCTAAAGAGCTAGAATATTTAAAAGTTCCTCTCCTGTTAAGCAGTGCTTTCTATTTCTCCTGCTGGCATCTGTGACAGAAAGGAGGAGGGAAAGAAAATCAGAAGGATTGGGGGAAAAGAGAGGGATTATTTTGAAATCTTTTCCTTTGCTTGCCTGTTTCTGTTGGTTAAATAACCAGAGGGTAAATAAGGGCTTTAACCAAAGGGAGTCAGAGAGAGAAAGTGAGGGTAATCACCAATCACTGGGTTATTTTCTAAGTGACTTTTTTGAGGTGGGGAGGGAAATCATAAAACAACCCAGAATTGGCAAAGAAGAAATAGTAAGAAACAAAAAGCTTTCTCTTGGTTCTCTGCTCCCATGTATGATACCCTTGCTCGCACAGGGCAAAACCAAGCCAACAGGCTAAAAAGAGGGTCCTTGACCTTGCCATGTTTTCCCACCGAGAGGGTCATTTAGTTAGGGATACTGACAGCTCTGCATGCCCCTTAGGATCAGTGAGGGACTGGACTACATAGAAGTCCTCCCGCCTTGTTTTTCTCATTTGTAAAATGGGATATTAATGTTTCCCTCATGGGGGTACTGTGAGAATTAAATGAGATTATGGGAGTAGGTAAAACAGAGTAGGTGAAAAGTCCCAATATGGTTTCTGGCACATCGTAGGCATTCAGTTGATATCATAAAACACACACCCAGCCTTGTAGAGACACATCTGGGAGGATACATATAAACTGTCCATAGTATTACTCCTCAAGACGTGTGTGTGCTTGGGGTGGGCGGAGGGAGGCACTTTGACTTTTTACTGTATACATTTTTACTTTACCTGTCCTAGAGTACTTGGAGGAAGCATGGTGCATAAGTATTGATGGGTGTGTGTGGAGGGTCAAGTTAAAAGTTAGGATCAGATAGAGAAGAATACAGAATAGGACATCTCGGTACTCCCCGTCTTTGTGTGATTGTAAAATGTGTACCTGCTACACTTGAATCAGTTGAGGGGCTGGGTGGCAAGCAACGGAAACTGGCTAAGTCAAGAAGCTAAAGTGGGATTTGGTGGAAGGACGTTGGAATAGGTCACCGATGGAAGAGCCGGAAATTGAGGACTGGAAATCACCAGAGCTAAGGAGCCCTGGCTAGATCAGCAGGAGGACCTTCTCCCAGAGATGCAGGTGTGAGATGTCTCAGCCCCCAGCGCTGCCCATTCAAGCTCTTACAGTCCAGGGGCAGCGAACCTGATTGGTCCGGTTTGGAACAAACCTTTCCCCATTGGCTCATCCAGCTTCTACCACGTGACAGGGCAGGTAGTCTCTAAGGGAGCACTTCTGGGCTGGACCATCTTCCACTCAACACTTCTGTGTTTGACTTTTGACAAATTATCACCTTCGTTACTTTTTTTTTTTTTTTTTAAGATTTTTTATTCATTCGAGAGAGTGAGAGCAAGAGGGGGGCGGGGAGGAGCAGAGGGAGAGGGGGAGGCAGACTCCGCACTGAGCGCGGAGCCGGAACAGGGGCTCCATCCCAGGATCCTGAGACCATGACCTGAGCTGAAACCAAGAGTCCTATGCTTAACTGACTGAGCCACCCAGGTACGCTTACTTTTCAAATAATAATGAGAAAACTCTAACAGTTAATTAGGTAGAGTTATGGTGTACGGTCTCAACAGGATGTATTTTAGGCACCTTTTATCAGGAGCCAATAAAAATCAAAACCAAGCAGCATCATTTGTCACTCACGTGCCTAGTGACACATCACGGGTGACACATCTGCCTTGGGTCTGAATAAACGTTGATTGTGGTGGCAAACGCACCCACACAACAACACCAGTACTTGTCTTTTTGACTCCCACAGTTAGCAGATCCAACATTTCCATAAATTTGCGTAGCGATGCCTCTCAGATCAGGAAGGGGGTTTGAGACCTTTATTATTAGGGTAAAGAAAAGGAATAGGATATCTGTGATTGTTCTATCAGGAGCTGTTATTTTACGGTGGTTGGAAGGCGGGATATGTGAAACACATGGAAGGTACGCAGGATATATTCCGTGTGTGTATGAGAGAGAGACAGACAGACGGAGAGACGGAGAGAGGGAGAGAGAGAGAGAGAGAGAGCATTTTATTACCCTAGGGCAGGATGATTCAGCCAGTGTTGTATAAGGCGAGCTCAGACCCAGACTGCATTTTCTATGCTGACCATCTGTGTTTCCCAGGAAAGCGGCGGCCAGCCAGGGCCCGAGAGCTTTAGGAAAAAGTGAGAAGCAGGGATGACAGCCAGTCCAGGAGGGGCTGGAGAAATGCTCTGTGTCCTTGTAATGCCTCCTGGCAACAGCAGCACCACACGGGCCTGGCTTGGCTGCCTCCCCTCCTGTTAGCCCCATAAGCGTCCTTCCCAGTGTCAGTAAATCCTCTCCCCGGCCACCCACCTGTTCCTTGTGACTTTTTTTTTTCTTCCTAGGGGTGGGTATTATTGGGCGGAGATCATCAGAAACTACTAATTTGGAGGCAGAAGCCTCGTCTTCAAAAACCACAGGTGGACCAAGAACGGGTCCCATTTACCGCGTCTGGCTACGTGCCCGGCAACTCCCATATCCTCACAAACCCTTTTTGGTGGGTTTTTTTTAACCCTTCTTGATAAACGAGAAAACCAGGGTTCGGAGAGCTTCAGTGTATCCCTCAAGTGGGCCCAGTTCTTAAATGGTAGAGCCAGATTGAAACCTCGGCCAGCGTGTCACCAGGTCACTGGGACCTCCCACGTTCTCCACGTCGGAAAGCCAGCTCAGAAGGACCCCAGACCCAGCAGCTCTGCCGCCCATCACTGGGGGCTCTGGGACCACTTGCAGAACCAAAAGCAGTCTCAGCCTTAACTACAACAGATTGGGAATTCTGATACAAGGTCTTCTCCCCAAGCCAGCACTGTCAGAACACAATTTTAAGCCAAGCCTTGGAGGCTGCTTTTTCGGGGGATGGTTGGGAGACCAAGGCTCCATGAACTGCCAGGAGCTCCTACCCGGCCGTGAGAGCCCTTTGAAGAGCCCTCTTTCTGAGACCCCCACCCCTCCAATTGGAAGTCTTTTTTCCCTGTCTGCACCTTCAGATGCTCGGTGTTCTAACCTCTAAAGTTGCTGGAACAGGACCATTAGACTGAATAGTTTTATTGGAATTAAAAATATTGTGAATTTTGTGCTAACTGCCTCTGGCCATAACTGGAATAGAAATGACGTTGCTTCAGATGCTACCGTGCACTAATTAAACCAGCAGAGACTGAAACAACAGAAATACAACAGCAACAAAAATGGGAGCTGTGGGCTTCAGAACACTCCCCCAGCAGGGCCGTTGAATTTAAATTTCCATTACTTCGAGTGAATATGGCCCCTAAAGAATCACATAGAGATGGTTTTTTATGTGATTTCAGGGCAAGTCCCTCCTGCAGTGTAGTCACGTTAGTAAAGCTATACTGTGCTTGGTTGGGGAAAAAAAAAAGTATAAAATACGTGTATACCTAGGAAAGAGTCCAGGAGGATACATACCTGTTACCAGCAGTAACCTTGGGGAAAGGGAATTTGAATAGAAAGAGAACTTTCCTCTTTTTCTTTTAAAAATGTTTTTATATATTCCTGGTGTGCTTAAATTCATTATACTCAGCATGCAGTTTTGAGGAGACTGGAATGACCAAGGGAATGCTTTAGAGTGAATGATTCATACTTCATGGCACTAGATTGTCAAAAGATAGATTACATGGGTGACCATTAAGAAGCTGCTCTGGTGGGCCGGGAATGAAGATGGGAAGGGTCTGAGCTTGGTCTGTCGCAGTAGAGATGGAAAGGAAGTGGGGAGGGGCACGTGCATCATTAAGAGCCGGGAGCCAGGGTGGGATAATTAATTTTCCGTGGCAATTTGAATGGGCTAAGGGGTGCCCAGAGAGCTGGTGAGACCTTATTTTTGGGTGTGTCTGTGAGGGTGTTTCTAGAAAAGACTAGCATTTGAATCTGGGGACGGAGAAGATCCCCCTCAGCAATGTGGGTGGGTGAGCTTCCTTTTGCTTGGACTAGCTAGAGAATGCTGATCAGCTTAGGCTGTCTGAGTCGACCACAGTTATAAGGGTGGTGGTGGTGTCAGCCCACTTTTCTGCCACCTGTAGGCCCTCTGCACAATGGGGGAGGGGTGGGAGGGATATTAGGGAGCTGTCAGGTTCAAGTTTGGGAGGATGGAGCAGGAGTGGTCCATGTTTGTGGTGGATGGTGTTGAGAGAGGAAAATGGCAAAAGGAGGGATGGTGGATTTCCCCAAATTGAGAAGCAGGACAGTAAGTGTGAACTCTGCTCAGGATGGAGGGTTGGGTCTACTCCAGAACAGCACCTCTGAGGTTATGGCTGGGGGACTGTGGCGGAGAATGATTACGAGGTGCTGGGAAGATTGCACATGAAGAACCAAGGTCACCGGGGCTAGACAAGGGGCCTCCAGGGCTTTGGTCGGCTCTGAGGGTGTGAGCCAGCCAGGGAGATGGATGCCTCTTTCAGCGGTTCTGTTGGCGCCAGCAGGGAGCCGGTGAGCGGAGCCCAGGACAGCACGGAGGCCCGTGGGCCCAGAGCAGCTCTGTGACACTGAGCGCGTTCATTTACATAGAGCACTCGGAGTGCCCTGCGTGGAGGGCCTGCCTGATCACTGTCAGAAGTGGTCTTATTTTTAATTGTTTGAAGCAGTTACGAAGTATAGCAGCAATGGAAACAGGAGACCGAGTGATTCAGGACTGCTTCCTGCTTGGAAGGGATGGTTTGGTGAACGTCCTTTCTGGACTTGATAACCCTGGGGAGGAGAAGCCTCAAAAGTGTGATGACTGGGATTCCTTCCAATCTGGTGAAAGGGAGCTTGAGCAGGATTCTGTGTATTTGAGAAACTAAGGCCTATGGCATTGTGTCTCGCAAGCGTGGAGCAGGGGATACATACGGAACTGTAAAATGATATGCACACATACTTGACGTGCATGATCTCATTCGAGCCTCACTACACCCTCCAAGGTAGGCATGACCGAGGAGAAGAAGCTCAGCTTGGAGGTATTCAGTCCATGGCCCGAGGTCCAGAGCTAGAATATGCTCCATCTGGTCTTTGAGCCCAGCCTCCACATGCTCTCCCCACCGCCCTGCCCCCCTGGCCTCACCATGTTATCACATCTGCATGAGACATTTGGAACTGCTGCATAGCCCTTTCTACCAATCTGAGGACAAGGCCAAGATGACAGAGCCAAGATAGAACCTGGGTCCTTGATGGTGGGGTGAGTCACGAAATGGCCCATCCTAGGAGCTTCCAGCAGCCAGAAACTGCTAGTTGCCTTTCCAGTGTCCACTCTATTTTGCCTCCTTAGCAACAGAAACTCTATACTGATGGATGTAGCAATGTACACAGATATAAAACCACATTTTCCAGACTCCTGTGTCAATGCAGGTAGCTAATGAAAGTGTTAAGTGGCCCTTTGCTTCACCCCTCTTTATCTTCCTGCTTCCTGGAATGTGGACATGATGGTTAGAGCGGTGACAGCCATTCTGTGACCATGAAGCTAACTTGAGGATGGAAGCCACGTGCTAAAGATGGCCGTGTGGAGAGTGTGAGTCCTTGGCTGACTGTGGAGCTGCCATACCAGCTTTTGGCTGTTTATCTCTGGGCTTCTCTGATTTGAGAGGAATATAAATCTCTATTGTGTTTAAGCCACTGCTATTTGTATTTTATATGCAGCCGAGTCTAATCCCGACTGAGAAACCTATTTCTGGATTTCCTATTGGGTGAGAATGACATTCCTTAATGTCTAAACTATTTGGAGTCAGCTTTGCTTTTATGTGCCATCGAAAGCATCCTAATTGTTTTCTCTTCAAAACCCATACTCTTTTTTTTATTTTATTATGTTATATTAGTCACCATATAGTACATCATTAGTTTTTGATGAAGTGTTCCATGATTCATTGTTTGTGTGTAACACCCAGTACTCCATGCAGTACATGCCCTCCTTAATATCTATCACCGGGCTAACCCATCCCCTCACCCCCCCGCCCAAAACCCTCAGTTTGTTTCTTGGAGTCCATAGTCTCTCATGGTTCGCCTCCCCCTCTGAATTCTGCCCCCCTTCGTATTTCCCCCCTCCTTCTCCCAATGTCCTCCATGCCATTCCTTATGTTCCACAAATAAATGAAACCATATGATAATTGACTTTCTCTGCTTGACTTATTTCACTTAGCATACATAATCTCCTCCAGTCCCATCCATGTCGATGCAAAAGTTGGGTATTCATCCTTTCTGATGGCTGAGTAATATTCCATTGTATATATGGACCACATCTTCTTTATCCATTCATCCGTTGAAGGGCATCTCAGCTCTTTTCCACAGTTTGGCTATTGCGGACATTGCTGCTATGAATATTGGGGTGCATATGGCCCTTCTTTTCACCACATCTATGTCTTTGGGGTAAATGCCCAGTAGTGCAATTGCTGGGTCATAGGGTAGCTCTATTTTTAATTTTTTGAGGAACCTCCACACTTTTCCAGAGTGGCTGTACCAGCTTGCATTCCCACCAACAGTGCAAGAGGGTTCCCCTTTCTCCACAACCTCTCCAACATGTGTTGTTTCTTGCCTTGTCAATTTTTGCCATTCTAACTGGTGTAACAATGTGTAAACCCATACCGTTCACATCCGTCCTGGGCAGCCAGCTACAACACAGGACCGTGTTCTTCTGTTCTCCCTTGCTTGCGGTGAGAGAGGGCCTCATACTGGGACCCCCATCCTGTTCTACACACCTTTCCTGCCTCTAAGCCCCATCTTTGGGCAATAAATAGCTTCCAGAAGGCCCAAACGAAAAGCAGATGTTCCAGCTAGCTGCCCCAGGGGTGGTTCACCATTGGTGGGAAGTTTGGGTGGTTGCTCTGGCACCGACCTCAGCCTGTCCGAGTAGTGAGTGCTCCTCCCCCCCCACCCCCGCCTGAGCAGGGTGAGGCTCTGAGTCGCCTCCCGGATGCTCCTGCTTCCCCACTGCCCTTCCTCCTCACTGCCTCAGCCTGACCACGTGGTCTGCCTCCCCCACGAATCCTCAGGGACAGGAGCTTTTAATAACTGGCAGGGCAAGTATTGACTTAGGTTTTGTTTGCTTGCCACTAAGTTAGCATTTAATAAATGCAAGATTCTTGGCTTAATAGGCCGGTCATTGTGTATTATTGAAACAGCAAATTAATTATTCAAAGCTGTGCTTGAGATACACTAGAGATGCAGCATAGGTGGCCTCTCTCATTCCTCATTCGCAGTGAACGGTGCATTTCTGGCCATTTGGTGTGTATTTAAAGTGTAAAAGCTATCTCGTTAAATCCAAGTCTATTAAGTCTAAATGCGAGTCAGGAATTCGAACGGGAGTGTGGGGGAGGGCTTAGGCGGTCTGTGTTAAGAGCATCCCAGGGGCGCCTGGGTGGCTCAGTTGGTTGAGTGACTGTCTTCGGCTCAGGTCATGATCCTGGAGTCCCAGGATCGAGTCCCACATTGGGCTCCCTGCTCAGCGGGGAGTCTGCTTCTCCCTCTGACCCTCCTCCCTCTCATGCTCTCTCTCTATCATTCTCTCTCTCTCTCAATAAATAAATAAAAATCTTAAAAAAAAAAAAAAAAAAGAGCATCCCAAACCACCGGCCCCATAACTCCCATCCCGCCGTGAGGATCCCGGAGCCCGCTCATAAAGCATGGCTGGATTAATAATCGTTCCTTCTTCAGGGACAGACCTACCCACCATCCTTAGCCTGAGAAGCTTTCCCTTGGATGTAAACCTGTAATGTGACGACCATAAGCACAGCCCCCATTTACAAATGCTTAGTACGTGCCAAGTGCTGCACATCCAGGATCTCTAGTTGTCAGAGAGATCCCAGTTTACAGGTGAGGAAACTGAGGTCTAAAGGGGTTAAATAGTCGGCCCAAGGTCACACATGTGTTACACAGCAGAAGTGGGATTCAGACTCGGGTGATTTGGGCTTGAATGCTCACTGTCTCTTGTTATGGAGCCTCTGAGCCCTTGAACATGTATTTTTGTGTCCCACACAGGAAGGTGCTATCCCTTGCCTCTTGGCTCAGAACCTGACTACCAGAGCTGTCTGTTTTCCCTGCCACCCTTCCCTGGGAAGGTGGCATTCCCAGAGTTTTGCTACCCCAGTTAAGCCCCAGACTTGTGCTACCTGGGCGTGCACACCTGCCTTCTCCCGTTCTTGCAGTGCCTTACTGGGCCCAAGGGGAGAGGAGGCGTCCTGACCTACCTTCGTGCCTCTCGCCCTTTTCCATCCCTTTGTGCAGGACTGTAGCGTTTGTCCTCAGACTTGAACGAGTAAGAACAAAATTCCCCAAGGAGCAAACACCTTCCAGTGTATGTGAGCCACTTGTCTAGAGTCTCTGTTTGGGTTTGGGTTTGCGTCTTCCCTGGCCCTGCTTTGTGAGCCCGTCCGAACTCCTCTGAGGTGGGCCTTTGCTTTACCGCTAAGACCCTGCAGCCCACTGGGGGGGGGAAGCAGGAGGCACAAGCAGCTGACTGCCTGAGGACTTTATTCCAGCTCACAGCGTGGGATGCCGAGATGCATGGGCTGACCCACCGCGTGATGTTGCCGAGCAGTGAGGATGCATGGTTCAAACCAAGGAGCTAACACAGCGTGATTCTGTGTATCTTCTACTTAAGGGACCCAAGCCATTCATTTATCTGATTGATTCATTGATTCATTCATTCATTCACTCAACACATATTTGTTGTTGTTCTCCTTTGTGTCAGTCGCTGATGCGAGACATGAGGTCTCTGACCTCACATGAGATGTTCTGGAATCCCAAGCGCAGGCCAGAGGAAGGAGCACTGACCAGAGAGAGGTTTAGCAGGTGTGGATTTGAGTTCACGGGGTCGACTGTCCCGGTTTGCCTGGGACTTCCCCAGTTTGAGCCCTGAAGGTCCTGCATGCCAGAAAACTCCCCGGTATCCGTTCGGCAGGTGGTTGCCCTGGTCTGAGTGTCTGTTCTGCCATCTGCTAGTCAGTCAGTCAGTCTGGACTTCCTGAGAGCCGATTGAGTGCCAGGCATTGTTCCCTTGCTGTGAGAACAGTGGCAAACAAAGCTGATTCCCGGGGCTCCGGGGCCCCCTCCCAGAAGCAAATCAGATCATTGAAGGTGCGTCGGAGCACCACCAGGGAGAGAAATTGGGTACTGTGATGCAGGTTGACTGCTGGTGGGAGGGGCTGTCTTAGCTTGGGAGGTCAGAGAAGGCCTCCGTGGCCAGTGACAATGAGGAGAAGCCTCCATGAAGAGAAAGAGGCAGTCATGTGAAGAAAGTAGAGGGAAGCTTTCTAAGGGCAAAGGCCCTGAGGTGGGAACATATCAGCTGAGTTTGAGGCCAGAAAGAGGCTTAGTGTGGATGGGGACAGGGGAGGAGGGAGAGGGAGGGAGCAGGGAGGGGGGAGCAGGGGCCATCTGATGGAGGATCTGGGGCTCTGCCCCGTGTGCCCTGGGCGAAATCACTCTCAGAAGAAGAGTCAGATTCAGAGAGGTCAGAGAGAGCAAACATACTTCACAGGGCTATCTTTCCCCCCACAAACCTGATTTCTCCGTTGGATTTTCTATCCTGGGGTGAACATCACCATTCACAGAGTTGTCCAGGCTCAGAACCTCAGCATGGCCTGGGTTCCTCCATCCCGCCCCGCCCCGCCTTGTCCCCATTGATATAGTCTCCCAATCTTGTCAGTTCGATCTCCCACTCAGCCTCCTGCCCTCCTCCTCCTGCTCCACATCCTCCCTGGCCCCACTCTGCTGCAGTCTCTCAGCATCCCTTATCGGCACCAGCCTTCTGACTGGTCTTTGTGCCCCGAAGGTCTTCTCCGTGTTGATACGCCAAAACTCCTTCTAAATATAATCAAATCACAAGGCGTCCTTGCTGAAGCCAACAGTACTCAGCATATTTTCTCAAGTTGAATTTCTCAGAAGTGGACTTAGAGAAGGAAAATGGTGTGCAGGCAGTTGAGGCGGGCATGCCCTTGCTTCTGACCTGGCAAACTCCATGAACTGATCTTCAAGGGTCAAACTAACTTTTCCTTCCTGGGATAAAACTGGCTTGGTTATGATGTATTATATTTTTTTTGTATAGTGCTGGATTCAGAGTGCTAGTGTTTTGTTAAGGATTTTTGCATCTGTGTTTACAGTGTTCGCTTTTGCACGTATGGTATTCGCCCGATTTTGGTATGGGTGGAACGCGGGCCTTCTAAAATGACGAGAGGTTGGATTGGGGGTGGAAGTGTAGGACAAGGGACTACTGATTTTCATTTGAAGATTCTTAGCACTATCTCGTTTTTACTTATTTTGCTTTAGTAAATGAAAATAATTTTATAAAACACTAAAAAAATAGAAAACAAGATTCAAACCTAAGATTTTTCATGACTTGGCATTATTTTGTTTGTTGGAGTGGGTCTAGAGAAGGGAGTAAGGTGGGTGCAGTGGGGGTGGGTAACAGGTAAAAGGTAGGATTGGATAGACCTGGACTTGAGGCAAGGTGATCATCACCGTGCACGGAGCATTTTCTGTGTCAGGAGCTGTACTGCGTGCTTTGCATTAGCTGATTTAATCCCAGCAAGAACCTGTATCAGTGAACTATTGCTACACAGCAAACCATCCCAAAACTCAGTGGTGTAAAGCAACAACTTTATTCTGCAGTAAACGCAGTAATGCAGCAGGCCGCCTTGCCAGAAGCCAGAGAAGGAGATGGACGGATTAAAGATCCATCCACAGAACTTTTCTGCCTCCTCAGCTGTTTGCTCCTTGTAATCGAATGCTAAAGGGGTGATTAGAAAGAGAGCATGTGTACCACGTAGGCACTTGGGCTCATCTCCTCCGCTGAATGGTGCAGTAGACCAAGGATCATCTCTACAAATGTGATGGGCATTCTGCACTTTGGAGGGGGGCGGTTATTCTTTGGTTTTGCTTGGGATCTCTCACGGCACTGCAGTCATCTGCTCACGTGGCTCAACTAGGGTAAAATGGTCCCAGATGGTGACTCTCTGGTGGTCACAACACATCTGGTGATTAGCTGGGGCTGCCAGTGGGGGATCTCGGTTCTCCTCCACGTGGCCTTCCCAGCAAGATATCCTAGGTTTCTTAGACAGTGGTGGCGGTCTTCTAAGAGGGCACGCCCCAGTGTGCAAACACGTGTCAGCCTCTGTACGTGTCCCATTTGATCCCATCGGTCAAAGCAAAGCACATGGTGAAGCCTAGCATCAGTGGGGGAGGGAGAAAGGCCAGGGCATGGATACCGAGAGAGGGCATTCAGTGGGGGCATGCAGTGTAACAGTCTCCCACAGGAGGCTAGGAAGCAAGTATTTATTGTCATCCTCATTTATAGATGAGAAAACCAAGTTAAATAGCTTGCCCAAGGTCTTCGCTCATGTCTGGCAAGGGTGGGGTATAGCTGGGTCTCACACTCTCTTCTCTGTCTGACTCCCTCTGGCGCCCTGCCTTGGCATTGACTTCTTCTCTGTAGTCCATTGTCCAGTTATCCTGATTGACACGTTGAGACGCTTCTTCTCTTGTGTGTCTGTGCTCAGCCATCCTCCCCAAACACACACACACACACACACACACCCCCCACACTCAAGAGCAGCGCTAGCATGATTGGCCCATAGTGTCCCTTTGTGCACATTCCCCTAAAGGTACAACATGATACTCCCACTCTCACTTTCTTTATTTATGGGGCCTGGGGGAATGCATGCCCATGACATTCGTAGAGATGACCTTTAGTATCTTGCACCATTCAGCAGATGAGACGAGTCCACACGCCTGCCTGGTACAGATGTCCTCATAATCATCCTTCTAGCATTCCCTTACAAGAAGGAAATGGCCTAGTAGGCAGAAGAGTTCTGTACTCTTACTGTATCCATCTCCTTCTCTGGCTTCTGGCAGGGAAGTCTGCTGTGTTACTTCTCTCCCACCCCTCGCAGACTGATGGAAACAGGGGGAGTAGAGTGCTCTCCCCATCATTGCCATCTGAAGTCTTCTAGCATCTGACAGACCAAGACAGATTGCCTCTTACTCTGTGAGGCCTGTCTTGTTGACAGGGTCCAGCCTAAAGGCCCCAAGCACCATTTCACTGTTGTTATTGGCAACATGATTGAGAGGGAAGCTGGGCCATTTGTCAACTTGGCCTTCACAGGACTATTAGAGTGAAGCAAGAGATAAAATGTATTTTGTTTTCAACAAGGTTCCATTTCTGTCCTACATGATCAACTCCAAGATGTCATAAAAATATGGCTTCTTATTTCCCCTACTTTTAGGGTACTTTGAAACTGTTAGGAGAGGTGCAAGCAGAGAACTGAGGGTTAATCCTTTCTAAGGAGCGTGATGCTGCTCTGTGATTGTTATTTGTGTTAGACGGAATCATGCCACCCCCACCCCCACCCCATAAGGATGTCCAAGTCCAAGTCCCTGGAACTGTGAATAGGTTTGTTACATGGAAAAGGGGAATCAAGGTTGCTCCTCACGTGATTTTAAAATAGGGAGAGTCTCCTGGGTTATCCTGGTGGGCCCAATGTAATCAAAAGGGTCATTCAGTGTGGTACAGGGAGGTCAAAGAGTCAGTCATTGGGAAAAACTCAACCAGCGACTGTTGCCTTTGAAGATGCAGGGGATCATAAGCCTAGAGATGTGGGCAGCCTCTAGTAGCTGGAAAACACAAGGAAAAGAATCTTCCCTGAGGGGCGCCTGGGTGGCTCAGTCGTTAAGTGTCTGCCTCCAGCTCAGGTCATGATCCCAGGGTCCTGGGATCGAGCCCCACATCGGGCTCCCTGCTCAGTGGGAAGCCTGCTTCTCCCTGTCCCTCTCCCCCTGCTTGTGTTCCCTCTCTCGCTGTGTCTCTCTCTGTCAAATAAATAAATAAGTAAATAAAATCTTAAAAAAAAAAAAAAAAAAGAACTTTCCCTGAGTATCCAGAAGGAATGCAGCCCTGCTGATACCTTGATTTTAGCCTAGCGAGACCCATTTCAGACTTCTGACCTCTAGAAATGTAGGCTAATACCTCTGTGCCATTCTAAGCCACCAAGTTTGTGTTAATTTGTTATAGCGGCAATAGGAAAGAAATACACTACTTTCCAATACCCCCTCGTAAAGGTCAGTGTCTAAAGAGTCCCCTCGTGTTTCTGGAAGACTTCAGCATACATGATGGGAGCAGGATTCATCACTTGTGGTGGGAAAATTACCCCACCCATCATGTTTCCATAGAAAACCGTAGTAGAGCCACACTACTCTTATACCAGAGAGGCTGATCTGATCGGTGAGGCTGAATTAGTAATTACTGAGCGTGCTCTCTGTTCGTGCCTAAGTTTATTTGCTCGAGATGTGGTGGGCTGGCAATTGGAGCAGGACTCAGTCGAAATTGTTATTCTCTCTTCTCTGTGGTGTTACTGGGTTCGCTCATGTGCTTGTGATCAGTTAGCATCTTGATTGGGTTTCGGCTGCTCCTGGATGGTGTCATTCACAGGTTACAGTTGGAGCATGCTGGCTTTCATCCTTGGCGACAGCCAGCTGAGGCTTCCTCACTTGGCAGCTGGGTTCCAAGACAGAGAATGCAGAGGTCTCTTTTGGTCTGGGCTCAGACGTTGCATAATGTCATTCCACTACTTTCCATTGGCCGAAGCGAGTCACAAGGGCAGCCCAGATTCAAGAGGGAATTGAGAAAGAACGTCTATTTCTTGAGGGGAGAAGGGGTGACCTCATAGTGCAGGGGCACGTGCGTGTAGGGATGGGAGGAGGCTGCAGCCATATTTTTCAAACTCCCACACTCTCTGTGGCTGCCTTTCTCGGGCTCGATGGCCTGAAGCCGGCACACATCCTTCTGCTCCTGCCTCTTCCATGTGGTGAGCCCATGGGGGCCGGCTCTGCCCTGGAGGGGAGGGGCCTGCGGTTATCTAGCCGCTGTGACTGTTGAAGAGATGTCTCCGTGTAATTCAGAGAGGAAGGAGTGCAAAACTCATTCAGGCGCCAGGGTCAGTCCCCACGCACCAGTCCGGGTTGCCAGCCATACACCTGGTATTAGGACCTCTTTCTGACGCCTTTGTGTATTTCTCAATTTCTTCAGAACCTAGAGAGGAGAAAAGCATGATTAATGAATGCCTCAAGAACTTAGCAGGGACTACACGAAGGAGCTAGAGACATAACCAGGGGCAAGCAGGGGAACGTTCAGGAAGGACAAAACCAGGGCCTTGTTCTAAAAGAGAAGGTTCAAACTACCAGTATAAACGAGGAAGTGGGATACACAAGACAAACCACTTTCATCATCCTTGTGAACCAACTATAAAATGCCCAACAGTTCAGATGCTTAAAAAATACTGACAGAATTCTGGAAAGCATTTGCTGGTTTAGCATTTACAGGCTGGTTAAGTCATTTTTGCATGATAGCTGATATTTGGACAGGTCTCCTGGGACAGCAGTGGAGTGTAATATGCACTGGCGTATAAACGTTCCAACATCTAGTTCATCTTTTTCATCGACAACCCAAAGGAGCGTATATTGAAAGACACAGACACACTTACACTATTGTTTTGAGGCAACTGATAACAGGATGCAAGAAATGAAGGGTCTCCAGGGGTGGGTGAGATTTATCCAGTTAGCACTGAATCCAGAAGTCATTCTCTTCGCACAACGATAGTGACAAGTCAGAATGATCGAGAGGCTCTCATTCCCTAGCAGCAGCAGCAGGAGGGAGGAAAGGCATTGGTGTGTGGCTACGGGCAGCTTTGTGGGTCGAGCAGACATATGAAGCAGTGCACCATAGTGGAAGGAGCACATGCTCTGATTAAAGATAGACCTGGGTTTTTAAATCATGGATTTGCAAATTGCTCACTTTGCAACCTTGGGAAGGTAATTTTACCTTTCTCCACTTCTATTTCTTCTGTAAAATGGGGCTCATAATACTCAATTCACATAAGCGTTGTAAGGATGAAATGAAATGCATTTAAAATGTCTCCTACTGAGAGTTTCAGAGGGGAGGGGATGGGGGGATGGGTTAGCCCGGTGATGGGTATTAAGGAGGTCATATATTGCAATGAGCACTGGGTATTACATGCAAACAATGAAGCATGGAACATTACATCAAAAACTAATGAAGTACTGTCTGGTAACTAACATAACATAATAAAGAAAATATAACCCAGTTGGACTGAAAAGAAAATAAAATGTCTACTACTGTGCCTAGCACATTGAAGGTGTGCAATAATGGTCGCCATATGAAAACCAAATTTGCAGAACTGATGGCAGGAGTTGTGATTCAAGCTGTGGCATGGATCTATGCAGTAGCTAGGAAGAACGGAAATAGCTAGGGTGGTAGAGATGTGGTTGAAAAGCAACCAGGTTTTAAGGATTGCACTTTTTTAGCAAGTACATAGCCAGGGACAGTATCAGAACTAACATATCACTTAAGGAACCAATGGGTCTGGTCTGAAAAGCCATGGACCAGTACGACAGGGCTGAGGGGATGAGAGGCTGGTGTAGGACAAGCTGACCGCGGAGTGAGCAGAGCCGAGCCACACTTGGACAGGCAGCTCTCCAGGCAGCTCCTGAGCTGTGCTACACCCACCACAGCGACACAGGGTGAGTTCCCGCTGGCAACTCTCCGGTCCTTCTTCTCCTTGTCCTGGCAAGGCTGGTCTCTCTTCTGAAAACCTCAGCTCAAACAGCTCTTGGAATGTTCTAGTGTAACAGGTAAGGGAGCTGACAGAACTAGGAGCAAGGGCACACTCTCCCGTTTGAGCCCCTCAGCCAGTCTCTCAACAACTAGGAAAGACCACGTCCTGGCTCAGCTCCTTCACCCACAAACTGCATTCTTGGTGCCTCTCTCAGAGCTTTCTGCAACCGCTGTAGTTGATAGAGGGAGAGATTCAAACCATCTTTCTAAATATCAGCCCTCATGTTTCTGGCTGCCGTGTTATCGTAATGACGGCTCCTCAGGGATAGTGAATCACATGCTAAAGTGACTGGTGTCCTTGGGACTGTTTCTTACTTTCTCTCTCCCAGTGCAGTGGTGGTGGTGGGAGGAGAGTGGGGAGGTGGATACTTCTCCCTCCAAGACATGGAGGCAAGAAAGACCTGTCTCCTCCCCATCCTCTGTTACAGCTGGAGTGGGGCCAGACTTTATGCACTACCGCTCAGGTGCGCAAAACCCGGAAATCTTTATTTTAGTAATTGATCTCCTTCTACTCTGAAGCCCTTATAAGCGTGGGGAAAAAAACCCCACAAACAAAAAGAAACACACAGATATGTCCATGAAAGACATCTCAGGCTCTTCCAGTTCAAAAATAGTCCCTGTTGGGTATAAATATTTTGAAGTTCTGTTTCCCATCAGGTCTGGTTTTCACTTTTTAAGAAATTTGGTCTCTGCTCTTTTCCAAGATGGCATCTGAGGTGGAGGGCAGGGGAGAGGGGAAGGAGCCCCTTGTCTGTGTGTGGTTGTCTGGGCCTCAGCTTCAGGCCTCCCAGCGTCCCTGCAGGAGAGCGAAGCCTGGTGGACCTGGCGAATAGTCTTGCAGTCCCCGGAGTGCAAGCTCAGCCGTCTTCCATTGCTTCTGGAGTTTGCTGGCTCTGTTGGTTCTCTGACTTGGTCCTGTCTACCTTCAGGCCCCTAGTCATGGTCAGACCTCCCTGTAGCCTCTGCTGCAGCTTTTTCCTTCTGTGTCTTAGCAAGTCCTTGCAGGCAGGCTTCTCAGATCTCAACTGTTAGCAACTATTACTACCCCTTTCACAGGCTCTTGAGAACTCTCCAGATCTTCTCTGCGCTTTGCCCAAGCCAAGGGAGACTTGGTGTAGGGGTGGAAGTAAGGCTGTCCCAGGCCCTGTCTATACAGGCACCCACTTCTGCCCATGCTGCCTGGTGGTACCCACCCCTTGAAATGCACAGCACCCCTTGGAAATGTAGGTTTCCCTTACAGGCTTGTCTCTCCCAGGCGGTACTTGGGGAAGCAGAGCACCAGCCATGACGTTTCTAGGTTTCTCCAAACCCGCCTTGATGGCCCAGTGAGCACTCTATCCATGTCAGCCTGGAGCTTTAGACCTGGATGGGGTGTGGGAGGTCAGGGCTCCAGGTCTCATTTGCCTGTCCTTCTCTCTTTGCCCCTCTTCTCGGCTCTTCCCTCCCCCAGTAGTACTCCCCTTTTCTTGATTCCATTCCCAATTCCTGGGGAAACTTTGGTGAACCCAACTTGGGATGGACCCAACTTGTGCTACCCACTTCTGGTCCAATGACGCATGGCAGGGAAATGAGATAATACTTTACAAAGTAAGTGTCAGAGTCTTCCTGCCGAAGATGAGGAGGGCGCAGAGGGTTTCATCACGGACCTGGCTGACATTGCCAGAAGTGATCCACTTTCCTGTCTCCGTGAGTGAGGATTCCAGGAAGTTAAATATCGTATCTATGAGAATTGGGGGGAGGGGGCTCTCTACCTCTCCCTGCCACCCTACCCATCCTCCCTTTGGAGGATTCTGGCCTCTGTGACATTTGTCACTCACAATTCAATTCATGGTCCAAGAAACAAAAATAATATTTAATGAGAAAAATCTTCTTTGTTTAATTATGGTAAATGTCAAGGTTGAATCCAAGTGCTTTGCTTAAGGTCAACTGTGCAGTGCTATCAAAAAGCATTTAAACCAGAGCTGATGGGCTATTAAAACGCAGACTAGTTAAAACGAGGCGCTATCCTTCTTCCGTGATTTATTTTCCCCAATTGGAAGCAGTAATGTTGGAGCTGGAACAGTCCTCCAGCAGCTTGTGTGAGGCTCTTCCCTGATGTTCTCTTTAGGCTAATGAGGGACTCCCTAATGAAATCAATGCCCCCAGGCTCCCAAACAGTTACCTCCAAGGCTCAGGAATCCTGTTTCCATTAGATCAGTGGTTTACAAAGGTTCAGTGCCAGGTTTCCCTCCCGGAGTTTCTGCTTTCATGGGTCAAAGGTGAGACCTAGCACTGGCATTTTTTTAAGGCTTCTAAGTGAAGTGTTTCTAATATGTGGTGGGCTTTTGAACAACGGGGTTGAATGCTCAGTTTCGTTAATTAAGATGCCAAAAGCTGATGCCCTGTTGTGCCCTGAGCTTTCCTGCCTGTTGTACCATCTTTGCTCATAGTGTTCATTCAATCCAAATGTATCACGCTCCCCACTGCCTCTTATTCTCAGAGTGCAGAGCTGCCTCCTAAGACACAGTCCGTATTGTCAAGCTCCAGAAAGGGCAAAGTTGCAGGGCCATGCTCCCCTGTGCTTGGCAGTGAAGAGGATGGGAACCATCGGCCCAAACTTCCCTAGCTCCCTACTAAAAGAGTTAGCAAGGGTCACGTCCGAAGGCTCAGGAAAGAGATGAGAATTCAGACTGTGGAATAGGCGCCTTCAGGTAGTAGTCTGAAAAGAATGGGATGGCAGAACTTTCCCGAGCAGCGAGGAAATCTTTCTCCTGTTATTTATGCACACTGCTTCACTGTTCCTTCTTTCTTTCTTGTCATACAATAGAAATAATGATCTTGGTACTGGACTCTGTGCTGCGCCAGGACAATTAATCACCCACTGAGTCATTTATTTCCTCATACTCCCTTCCACCAGGACTATTTTCCTGTAGGTAAACAGAGGCGCCAGTAAATCACGGACAGAACACAAGTCGGTGGGAGAATAGTTGATTAAGCGTCTCCATAACTTACAATTATATAGCACCTCTCATCCCAAAGGATCTCCAAGCACCAGGTAGACTGATGCATGCGCCACTACCCAGCCTCTATATGTGCCATTTCCCACTCCATTGCCTCAGGGGGTGGAATGTTTATGGCCCTTGTCATATAGTTACCCTCGAAGCTGCAGTCACGGGCAAGACAGGAGGCAAAGAAAGGAACTTTTCACTTCCTTGTCCTTTCAGGGAGCAGAAATCAACTACCCCAGCAGAAACTCGGCAGCAGTCAGCGTGTAACCTACCCGCCCTCCCGGCCAAAATGTCTTTGGTTTAGGAAATGCTGCAAACACTAAAAAATTCCATGTTTACTCTTCTGAAGGTGGTGACAACAGAGCAGCCATTGAGGTTGAGTGGTGAACTGGGACAAGGTCTAAAGTAAGAGTCACCAGGGCAGAAACGTTTTAGGATCTACTAGAATCATAGTCTAGGGGAGAGAATCCCTCTAAGGAAGGGTCACTGATAATCCTTCAGAACTATTCATGATAACTCTGCTCTTTATTTTTTTAAGGATTTCTTTATTTATCAGAGTGTGTGAGTACGCAAGCAGAGGGAGAGGGAAAGACAGAAGAAGACTCTCTGCTGAGCGGGGAGCCTGCTTGCGGGGGCTGGGGGGGGGGGTTCAGTCTCATGATCCTGAGATCATGACCTGAGTCGAAATCAAGAGTTGAACGCTTAACCCACTGAGCCACACGGGCGTCTCTCTGCTCTTTAAATTTTTGTAACGGGTGGGTCCCTTTGAAAGAAGAAAACAATTTCCACTTCCCTCCCAGTGTACACTACAATTGTTTGATTATAATGCTACGTTCAACCTTGTTATTAGAGCTCTGATATCTGTATAAAACCAGAGCCAAGTTAAATTCGAGCAAATTAAATTGGGTTCAGTATACAGTTGACCCTTGAACAATGTGGGGGTTAGGGGCACTGACCTCCCATGCAGTTGAAAATCCATGTATAACTTTTGACTCCCCCAAAACTTTACTACTAGTCTGCTATTGATCAGAAACCTTACTGATAACAGCTGATTAACACAAATTTTGTATGTTATACGCATTATATACTGTAATCTTACAATAAAGTAAGCCAGAGAAAAGAAAATGTTGTTAAGAAAATCACAAGAAAGAGAAAATACATTTACAGTACTGTACCGTGTATATATATATCCACGGATAAGTGGATCCACACAGTTCAAACCCGTGTTGTTCAGGGGTCAACTGTAACTCAATTCAATACAAGTTAAATTCAGACAAAACTAAAAAGCCAATGTGGTTCTATTTAACGACATTAATTTAATGGGAAGGATGATGTTATTTTGCTGAAACCAAATTACCTCTCAAGTGAGAACATGATATTGACCACTACCTCATTAGTTCTTTTGGCATGCATATCCTACTGGGTGCCACGTGACGATCCATTTTTCCATCATTTCTATTTGGACTGCTCTGGAAACTCCCTTTGTGGAGTATACTATTAATTTATGTGGCCTTAATTTGGGACAAACCCAACATTTCTGCGCTAAGTCTACATCTGTGCCACTGGGACAAACAAGGCCGTTGAGATCCCACGGCATGATTTGATTATATGGAGTCATTAGAATGATGCACAAGATGGTAACATTCAATTTTAAGACTGTGATCAAAAGGAAAACCCCCGATTTAAAAAAATTCTCATAAAAAATTTTTAAGGCTCTCCTGGGGTCTGTGGGAGCCATCGGCCCCGTATTAAAACACATATGTTCAAAATCATTAGGTTTAGGTCAGTGAAAAATTCTGGGGAAGAAAAGCAAACAAAGATTAAGAGCTAGCCTGCCCATAACATTCATTCCTTAGCAGAGTCATAGCACAAGTATGGAATCTTGTTACAGGCATGACCTAGATTGCTAAATGTCCAAGCCTGTCTGTGCTCTTCTTTCCCCCATTTAGTAAGAGACTCCCCCCACTCCCTGGCGCCTCCACTCCACGGGTGCTCTCAGGTCAGTGGGAGCCCACATTTCTCAGCCTCCCTGGAAGTTCGTCGTGGCCATGTGCTCAGAGTCTTGCTGATGGCATGGGAGCAGAAGCATGTGACTTCCATGTCACTCCCCGAAGAGGAAGCGGCATCCTTCCTCTGTCTTCCCTGCTTCCCTCTGGCAGGTGTCTGGATGTGCTACTGCTGAGCCGGCACCGACGGTGCAGCGTCACCCTGAGAGGGTCCCGGGATAACCCCACAGAGTAGAGGTGCCAGTCGCCCCCGTCTTACCACTATTCTGTTGCATCAAAAGGACACGGACCCCTCTGTTGCATAAATCACTGTATTTCAAGGGATGGGGATTCCACCAGGCTGTGAATACCAAGAGGAATGGATCACTGGGAGCCATCTCAGAAGCTGCCTACCACACAAAACACAACTGACGCCTAAATAAAAATAAACTTGGTTTGGGGCACCTGGCTGGCTCAGTCAGTGGAGCGTGAGACTCTCGATCTTGGGGCTGTGGGTTCGAGGCCCATGTTGGGCGTAGAGATTACTTGAAAATAAAATCTTAAAAAAAATTGAAAAAAAAACCAAACTTGGCTTGAGAGACTAACCCTAGCAAGTTAGAGGCAAGACCCTGTATTTCAGGGTCTCTGTGTTACAGCCCCTTAATCTATACACTAGCTGATACAGAAAGTGAGAGTTTAAGATCCTGAAGATCTTAAAGAGCCCAGCACTCTGCCCCCCCGCCCCCCACATGCTTCCTCCTCAGCTAGTTGTGTGGCTGATGCTCAACCACTGTGATTAATTAGGGGAGGGCCTGGTGTTCTCGGACTGGTGGGCTTTTCTCTCACATGGCTTGTTTGAGCCTTGTTTGTTTGGGATTTTATTTCATGAAGGGAAAAATCAGGATAGTCCAAAACAAATTAAGAGGAGTTACTAACCCAGAAGAAATGTGTAGTCATCACTGTAGGACCAACCCTATCCCCTGTGGATAGAGGGATGCAGGGGGAAGCTCACAGTATTTCAGGAATATGACTTGCCAGCAATAACATCATTAGGGGAAGGCGGAAGTTAGAGAGAATAGTCCAAGCCAATGTTTATACTGGGAAGGAAAACAAACTGGAGGCAGTTTCGATGCCCCACCTCAAGGTTCCAAAATCGAGTCTGAGGGACAAGAAAAGAAAGGAGCAGAAAGCATGATGGAACATAATAGGTTTTCCTCCCCCTTGCCCAAAAGTCATTCTTTCTTGCATCATCCTGTTTTTATTTTCCCTGAAGTATTATTATAATCAGAAATTTTTGTCTTCATATTTTGGTTCACACTTTTGTCATCCCTCTTCCCCAAAACAAGATATTTCCACAGATGCCTTGTTCAGCATTGATTCTCTCGGGACCTGAACAGACTCTCAAAAGTATCACTGAAGAAATAAAAGAAGAAATGAATGGATGAAATGAGTCAGAAGCATGCCAACACAGCAAATGAGCTCCCTAAGTCATGAAACGTGCCATGGTTCTGCCCTTTGGTGACAGCGTGAAGATCATATTTTGTCAATAAAGACGAAGAAGAAAAGCTATGAGGGTTAACTGTTAGAGAGGTGCTACCATTCCAGAATAACGCCCCTGCCCCACCGCTTCCAGAATTTTCATTGTCATGTGCCCCTAAGGGGGCCACAAGAGTGCTCCTTGCACACCTCTAGCCACACGGTGAAAGTGACCGAGGGCTCCAGCTCCTGAAATCCACTGCTATGAGTATGTGGATGCCACACGTTCTACTCCCAGCCAGCAACCGCATGGTAGGGAGACTGAGTCAGACCTGGTCCTGGGAGACCCAGCACTCCTCTGACCACTGACTTGGGCTTGAAGACTCCCTGACAGCTTTGGAGAATCCTCCTTGGAGTGTGGGGTGGTCTCAGACACTTCTGCCCAACCTTCCCTCCCTCTCTCCTTCACTCACGACCAGATTCACATCCCAGTCTGGTGGCTCTTCCAGCCTTTTCTGCCTCCTTCCCTGTTTTTTCTCCCAGATGATTCCCCTACCAAATCCTCAGATATTTAATCTCCTATTGGAGTCTGATTCTCAAAGGACTTGGGCTAACCCAGCCCCTAAGGACCATCCTGGGGTCTGGGTTGGTTGGAAGGAAGGCTGACTGGCTAATCCCAAGCACCACTGAATTTTGAACCCAATGCCTGTTGTCACAGAGCTACCCTCCAGCTTGCCTGTTATACCCAGATCCAGCCTAAATTTGGAAGCCCTAATGGGAAACAGCAGTATTAGGCAAACGCTATTTATTAGTCCATACTCTAGATCCGGGGCACTGACAGGAAGAGTAAACATCAGAAGAAGAATAGGAAGTTGAATGGGAAAAACAAAGACATACAAATCTTTGAGTGCAGAGCCTTTCTCGCCATGGGGGAGGATGTCGGCTTTGACAAGTGGTAGCATGTTTATTGAATTTTTGAATGCAAAAGAAGGGAGATTAGAGAATTCAAGTGGATAGTAGCAGCCCTTGGATCGGAGGCACTTAAACATACAGCTTCTTCGGCTTTGTGTAATTACAGAAGTAGGAGGTAATTGGGCAGCGCATGTCAAAAATGCAATTTCATAGAGTGCCTGGGAGGAAGAGGATGGATGTGAACGTTTTTTCTGACAAATGGATTTCCCAGTCCTGACCTCTGCATTCTCTGGAACACTCTCAGCCTGGCAAAGACACAGAACTTTTTCCTTTTATTAAATTTTATCAATTTATAATATAACAAAAGAAAATGTATTAGTTATCTATCGCCAAGTAACAAGTGACCCCAAAATATAGTGACTTAAAAACATCACTTTTTATCTTCTAGTTACTATGGGTCAGGAATCCAGCACAACTTAGCTGGTCCTCTGACTCAAGGTCTGTCATTGACTATCGTCAAGGGATCATCTGGGTTGCGGCCATTTCCAAACTCAGCTGGGGAAGGATGTTTCCATGTGATTGTTGGCGATCTTCAGGGTGTTTTGTGGGCTGCTGCACTGAGGACCTCAGTTTCCTAGTGGCTATTGGCTGGAGGCTGCCCTGAGTTCCTTGCCAGGCGAGACTGTCTGCGGGGATGTTCACAAGGTGTGGCTCTGTGGTTCACCAGAGTGAACAGGTGAGAGGGCTAGAGAGAGGATAAGGGGAGGGGAGAACTTAGAACCTTTGTAAAACTGAATGTTGAGAATAATAGCCATCTTTTTGGCCATGTTCTATTTGTTAGAGGCAAGTTACTAGGTGCAGCCCACACTCAAGGGATGGGGATTCCACCAGGCTGTGAATACCAAGAGGAATGGATCACTGGGAGCCATCTCAGAAGCTGCCTACCACACAAAACACAACTGACGCCTAAATAAAAATAAACTTGGTTTGGGGCACCTGGCTGGCTCAGTCAGTGGAGCGTGAGACTCCCGATCTTGGGGCTGTGGGTTCGAGGCCCATGTTGGGCGTAGAGATTACTTGAAAATAAAATCTTAAAAAAAATTGAAAAAAAAAAAAACAACTTGGCTTGAGAGACTAATGGAAGAAGGATATAGAAGGGTGAGAAGCTACAAGGACCCTTCCAAGGGTATCCTTTATAGGGCTTGATGGGCATTTGCAGACGACAGATGATTGGCTGGCATTCAAATTGTGCTAGGCAAACTTCTCCACCCAATTCCTTTTTTTTCTTCCCCACCCAATTCTTAATAATAACTGAATCTTATAAACATGCCACGGGTCCCCAAGCAGTCCGTTGCAAACAGAAAGTGTCCTTAAGCTTTATGCTGTGTCACAGGAGTTCACATGTGTTGTGTGTTCTAGGCCATATAATATGTGTTTGTTTGAATATAAAAGTACAAAAACAACTCACCACGGAACAAAACTGATGTTGCAAGGTGAAGTGTTGGTGGATTTCGTTTGAAGATCCTGACAAAGATTTCATGGCGCCACTTCTCTTTCAATGAGGCACCTCTGCTGAGTCATCAGTGCCCATTTCCTCTGTGACAAGGAGACGTTAACTACTATCATCTGCTAATAGGAAAACATGGAGAGATTTTGCAACATGTATTTATTCTCTGTTATTTTAGGCATCCAACCTCCCTGTTCATGAATTCTGTGTGGTCTGCACACGAGCCACGTTAAACACCCCGGGAGCACGGCTGCTCTCCCTGGCCTCTGGTTGTGTGACTATGGAATGCTCTCAGCCTGGGCTGCCTTTCCTGCCTTCCAGCCCTGTGTGGTTTTGCCTTCCCCTTTGGTATTCCACTTAGGGAGTCAGGGGCGGTCTCAGAGAGACAGTGACACATCATCGGAGTGAAGGGCCGCACCTGCTATGTGTTCCCAGAGTCACCCCCATTTCAGTGTTCAGACAAATAAATCTACAGTGACTATCTAATATAATTCAACACTTCTTCCTCTCCAGGTGAGCTGCTTAAGGACAATACACACCCGCTGTGGTTATAAAGTCTCCACCATTTGGCATACAGTAGATGTTGAAAAAAATACCTCTTGGCTAAATCAGTGTCTCTCAAACATTTTGGTCTTAAGACCTCTTTATAGCGTTAACATTTGTTGAGATTTCTGAAGAGCTTTTGTTTATATGGGTTATATCTATCGATGTTTACCATATTGGAAATTATAACTGAATAATAAAGCTAGTCATCAAAAACAAGGGAAGTCTAAGAATCTTTCACAGTCAAGAGGAACCTAAAGAGATATGACTAAAAGTGATATGCTATCCTGGACAGGATCTTGGAACAACAATAACAACAACAAAAGGATATTAGGGAAAACTAAGGAAATCTGGATCCATACTTTAGTATGGACTTTAGTTAATTATATATCAATATTAGGTCATTAACTGTAACCAGTATACCATACTGTGGGGGTATATGAGCACTCTCTACACTATCTTTGCAATTCTTTGTAAATCTAAAGCTATTTTAAAGTCAGAAGTGTAGGGGCACCTGGGTGGCTCAGTTGGTTAGGCGACTGCCTTCAGCTCAGGTCATGATCCTGGAGTCCCAGGGAGTCTGCTTCTCCCTCTGATCCTCCTCCCTCTCATGCTCTCTGTCTCTCATTCTTTCTCTCTCAAATAAATAAATAAAATCTTAAAAAAAAATTAAGTCAGAAGTTTATATAAAAAAGGAAAAAAGAAAGGATATTGATATGTAAGTGAGAAAATCATATTGGAGATCCAAGGCGATATCCTTGAATATGCTTTATTTGACTTAAAGAAAACTAGACTTCTCAAACTCAGTTTTGTATTGTGGTAAAATACACCAAACATAAAATTTACCATCTTAACCATTTTGAAGTGTACAGTCCAATAGTATTAAATACATTCATAATGTTGTGCAAGCATCACCACCATCCATCTCCAGAATTCTTTTCGTCTTGTAAAACTGAAACTCTGTACCCACTAAACAGTAACTCCCCATTCCCTCCTCCTCTGGGCCCTGGCAACCATCATTCTACTTTATGTCTCTATGATTTTGAGTACCCTAAGTATATGATGTAAGTACTTGTCTTTTTGTGTCTGGCTTACTTCACTTACTATAATGTCCTCAAAGTTCATCCATGTTGCAGCATATGCTAGAATTTTCTTCCTTTTGAAGACTGGATAATACTCCATTGTATGTATTTATCACATTTGGCCTCTCCATTCATCTGGACATTTGGAGTTGCTTCCATATGATAGCCATAGTACATAGTGTTGCTATAAACAGGGGTGTACAAACAACTCTTTGAGGCTCTGCTTTCAGTTATTTTGAGGTAAATACCCAGAAATGAAATTGCTATACCATATAGTAATTATATTTTTAATTTTTTGAGGAACTGCCATATTATTTTCCACAGTGGCTGCACCATTTTACATTCCCACCAACAGTGCACGAGGGTTCCAATTACTCCACATCCTCACCAACACTTGCTGTTTCCTGGGGCTTTTCCCCCCCTTAATTGTAGCAGTTCTAATGGTGGTGTCTCATCGTGGTTTGTTTTTCTTTTCCCTAATGAGTGATGTGGGCATCTTTTCATACACATGTTGGCCATCTGTATGTCTTCCTTAGAGAAATATCCATTCAAGCCCTTTGCCCATTTTTGATTCGCGTTGTTTGTGTTTCCATTGTTGAGTTTTAGGTGTTGTCCATATATTCTGTATTTGCAAATATTTTCTTCCCTTCTGTTGGTTGCCTTTTTACTCTGTTGACAGTGTCTTTTGATGCACAAAATTAAAAAATTAAAATTTTTAGTCTGTTCTTTATTATCACCATGCGCCTGCAATTGTAAACCATGCCAGTGGTAAAATACTCCTCACAGGAAGACTTTTAAGCACTCAGATTCCTGTGCTCCCCCTCCAGCGCACTAAATTGGGATCCCCAAGGGGTGGCTCAGGACTCTGAATGTCTAGGGAGCTGCCCAGATGCTATGGACTGAATTAGGCCCTCCCTACATTCCTATGTTGAAGCCATAACCCCCAATGTGATGGGATCTGGAGATGGGGCATTTGGGCGGCGACATTTAGGTTTAGATGAGGTCATGAGGGTGGGATTTGTGCCCTTCTAAGAAGGGACACCAGAGAGCTTTCCACCTGTAAGCCAAGAGAAGACATCTCCAAATGAAACGTCCCTGGCCAGCACCTTGATCTGGGACTTCCCAGTCTCCAGAACTGTGAGAGATAAATGTGCGTTGGTTAAACCCTCCAGTCTGTGGCATTTTGTTATGGCAGCTTGAGGTGATGAAGAGGCCAGGCGAGTCTGAAGTTCATCTAGGTTTAAGAACTCTTGATCTCAGCCAGGAATAACCATTAATTTGAGTTCTTCTGCCATCTTGGTTGGGAAGGACTTTTCCTTGATGGAAACATATGCTCTATCTAATTGATCAGTGATGTTTACCAAGGATGGCAGAGTGAAGGGGAGGGGTGAGGGCACATGGGGGGGGGGGAATTATTTGTCACAGGTGCCGTATATTTGCCATCCTTATATTTCTTTACAGTTTTTTTTTTTTTGAGAGAGAGAGGGTGAGTGGGTGGGGGAGGGGCAGAAGGAGAAAGACTCTTAAGCAGGCTCCACACTCAGCGCAGAGCCCAACGCGGGGCTCGATCTCATGACCCTGAGATCTTGATGAGCCGAAATCAAGAATGGGACACTCAACTGACTGAGCCACCCAGGTGCCTCTATTCTTTACAGTTTTTTTTTTTTTTTAAGATTTTATTTATTTATTTGACAGAGATAGAGACAGAGAGAGAACACAAGCAGGGGGAGTGGGAGAGGGAGAAGCAGGCTTCCCACTGAGCAGGGAGCCCAACGCAGGGCTCAATCCCAGGACCCTGGGATCATGATCTAAGCCACCCAGGTGCCCCTATTTCTTTACAGTTTTAACAGCTTCTGTCCTTATTTCCTTGAGTCCCTTTTTTCCTTTTTGGCATTGTAATATTGTTAACAATGTTAGCAAATCCTCAGAGAACTTTACACCCTTCCCCTTGACTCACTCATGCTCCTTGGATTTCAAAAACAGATGCTGAGGAGCCAAGAGTTACTGTCTACATTTACCCATTGGGCTTTCCCTTTTGACTTATCTTGTTTTTTTCCATTTCTGTTCAGAGTTCTCAAACAAGCTTGGAAGTGATTCGTTAGTTAGATGTTCTAACTTTAAAGCAAAAGAATATTTGGCATTAGAAGTAAAAGACAATTAAAATGTAACATTATTGCATTCCTTATCTTTGTCATCCATCCAGCTGTTATTTTTGAGCACCTTCTAGGAGTCAGTCCCTGTGCTGCTGGGCCTTTGAGAGACAAAGATAAATAGAAGATAAAATCTCTGCCCTTGGGAAGCTCCAAGCCAAACATGAGGGCTGGATTTCATATCAAATCATTATAATGTGTTAAGTGCTATACTGGGAGGTGCTAAGGGAGCACAACGGAGAGCCCATTGCTGTCTGGAGGGGATGATTGAGGGTTTTTTGGAATACTCATCATGCCCCTTTCCCCTGTGGATTCATTAATTCATTAAACAAACATGGAGACCCTCCTATGTGCCAAGCTCTGATCCAGGCATTTGGGATATATCAGTGAACAAGATAAAAATTCCTGCTCTGGTAGAGCTTATGTTGTAACAGGGGGACCAAATAGACTGAGGCCTCATCTAGGGACCAGCACATTAGATCTATGAGCTGGTGACATGGTATGAGAGACTGTGGTTTGGACTTGTGGCTGGGGTCAGTTGCTCTTGCTTCCCTCCCACCGTCTTCAGGGGAGGCAAAGGCGGCCTCATCTTGCCCAGTCTCAGGACTGATCTTAAGAAGGGAGGCCCTGGGCCCTGACCCTGATGTGCTTACCTCGGGGAAGGAGGAAGCATCAGGCTAGCCTGAAAAAGAGAGTCTTTCCTAATCTTGACATTCGGGTGAGCTACCCCTTCATGTTAGAAGAGTGTAGGAATTGGTGGTGGTGCTGGTAGTGGTGATGAGGCAAGGGAAGGAGAGAAGGACAGAAGTGGCTTTCAGGGACCTAGAGGAAGGCAAGGAGAGGAGAAGGGAGCCTCCTTTACTTTAGGTCTGGAAAAAGTACAGAGATAAGGAATTCGATGATGAGGAATTGCTCACCAGGCAGATAAG
The DNA here is from genome assembly GCF_004348235.1 of Phoca vitulina. NCBI lineage: Eukaryota > Metazoa > Chordata > Mammalia > Carnivora > Phocidae > Phoca > Phoca vitulina. The sequence continues at coordinate 14,562,782 of NW_022589719.1, read as the reverse complement.
GAGAGAGGGGGTTTTAGTTCAAGGAGTAGCAGATGTTGAAGCATAGGCTCCGCCAATGAAACCCCTGTAATGCTTTTTTTTTAAACCCCGTTATCTAGATGAGGAACCTGCATTGGACCCCTCTTGTGCTCATGTCCTCTGGGCTGCCCACCATTTAGTCCGGTCGTTGCTGGACCTATCCGACATAGGTGTAACCTACCTGACCACACCTTGTCCAGACTGTACCTCGCTTCTCTTGTTTTCTGCTGTTGGGGAGGAAGAACTTTTACTCTGCCCTCTTAGGTTCTTCTTCTGGAGGCCTGCAGTTAAACTGACAAAGACAGATTAACAGAAGAAAAGGTGTTATTTGCATGTGGAAGTTAACCAAAGAAGTAGCTAGCTCATGAAATGGTTGAAGTTAGAGGATTACATACCTAATTTAGTAGGGGAAAGGGAAGGGGGGAGAAGAGTTCTTCAATGGGAAGAACAAATAGATTTCTTTAGGAAAGACAAATAGGTTTTTAGGAGAATGAGCAGGAGATAAGAAAGTTTGTGATGATGTTTGTTTATGCAGGTGCAAGTGGTCTTTCTGTTTTCTTTATGGCCGTGACACTCCCCTGAGAGGGAACTCACGGCAGCCTCATTTCCCAGAAGTTGCTGCTTTTAGCAAGATAAGGGAAATCCTGACAAGGTTTCTTTCTGCCTCTTTTGATTCTCAGTTGCTTTCAGCTTAAAATAATCCTCATGCCAAAAGAGCCTATTTTAAGGTGGCATGTTCGGATCCCCTTCACTGCCTCAGGACTTCCCAACTGCTTGGGAAGTCTGCAGGGACCCATCTGGCACTCACACATGCATGATCCGCAAGAGGATGGTGGAGGGATGGACAGTGGAGCCCTTTGAGAACCGTCCCCTCTTTTGTCCCTTGGGCTTTCAACATGGCCCCCAGAAGGTCCCTGTACTTTGGGACCCAGTTGACCACAGTGGTGGTTAACTCTAGATACCCCTGGTGATGGCTTTCCCTCTTTTCCTGCTGTACTTCTTCCAGTTCCCAATCTTTTTCCTTGGTCATTTCCCCAAATACCTGCATGCTTGCATAAAAGCCCTTGCCCATGCTCTCCTTTGTGGCAGAAACCAATCTAAGACAGAAATTGCAGATCAAAACTGGGTAAGGATGGTGCCAAGATACCATAGATAATAGACGGTAGAAAAGGAATCAAAATCTGGGCTTCACTCAAAGACAGGTCCTTTCTTCTTCCCACTGTGGTACCTTTCTTCTCTGCATGTTTTTAGTGGCTAAACTATACTTACATTCATTGTTTTGAGTCTTCTAGGCAAATAGCTAAAATAAACTAGGAGTGGAAAAAATAAGACATTTTGTGAAGTTTGAAAGCATGCAAGTTACATCTGGTTTCTCTGGAATTTTGAGAGTCATTGCCATCAACAGTTAAATTTGGAAAGTTTGTCAAAATACTGGTTTTGGAATGGTTTCCTTAAAATTATTTGATTTGGGATCCATTTCATGTGGTTTTCATAACATATAAGTGGTTTTTTAAGACAGGGCAAAGCTGTTTGGTTTCAAACTTGTTTTTTAAAACCAGACCACTTAGGCAAAATATTTTTGTAACATTTTTATACTATCTAAAAATTAAAGAGTTTTTAATCCAAACAACTTAAAACTCTTTAGAAACCTATTTATCTGAGTCCTAAGATTTCTGGGTAAGTTTCACACTATTTAACTTCAAAACACTTAGTCAAAATAGCTTGGATCCGGGATAGATTTCAAAGCTGAATACTTTCAAATGGCTCATCTAGATAACATGCAACGATATATGGACCATTTTATTGTCTCAAAACATTGGTTTCCCATCATATAAATAAAGCCTAAGCAAGAGCTTCACATTATTGCAAAACCAGCTACATATTTGAAAAATTAAAACATCTGTGCAATGTGCAAATGGATTGAAATGTTTTCTTTATCAATAATACGGAAACTATTTTGCAAAACTTTCAACGCAGCCTCCTCTTTTCCCTCCCATAGGATTGCGACTCCATGGGTTGTGCATCATTGGATGGAGCCAGGACCATGTGGCCTTGCCTTTTGTTTACTCTTTTACTGGTATTGTCACTTGTAATTTTTTAGAGCAATGCTGTGAGGCACGTATGATTATTATGCCTTTCTCAAAAAGAGCACCCAGGGTCAAAAAAGGTTTTTTGTTGAGAGGGAACACAAGCAGGGGGCAGAGCTGGAGAGGGAGAAACAGGCTCCCTGCTGAGCAGGGAGCTGGATGCAGGACTCGATCCCAGGACACTAGGATCATGACTTGAGCCAAAGGCAGACACTTAACCGCCTGAGCCACCCAGGTGCTCCCAGGGTCAAAAAAGGTTTTATGTCTTCTCTAAAGTCATAAAGTTCCTCAAGGGCAGGTTTCAGACCTCCTCTGTTTGGCTGTGTTTCTCAGACTCTTAGCCATATTACTTCCTGTCTCATGCCCATTTTTCATCACTTGGACTCACTGAACCTCTTGCTCTGGTCTGTGTACTTCCCTTCTTTCTAGTCTGTTTCAGTAGATCTCAACCAAAGAATTGCCATGTACCTGCATTAAGTGGCCAGATAGGTTCCGAGTTATTTGCCATCCATCACAAATGTGGTTATGAGCTAATAATGATTTAGGTTGAGACATGAGAGTGGGTTCAGGACTATCTGTAAAGTAATATCATTCCTGCATATTCCTATTCATTTATGATTCTTGAGCAGGGACAAGGGGGAAAATGTGCAGTTAAAGCACAAGACATTCCATAATCCAGATGAAACTAGCACCTTTAACTATCCTTCAGGATGAGAACGGCCCTGGGCCAGGAATTGAACATTCTCTTTACATGTGGCTACTCTAAGCTCAGGCTGGAGCCAAGGGGGAGGTAACTTAGGGGCATATTGCTACCAGAGGGACAGAATTTGAAAGGGTGAGGGTTGGGAGTAAAGGGGACAGGAAGTGACATTCTGCATAGTAACAGGAAGGACTCATAAATAGGGAATTGTAGGGAAAAATAAAATATTTCTCCTTCTCCTATTAGGATGACTGTACTGCCCCTGAAGTTGATGTTTGTCTTTGGAAAGGTGAGTGGGTGTGTTTGTTTTCAGTGGTTAAGAGTTGGACAATGAGGAGAAATATGAAGTGTGTCTCTATTCTGGAATATTTTGTAGGCCCCAATTAAAATAATTTGTCATGGACAGGTATATTCTTACTGGGCTCATCTACAGAATTAAATCATTTTGCCTCTGACTTGGTATAAACCTGTTAAGTGAAGAATTAAGACAATTGTGCAAATAATGTAGTCTTTGTGAAAAATAATAAGGGGAGACCTCACTGAGTGGAGTTGGGAGGCCGGCAGGGGGGTTGCCCATGCCCTACCACTTCTCATCGCCTGTAGACCCAACAGGAAGATAGGGACCTTGCCCTGGATACTACTTTACTACCACAGCGCTTCTTTCCAGGAAGAAAGTCTCTCCTCCTGCCCTGGCAACAGCCCAGCCAATGAGAAACAGTCACAACTCAGCCAATGAAAAGCCACTATACTCCCAACTCCCAGTTTACTCCAGTGGGTTTTTTGTTTACAACAGCCCCTCCCGACTTCCCCCTTTCCTCTATAAGTAAAGAACTTTCTGTGCTTTGTTCTGCAGACATGCCTATGCATTTCCCCTAACTTGTCTGTCTTGGGCTGCAATTATCTGTTGTCCTGAATAAACCCATCTTTTGCTGGTAAAATAACTGGCAGTTTTATTTTTAAGGTTAACATCTTCAAATATAGTTTTCTCTGAAAAAGTCTTCTAATTAAGGCAAAGGATACATTTTTTTTAACATGAATTTTCCCCAAACTGCTTTTGGGTTATGTTAATAAAGCCATTGTCTGTGGGAGGAAATGCCACGGGGCGGGGGGGGGGGGGGGGGGGGGGGGGGGGGGGGGGGGGGGGGGGGGGGGTGAGTGGAGATTCTTGTGTAGTGGGAAAAATGATAATCCAACAAATAAAATAGCTGGCTGTCTTTCTGTATTCCAGGGGAGGCACTAATTCCTGTTTTTAATTTCACTGTATTTAAATTCCCCTTTAGAAGTGGGCAACTTTTTCGAAAGAAATCACCTCGAGTCTTGATGGACTTTCCGGATTGAGGAAGGTAAGACCCCCCCTCACCCCCACCCCTCCACCCCTCTTCCTGGGTGAATTTGGATGGGCAAGTGTGAATTGCTTTGGAGATAAAGACATAAGAATTAGGGTTTTGGAAGCTGAAGCAGAATGACGAAGGTATCCAGAGAGAGAAGGACCCAAAGATGAAGGAGACAGGCACACACCCTAGACAGGCCACAAGAGAGAACGACTGATAGGTTTTAGGGGAGAAATGCCAAATATTCGTTTTTTGTTTTTTTTTTTTTTTATTTGACAGAGAGAGTTAGCGAGAGCAGGAACACAAGCGGGGGTGTGCGAGAGGGAGAAGCAGGCTTCCTGCCGAGCGGGGAGCCCGATGCAGGGCTCGATCCCAGGACCCTGGAATCATGACCTGAGCCGAAGGCAGATGCTTAACGACTGAGCCACCCAGGCGCCCCAAATATTCGTTTTTGACAATGTGTGATTGTGTAGGAAATATAGAGAACAAAGTCAAACAACATAAGAGGACCTATGATAAATCTAAAACGTTGATTCAGGAGCCAGACTGCCTTTGTATAAATCTCAGGTCCGACCCTTGCTGGCTGCACGATCCTGGGCAGGTGAGTTCCCTGCCACCCCCATGCTTCCATTTCCCCAACTACAGACCTAGGATGATGATGACCCACTCCTAGGGTTGTTGAGGGGAAGAACTGGTTTTTCTCCAACTACTGTCTGTGTCAAGGGTCAAGAATAGTGTCTGGCCTCTAATAACACATTATAAGCACCACATGTATGTTATCATTATTAAATATTTCAGAGGCACTTTACTTAACCCCACTTTGGCCACCCTTGCTCTCCCATTTCTGTGACCCCTTTTTCGGCAAAACTCACTGGAGTATTGTTTATCTTCTCTGCCTGTGAGGCTTTTCCTCACATTTTCTCCTGAACTAGTGTTTCTCATGCTTGCTTTTTTCATTATTGTCCCCCCTCCCCCATGAGTCTTTTTGGACATTTTTTAAACCGCCTCCTCTCACCCATGACTTGTTAATACCACAGACATCCTGATGTGTAGTTGTTTATGTACTATGTGTTTATCTGTGCTCTGGACATAACAAGAACAAGGCTTTTTCCATCTCCCCAGAATCGATTTTCCCTCCCCGGGGAATGATATCATCCCACTGATATCATTGCATGTCTTAAATCTACCCCAGTCCTTCTTTTGTCTCTGCTACAAAACAGTTCTTGTTCAAGGTCAGATCGCTGACCTCCATGTTGCAGAATCCATGGTTAGTTTTCAGTTCTCATCTTAACAGACCTGTCCCTGGCATCTGCACAGCTGATCCCTCCCTTCTCCTTGATACAGTTTCTTCAGTGGCCTTCTGGAGCATCCCATTCTCTTGGTTTTTCTCCTGTTCACTGGTTGTTCTCGTGATTCCTCTCTTCTTGTCTTCCTCTTGATATGGATGGAGGGCCCTAGGGCTCAGTCCTTGATATTCTTCTCTGTACTCACTCCCTTGGTGATATCATCTGATATTCTGGCTTTAAGTTAATCTCTGTACCGTTGACTCCCCACTTAATGTCCCAACCAAAAGTCTCTCGTGGACTCCAGGCTAGTATAATAACTGCTTACTTGTTTTCTCTACTTTGGTATTTAATGAACCTCCTCCGTTGACATGTTCAAGATTGAACTTTTGGATTCTTCCCCCAAACTGCTTTATCCAAGGTCTTTCCCCTTCTCTATTTTTCTTACACACCCTAATCCATTAGGAAATTCTGATACCAAAATAAATCCAGAATGTTCCTTAGTATTTACCCAAATGAATTTTAAAAATCTTGTGTTCACCCACAAATGAGCACATGGATGCTTATAGCTGCTTTATTCATAGTGGCCAAAACTTGGAAGCAACCAAGATGTCCTTCAGTAGGCAAATGGATAAATAAACTGTGGTACATCCAGACAATGGAACATTATTCAGCACTAAAAATAAATGAGCTATCAAACCATGAAAAGATATGGAGAAAACATAATGAATATTATGAAGTGAGAGAAGCCAATCTGGAAAGGCTACATACTGTATGATTCCAACGATATAACGTTCTGGAAATTCAAAACTATGGAGACAGTAAAAAGATCACTGGTTGCCAGGGGTTGGGGGAGAGAGAGGGATGAGTAGGCAGACCACAGGTGTTTAGGGCAGTGAAACTATGATGTATGATGCTACAGTGGTGGATACGTGTTGTTATATATTTGTCAAAAATGTGTATCATGAGATGTACAAGACCAAGAATGAACCCTAATGTAGACTCTGGGCTTTGAGTGATAATGATGGGTAAGTGCAGGTTCATCGGTGATAACAAGCATACCCATGTGGTATAGGATATTGACAGAGAGGTAGGTTGTACGTGTGTGGGGGCAGAGGGTTGATGGGCACTCTCTGTACTTCTCACTCAGTTTTGCTATGAACCTAAAACTGCTCTAAAAAATAAAGTGTGTCTAAAAAAAAGATGTCCAGAATCTGCTACCAGGTTGGTGGGAGCCAGCATCTCATTCTGTCCTCAATGGCCACAACTGCCTTCTAACTGGGCTCTATGCTATGGCTTGTCTCCCTGTAGTTCGTGCCCATCCCAGGCCCCCTATCCTACTCAGAGAAAACCCAAAGTCCTGATCATGGCCTTTTAGGTCCTTCTTTCTGACCCCTGTCCTCCCCTTCTCCCTCTTGTTCACTCTGCTCCAGCCACACTGGCCCCCTTGCTCTTTCTCTAACACACCATGCGTGCTCCTACCTCGTGGCCTTCACACTGGCTGTTCCCTGTCCCGCCATGCTCTTCCATGGATCCTCATGACTCTTTCACCTCCTGCAAGCCTTTGCTTGAATGCTACCTTCTCACTGAGGCCTTCTTGTCCACCAGTTTAAACTGTAGCTCTCCTGCCCTGCACTCTGAGCTCCCTTACCTGCTCTATTTGCTCTGTTTTTCATAGCACATCATTTTTTTAGTGGGAGGGGGGCAGAGAGAGAGGAAGAGAGAGAATCCAAAGCAGGCTCTGTGCCTAGTGTGGCGCCCAGTGCAGGATCTGATCCCATGACCCTGAGATCATGACCCGAGCCAAAATCAAGAGTAGGACGTTTACTGACTGAGCCACCCAGGGACCCCAACTCATCATTTTTATTATACTAAATCACTGAGATGTGTGTGTGTGTGTGTGTGTGTGTGTGTGTGTGTGTGTGTTTTCTTTGCCTTCCTTGACCAAATAAAAAATCCACAAGGACAGTGATTTCTGTCTTTTTGTTCCCTGATGTATCCCAAGTACCTAGAACAATGCTTAGTGCATATGAGGCGCTCAATCAGAATTTGTTGGATAAGTGGGAGTCTCCCTACCACCCCTGACTCCAGGTCCTCTGTGTAATGTACCTTTCCAGGGGTGTTCTGTGTACATACAAGCACATGAGATTAAAATAACCCAATTCTTATATTTTGCTCTGCTGTAATTCTGTTGCTTACAACCTTCAGTAAAAGTCTTCTACACAAGTTAGCACTACTTGGAGGGGCTGAAGGAATGGGGTGTTCAGTGTGTGGTAAGTGGGACAGAGAGGAGACAAGAATCAAAAGAGATGAGTCATAGGATGGAGAGAAATAATTCAACAAAAACAAAATCAGGGTAAGTTGGCCAGTAGACACAGCCCCCAAGAATCCTTGGCGTAGTATGCATGCTGGCTGCCTGTTTATTTACTATTCTTTTTGAATGATAAATGAGAGAGCCACCATCCACCAAGTTTGGGAGGCTTGGTGATATCCACACAGCAGAGGTCTTCGATGAGGATTGAAGGATTGTCCTGATTCTTCGTGTCCCGCTGCCTATGTCAGTCTCCCTAGGGGCAGGCTCTCAAAGAACTGGTCTGCAGTTTCTGATTTCTTCTTTCTGTGGCTTTTATGAGATGGGGTCTGTTCTGCTGGCTGGGACCAAAGGAGTGGGTGAGGGAGGATGGGAGGTCGTGAGATTGGCTGCAATTCCTCAGGATCCCATCCTGTTGGTCCAGAGACAGGCTCCATCCATTCTCCCCCGCTCACGGATGCCGTGGTTGAAAACCCTGGGATGCAGACTCCTGAGCAGGGCTGGCCTCTTTGGCGGATTTTGCCACAGCACAAGTCCATTTCCTTCTGGCCTGAGTGCCTGGGATTGCAGGTCTGGAACGTGTATTAGTGGTGTCACTTCTGGGCAGCACAAGACGGTGACATGGAAACACTGCCTGCTATGGCAACAGCTGGAATAATAAACAACTTCTTTCCCCGCCGAGGAAAATCACGGAGCCGGGCCTTGTGGCAATATCAGGAAGGGAAATAAGTAATACCCGAGCTAGAGCTCGTGTTTGGCCTGATTTTTAACTCCCCAGTCGGAGAGATTTGCTGAGTGCCTTATCGGGCAAGTGGTGGCAATTATATGTCATTCAAAACCTCATACGCCTTTCTAGAAAGTGTTTTAAACAAAAGTGACTCAGAACGTTGGAATTGGAAAGTCAAAGTTTCCCCTCCCCTGTGTCATCCATCCTCTTCTGGGGTAACCCCTACTGTGTGTTGCTAACGGATGGGGGCTTGGGGTGGGGTGGTTACTGAGTGGGTGAGGCTTGGTGGGCTGCAGTCAGTAGGCGGTAAGATTCCTCCCCTCCCCCTGACTTCTTACTTGAAGTGTACTCTAATGCGATCCCTTCTCAATCTCTTGAAGGCATCTCAGATGGCCTCCTAGCTTTCGGACTGCCAGCAGGTGTTAAAAAGTCCAGCCCAGTAGAAATGAGAACTTGAATCTCATCTTGTTTGGTTTCTGTCCCTACCACCCCCACCATGACACCCGACCCCAGCATAGTGCTGACCTGATGGGGAAGGAGGGATGGCAGTGATATGATCTGTTCTATCAAACTTCTTACACCCTGCTGTGCTCTGTGGCTTTGGGCTCCCTCAGTGTGGGCAAGAGGGAATTAGAGAGGTGCCGTCTTATTTGATTGGCACTGTTGTAATCTGTTTGGCAGAGCCCAAATGCTGGCTCTTTGGAGACCCCATGACTCTCACTCCATAGGGAATCTAATCTCCTTTATACCATTTGATGAGTTTATTGCTCCCCAGACTTGAGCCCTACCCCTGGGGTACACCCTGGAGTCTACTTGCCTCCTAGCCCCATTCTCTTCCATAGGGTTCTTTTGGCCCAGTGCTGCCCCCAGACTTGAGTAAAAAGGGTACCAGCCCGGCACCCCACTCTTTTGGGGACCCCCCCCCCCGCTTGCCCTTCTCTCTCTGTAGCTCTTCAACTGGGTGGGAAATCAGCAGATCCATGAGGATGTTCCTACCTGGAACTCAGGCAGTTCTTCTAGTCCTCATTTGGGTAATGGGACCCTGAAACTCCCTGCCTACAAGGCCTCAGACCTGCTTCCAAGACCTTTGCGGGTTTCTTTCCCAGGTTCACCTGGGCTTCATTGCAGGTGTGTACATCTCGAGGCCCGAGGAATGGCCCAGGGGTGCTGCTTGCTGGGAATGTGGATGGTCCTCATGTGTGCGTGTGCTGGAGTGGGAACGTGGTGGCAGGAAATGGAGGGAGCGAACCCCAAGGATCATGAGAGTCCTATCTTTGAATCCGGTTTGCCGGGTGATTATGGAATTACAATTGTCAAGGTAGGATGATAGAACATTTTTTTTTTAAGATTTTATTTATTTATTTGACAGAGAGAGACACAGCGAGAGAGAGAACACAAGCAGGGGGAGTGGGAGAGGGAGAAGCAGGCTTCCTGCTGAGCAAGGAGCCCAGTTTGGGGCTCGATCCCAGGACCCCGGGATCATGACCTGAGCCAAAGGCAGACACTGAACAACTGAGCCACCCAGGCGCCCCTAGAACATGTTTTATTTAGCTCAATTCATACTTTAGAAATATTTAGACATAGGGTATGTGGGCCTCCATTTGTACTCTTGGTCTGGGCCCTGGTGATATTAGGGGAGGCTGTGATGCAGCCCGTAGGAACACTCGTGCCTTGGGGACATGCTTGGAGGTACAGGGGCTTCTGCTGCTGCCCTGTCACAGGTAGCTCTGGTCAGCCCCCCACCTTTGTACTTCTCCAGTCTACAGGTAGGCATTCTGTCTCCCTGTCTGCATCGCTCAAAATTCTGTGGGCTACATTTCAGATTCTTCCAGAACTCTTTGTCACTCTTCTTAGGTAGCACTGGTGGTGGGCTTGCGAGTTGGTCCCTGGACACATTGGCTGAAGGGTGAGGTGTAACCTTTCCTCCCAGCAGACCAACCAAGATTGCATGGGTGGTTCTCTTGGGGAGCATCTCCCTCGGTCTGAAGGGTGAGGGAGGAGAAATAGAACTGTTCTCTACTCTTGTGAATTCCCAGATTTTTCTCTCTGGCATCTCAGTCTCTTCTTATATGACCTGGAGGTGGGTGAGTGGGATTGAAAGTGGAAGACCTCTTTGGCTACCTCATGGTAAGACCTGTGTGGATGTGTCTAGAACTTCTCCTTCGAATGTGTGGGGACTTTTCCCCTGGTTGTTCTCAGCTTTGGGCCTTAGTGGAATTCAAAGGCAATCGGAAAGTCCCATCTGGTAATCTGTTACACATACACATCTCATTTATAGTCCTAAACTGGGCTTTTTCATTAGCATGACAGTTTACACATTTCTTGAACAGCTGCATAACATTTTGTATGCTACGTGGGACCCTGCCATAATTTGTGTAACCATTCTTCTATAGATTGTTATTTAGGTGGGTTTTTGATATCATAAGTGATGTTGAAATGAGTAATTCTTTGACATATATCCTTGTGTCCTTAAGTCAGTATTCCCAGAAGTGTGATTGCTGATCCAGAAGGCCCACACATTTTACATTTTAATAGGAAGCCTCCCTTCTGAGGCTCAGAGGTTTTGAGTGTGGTGATTGAGTGGAGGGGCTAGGCTCGGGGAGCCCCTGCAAGGGTTGAAGCTAGGAGCAATGCAGGTTGGGGGGTGGTTGGCTGACAGCCCATGGGCCAAGGTAGAGTTGAAACAGAGTTCAAAAAATAAGTGTCAGAGTTGGGGAATCACTGTGGGAGGTTATGGGGGTGACCTTCTGGTCAGGGGTGACCTTAATAACAGATTAGAGCAGGGGGAGGAAAAAGACAAAGAATAATGGGAGCTTGGATTTCTGACCCATGTCCAAAATGGGAGGGAGAGGACAAAAGCCAAGCCTGGTGATGGAATTGCTCCCCAAAAGTGACATGTGAATTTCCAGACAAGTAGAACGTTTTGTTATCTTCAGCAGCCTTGACCCTAGGGTAGCATTTTCACATCTTGGCCATTGCGATGCTCTCGAAGCCCATGCCTCTCTGTCATTAGGAAGTCGTGCTTCACCATCTGGATGGTCACCCACCTACAGAAGGTGTCCTGGGGCTGCTGTGTGGTGCTGGGGCCCTGAAGGGATTTGGCTAATTGGAGAAGTGTTGGATAGATGTTCATAACTAGAATGATGGGGAGGTGAATAGTCTCTCTTTCCCCATTCGTGAAATCAAAGGACTGATCTGAATGACCTTTTACATCAGCCAACGCTCATATTCCATTAGATGGGATGTTGAGGCCAGTGAGAGTCATGACCTGTTCTTTTGGGAGGGGTAATCAGTCCCAAGACCAAGCAAAGGAAGACAGCAACTTCTCTCCAAATTCCTCAGGCTTCCAGGATGTCCCTGACCTTGGGCAAGTTACTTTCTCTCCCTGGGACTGTTTTCCCATCTGAAAAATGGGGTGGAGTCTGTGGGGGTGATTTGCTCTTCCTGCTCTGACTTCGTGACAATATGTGAAAACCCGAGTTCACAGGAGAAGCGGGGTTCTGTTGCAGTGCAATCAGGGTGTCACTGAGTTTGGGGATAACCGAGTAGTCTTTATGTGCCGTACAGTACTCAAGGACCTTAACGTCTTCCTCGTCACACCCATGGGAAGATAAGGATGTCCGGGGGGGGGTGCTTCACTGCCTGGAACCCCTCCATACCCCAATCCTAGCACTCTGATTTCTCGCTGGTGGCCTCTCCCTGTTTGCTTCACCCTTTCAAATAAATCCATGCTGACCCTTTAGCTTTGTAGGGGCACCTGGGTGGCTCAGTTGTTAGGCATCTGCCTTCGGCTCAGGTCATGATCCCGGGGTCCTGGAATCGAGCCCCGCGTCGGGCTCCCTGCTCTGCAGGAAGCCTGCTTCTCTCTCTCCCACTGCCCCCTGCTTGTGCTCTCTCTCTTGCTGTGTCTCTCTCTGTCAAATAAATCAATAAAATCTTAAAAAATAATAAAAATAAAATTCGGCTTTGCTGTATATCACGGAGTCCCCCATTCTTTCTGAAGCCGCACACCGAAGCTCATGGGTGAATCCTAACCGGTCTGGCACAGGCTCAGAGTCCCGGGTGTCCCCTGGGAAGAGATACTGGACAGTTACTGCCACAGCATAGCACTTTGTTTCACTGTTTGGCCAAACTTTGGAGGGTGGCAGATGAGGATCAAATGACCATTAGCTCCGAGGGACTGAGGATTCTGTGAGAACGTCCTGTGAGTATTGGCGTCCCCAGTGCTGGGGTTTAGTAGAGGTCCTGGGCCATCTTGGAGAATTCATTTGCCACATGTTTTACTAAGATGTGAGGAGTTTGGCAACCAAATATACATTGTTAGCATCCAGCAGGGCCTTGGAGCTGGACAGGGGCTGGCCGAGGTCCTGGCTGATGTTCTGGTCCAGTCTTGGGCTATTTTTCCTTCAAGTTCTCCCAGTGTTTGCAGATCTAGGATATTCTTATCATTACTACTACTACTACTACTACTACTACTACTACTACTACTACTACTAAGGTTGCACTGTGCAGGACCTTTTATGGCAGGTGGGGGTAGTCAAGATGATGGAACAGAACCCGGAGCCTATTCTTCCTTATGCCAGGCAGCCCCTCCTAATTCAGCGATCAGGAACGGATGCAAGTTATTGAGGCAAGTGTTCTATTGGCTAATTAGCTTCTACAGAATGGCTAGCACAGTGTTCAGCTGATACCACTCTCCACTCTGACCAGGCCTTTATTGCCTCTGCTTTATGAGGGCACATCCGGGAGAGAAAAATCAGTCTACCAACCCAGAGAGACAGTGTGGGAGAGAAGCTTCCATGCAGCAGAGAGAATTTTCTAGCAGAACTTTCTCATTCATGGAAACCACCCTGGGCTGCGGGCTCCTTGAGGGCAGGGCTCATGTTTTAGTCACTGTTGCTTTCAGTGCATGTTGAGTGGCCACATCTGGAACCCAGGGCTTCCTCCAGTGTCCATGGTGGATGCTCCCAGGGCCGGGGTGCCTTCTCTGATGAGTAAAGCCCTACAGTGACTGCCCCACAGTTTGGCACATACTGTCTTATGCTGTTGTGTTCTAAATCCCATCCTATTTCTTTCTTTTTTCATTTAACATGGTTTTTGAGACCTAGCCCTATTCCTACCTGTAAACTATGATCTTTTTGATGACTATATAATACTTCATTATATATTTATATCAAATTCTCTAAAGACAGGTATGTCGGTTGCCTCCAACAATGATCTCCAATTCCTAGCCACCACCTCGTTCAAAGTATATCCTTGTACTTATCTTCTTTTGAAATGCAATCTTTTTTCATGTTTACTCAGATAGTCTCGAGCATTAATTCATTGCTTTCTTAACTAGTATGTAAGTTCCCCTTGATCAGATAATCATAGTATCTGCCTTTTAGGGTGATTGTGGTTATGGATGAAGTCATGTGTATGAAGTGCTTAGCACATTATCTGGCAAGCAGAAAATTCTCAATAGATGTACAAGCCCTCCAGAGCGTAGAATACATTAGGACTTTAATAAATACCAATTATAATAATCACTGTTTAATTACCTCTGGTGATCTGGGGTCTCCTTCCTCATAAAACTAGGTCTCAGAACACTTGAAACATGAGTTATTCAGGAGATAGTAATTATGGTAGTTCCCATTAATCCTCCCAAGTTATTCCCCTTTTGCAGATGATAAAACTGAAACTCAGAGAGGTTATGCATCTTGCTTATGGTCATTCAGCATCATTAGCTGCAGAATTGGGGCTCAAACCCTAGTCGAGCTCCAAAGCTTTTATTTTTAGCTACTCTGCTATATTGCCACTCCTGGGAAAGTGTGCTTAGATTATTACTATTTTAGTAACAATAGCTTTTATTTTCTCCCTGTGTGCATAGCCAAGAATTCAAGATTCAGCTAATGTTTACGAAGACCTAATGTGTGCCAGGCCCTGCCAGGACCGTTTTTAGGGTCCATTCCTGTAAATTCCTGAAAGATGCTCCCTCTGGGCAGATACAGCTGTGGGCCCATGGCGTGGTCAGTAGAAGCTGGGCTGGATTCTGGCCCCTGCCTGTCCCCTCACCTGGGCACCTGCATGCAGTGTGCACACTGCCCAAGTGCCTGCTGTGTCCCGGGGCACTAACCTGCCTCCCCACGCCAGTCGTATGGGGCAAGTGCAGTTCCACTGGACAGATGGAGAGAGCAAGCTTCGGAATTGTGATGTTTCTAAGACCACATGGTCTCAAGTCGGAGTCCTTTGACTTCGAATCCAGAGATTGATTACATATAAAGCAGAGTGATCCAGGAGGGTCACACTGTAGGAAGGGAAAAGAAGTGCAGGAATCCCTGGGCAGAACCTGCCAGGTTTGACCACTGGTGCTCGGGTGACCCTCGTGCTTTGCCGTGGCTGCATCTCTGACGAGTGATGGATACGGTCCTCCATCGGAAGCCCGGAGGAGACAAGGTTCCCGGCGGGCTGAAACCCCCAGGGTGCAGGATCACCAGCGAGCTGGGGGCTGTGGAATGTGAGTGCCTGGAGGATGTTACAAGCTCCTGGAATAGGCCTCAGGCTTCAGCGCACACTGCTTCTTACTCACAGTGGACTAGTAAATGTACCTACATTTGCAGAGGGGCGCATGCTCAGCCAAGGCTGGAAAGATCCTTCCAGTGGCTGAGTGGAGCGGGATAGGCTGTTAGGGAGCAAGGTCAGGAGGCTGGACCCCGGAGAAACTGGAGGCCTCCTCATCTTCCTTGTCCTTCTGTGATTTTTCTAGTCCTTTGAAGACTGCGTTTATGATCTCTCTGAAGATACTTCAGTGTCCCCAAGTCAAACCAGGACCTCTAATTTTAGAATGTTCTACAAAATCATTACCTCAAGGAGATATCTGCACTCCCACAGTCGTAGGAGCGTTATTCAAAGTAGCCAAGGTTCGGAGACAATCTGAGTGTCCTCTTGACAGATGAATGGATAAAGAAGATATGAGATATATAATGGACTATTTATTATGCAACTTTAAAAAGGAAGGAAATTCTGTCATTTGCGACAATATTGGTGAACCTGGAAGGCATTATCCTAAGTGAAATAAGCCAGACAGAAAGACAAATAATGCATGGTATCATTTATATGTGGAATCTTAAAAACAAAATTGTTGAACTCATAGAAAGGGGCCAGGGCGTGGGAGAAACAGGGAGGAGTTGGTAGAAGGGGACAAGCTTTCAGTTACAAGATGAATAAGGTCTGAGGGTCTGGTGTATAACATGGTGACCATAGTTAATAAGGCTGTGCTATATAATTGAAATTTGCTTAGAGAGTAGAACTTAGGTGTTCTCTTTCTCACACACACAAAGGTAAAATGTGAGGTGATAGGTGTGTTAATTAACTCTGGGGGAGTCCTTTCTCAGTGTCTATGTATATCAAATCATCGTGTTGTACACTTCAAATATCTCACAATTTTATTTGTCAGTTGTACCTCAGTAAAGCTGGGGGTGGAGGACAAAGATTGTTCTAAAGGACAAAGAGATGTTTCTGCCAGTGAAGGAGATGTATATGGGGGGGGGGTGGCATTCTCAAGTTATTCTTTGTAGGTATTCTTTCCCCCCAAAGCTGGGGACATTTTTCCCTGCACCAGATGCTGGAAATACCATAGTAATATTTCCTGCTTCGATGGAGTTTATATCTAAAGGGAGGCTGATTAATAAACAAGCATTTATAATCCAGTATAAGAGCTAAAAGAGGCACAGTACTGGGAGAATCAGAGAGGGCTTCCTGGAGGAAGCAGTATCTAACCTGAGCCCTGAAGGATGAGTAAAAAGCAGAATGGGGAGAGGGCTTCAGGGAGAAGACAGAGTCTGTGCAAAGGCCCAGGTCAAGTCAAAGCCAGCATGCGTTTGCATTTCTTTTGGGGCAGTAGGGGGCTTGCAAGGAATGTGAACACGGATTAACCTGCTCTGCGGTTGAGAAAGACCACTTTAGCCCCCTGAGAAGGGAATGGGGGTGGAACAGAGGCTTCATCCAGGGAGGGCCCATAGGAGACTGTCCAGATGTGGGATTACTTAAGGAAACCTAGACACACAAGTCTCATTGTCCATGAGGAGAGAAGCCTTCTGTCCCGGGGTGTTACCTCAGGATTCTCTGATTCTCTGAGGCCCGGGAGGCTGGGAGAGGCCACGGTTCTGGTGCTCCTGGCTCCCAGACGAATGCCCTGCTCCAAAGCTCCCCCCCATCCCCTTCCCTTCCAGGAACCAGGGCCTCCCCCCTGCAGCTGATCTCTCCTCCCCGCACCCCCATGGCCTCCAGACCCGTCATGCATATTTCTTCCTGTACCCTTTTGTTTCCCTTCTGACTCTCCTCTGATCTTCTCTTGACCTCCCGGGGCCAACACTGAGATAAATCTGTTGGCTTCTTGGCAGGGGAGCCCAGGACGTTTCCAGCGCTGGCCTGACACTTTCCCTTAACTCAGCGTGGCTAAGGCAGCCGCTTCTCTCTGGCCTGGGACCCAGCGGAGGAGTAGCGAAGGAGCTCCGGTTGCTGGAAGGTCTTGCTGTAGACTTTGAAGAAAGGAAGAGGACCTGATTTGGGTCTCCTCCATGAGCAGTGGCGTGTCCTGTCTCAGTGGTTCTCAACTGTGGCTGCAAGATAGAATCAGCTTCTGGGGCCTTTAAAAAAAAAAAAAAAGCCTGGTTCCCCACCTCTGAGATTCTGATTGTATTATCACGGGAAGAATCCAGACATCTGTAGTTTTAAAACTGCCCAGGTGGATATCAGAGAAGACAGCTCTCTTAGCATCGCATCTCAGAGACACTAGGCAGAATGTCAGCTCTGGCAGCTTTTTTGCTGGGCTTACCTTGGACAAATCATAGCCTCTTTGAGCCTTATCAGTTTTCTCCTCTGTATGGGGAAGTTAATAGAACCTACCCTGAAGATGGTTATGAATCTACCCAAGTCAAGCATTTATGATGCTTGGCACAGAGTTAGTGCCCATCTATGAGCACTGACTGGTTATTTTTCTTATCATTAAGCCTTCCAGTTATGCATTGCCCTTGCCTTCCAGTTCTTTCTTCGTGCTCAGCCACTTCAGTGTGAGTTAGATGATCAGCTAGCTGTCTAACTAACACTTGCTTGTGAGAGGAGATGTACAAAAGGAAGGAGAAAAGTGCAGGGTGAAAATTCTTGCAAAATGACTAAATAGAAAAGTTTATCTCTAGAACCCGTAGCCCCATTTCCTGTCCCTGTGCCCTCAGGTTTTAGACAGGATTTGAGTCCAATGGAGGTCCGAGTACCAAGTATGAAGTACTTCAGTACCAAAGGACCAAGCATGCATCCCCAAGGAAGATGGGGAAAGAATTCTTCTGGGAATTTTTCCTTTAATATGTGGTTTCAATGCCATTATAAAATAAGGCTCTCCATAGCTTTCCTGCCAGAGGTATGTCCATTGGTCTCTAGATGATTATGTACATTCTGGTGGCCTGTGTGGTCTTTTTCTATGGGTGGACACAGTCCCCTCCCACTTCCATCTTCCTTCGGGTGTGTTGGGTATGATTAAGGCAGCTCATGCCGTCTAGCATGGTGGGGTGAGGAGTGAGCCCTCCTGGGCAAGGTAGCTCTGCAAAGAACTCTGTCCCCTTACTCCAGTATCACAGATATGTTTTGCTGGGCACAGCAGAAACGTCAGTGGTGGAGAGAAAGGTCAGTAAAATTCATCACCCCTACAGGAAAAAGAGCTCACAACACACTTTTCATAATGAGAAGAGCGATATGTCACGCTCAAAATATTTGAGCCTCAGGGATAGGCAGTGGTGTTCTGGAACAGCTGAAACTGAGCTCCAGAGATTGGCTCAGAGAACCAAGTGACAGCTGATGGGAGAAGCCCACTCGTCCCAGCAGTTGTGATAGAACTTTAACCCAGAGCATATTGGGTTGCCTTTCCATAGAGACTGGGCTCTCCATGAAGACAGAAAACAAACAATGCTTTCAAATACAAGCCCTAAATGGATTAAGCTAGAGTCTAACAGCAGCTCAGTTTCTGAAAGTGAAGCTATTTCAAGAAGCAGCACATTATCCCAAAGAATTTTTAAATGCTGTGACTGCACCTGGATGTCCTATGCATCGAATCACTAGAATTCAGCAAACAGGAGGTGTCCCAGTGAGTGTTTGTGTCTTCTGCTTTACCACAAATGCCTCACAGGGGCAGACCTTCCAAATTGCAGGCATGGATTTAATGTCCTGGAGAACTGAATGACCAATTCACTAAATAAAGAAGCTCTAATGCAAAATTAAAAACTATCAAAGCTTGGTATTGATCATTAGCAATTACAAAAGAATTATTATGCCTTCAACATTAATTTTTATTGTTTCCATTAAACTTTATTTAACAATGGTTAATTATTTCTGCTGAGCCAACCTGGCAATACAGTTAGTGAAATAAAATAGGTCAAGTGCACAGAATCAGACATTTAAATATATAGACAGGAGGGGCGCCTGGCTGGCTTAGTCAGAAGGGTGTGCGGCTCTTGATCTTGGAGTCATGGGTTCCAGCCCCATGTTGGGTATAGAAATTACTAAAATAATAATAATAGTAATAAACTTTCAAAAAAATAAATGAATAAATAAATACATAGACAAGAAATGATGGTTTTCACTTTATTATGAGAAAATTATTATTTTTCCAAAAGATAAAAAAAAACATTTTGGAAAAAATTTTTTCAAAAAAGGAATAGGGGCACCTGGGTGGCTCAGTCGGTTAAGCGTCTGACTCTTGGTTTCGGCTCAGGTCATGATCTAAGGGTCCTGGGATCGAGCCCCACATTGGGCTCTGTGCTCAGCGTGGAGTCTACTTGAGATTCTCTTTCTCTCTCTGTCTGCTCCTGCTTGTGCTCGCTCTCTCTCTCTAAAATAAAATATTTAAAAAAAAAAACAAAAAAGGAATAAAAATGGTACTAATCTAACGGCTAGTCTATTGGTCTAGGAATCAGTATCCACGAGTTCAGGTCTAGATATGCACTGATATCATCATTTTGATTGGCTTTGCCATGTCTTAAAGGATCAATAGTATTAGCAGCAACTACAACTATTATTATAAATGTTAATATTCGTAGCAATAGTGGTCACCATGGTAGTTGGCATCATTTATTTCTGCTTGTCCAGGATCCCAGCCTCACACTTCTGATAATATCTAGGTTTTCCTTTGGATTATTACCCCTCCCTGCTGGATTTGGTGTTGGATGGGATGTGAAAATGTAAACCCTCCTCACTCCGAGATGATGGGGCTGACTCACGCTGACAACAACACTTTGAGGATACCATCATTCATTCCTCGCACTTACCCGGGGGCTCCCCTGACTCCTTCCAAAGCTTGATCGTTCTCCTTGTCCTTTCATTCCATCTGCTATCTTGGAGCTACCCATTACGTTTTCTGTTCTTTTTCCCCAGAGGTGATTTGCTTTGCTTAGTGATCAAAGAACTCTACATACTATGTGGGAAGTAATATTAGTGAAAGTAGCTCTGATTGTCACTGTGATCGTTTTCAGTCATAGTGGCAATAACCACCATTTACTTACTGTGTGCTGGGCACTGTTCTAAGTAGTATTTCATTATGCCCTCATGACATGCCTGCGAGGTAGCCAATACACACCACTGTCATCCCCTTTTGCAGACAAGGAAACTGGCTTGAAGAGATCCTGGCCATTTGCCCATGGCTAGCCCAACGATGCTGGCAAACGTGGCCTCTCCAGCTCTGGTTCTGACAACGTTGGTCACTTGACACCCTTGGTCGCTAGACTGCTTTGCTATGGAAGGACTCGAACGGAAGTGCCCGGCAATGTGCTAATCGCCTTATTCATAGCAATCACCTCTTGCATTTTCCCAGAAATAATCCTGATGTCTCCGTGTGAGTTCTGTGTGCAGTTCTACAGGCGAGGAAACGGGCTCGGGTGGGTTACGTGTTTTGTGCAGGGTCACGCAGCTACTCACGTTTCCGAGCAAAGCCACTGAGCGAGAAAGGTCTGAGCCCATCGGGAGAAGGATGAAGACCTAAGGATGAAGCCCAGACCTAACCTCACCCTCACTCCCTCTTAGCAGAACAAAAGAACCTTTAAAAGATGTGGAGAATGAGGCTGCCTTTGCAGGAGTCCCAGGAGGCTTCAGCGGAAAGGGAAAACTTCCTTGCATTGAGATTACTTTGAAACCCTCATTCCTAGGCCAGTTTTTTTTTTCTTTTCTTTTCTTTTCTTTTCTTTCCTTCTTCTTCTTTTTTTCTTTTTGTTTTCTTTCTTCTTTGAGAATTCCAGGCCTGATTAGATCATGCTCTGGACTCAAGTCAGCCAAGGGCCATGGTTTCAATCACTGTGATCCTGATGACCTCACAAGAACATCTTAAAAGGACAAATCTATTTGTTTTACACTGAGATCATGGAAAATAAAGCAACCCCTGCTCCTCTCCAGGAGACCTTGCTTGCCAAGGTGGTTTTCATAACATACTTTTACAGTTGATTTATCTCCTCTGAAAAATGAGACTTAAAAACTAAAAAATAAAGAAGCCTTCGGTAGTGCTTGTGCCAGAAGCAATGGGGAAAGCCAAGAGCATCTTCATAGAGCCTGTTACCAGAATTGGCAGGTTGTTGTGCTTCTAGACACGGGAACAAAGACCCCAAATTCCGTTGAGTCTGGGGAAGCCGTCAGCGGCTGCATTTCCAGGGGAGTGGATGATGTGGAGAGCAGCTGTGTGGTTGCTTGTTGGCTTCTACCACCGACGCCAAATCTCACGGGCATTTTCGCCGCCCCCCCGCCCCCCGCCCCAGACTCCGAGGCAAGTGGGATTGGAAACTTGACAGTTGTACCCAGGAGATAGATAGGGTCATTTTGAGAGGATTGTCTGGCTGGGATGATTTTCGAGGGGATGCAGATGGGGGCGGTGTGGGGAGCAATCAAGGTGATGGCAGAAGGACGAGTGGTTTCTGACTCGGCTTTTATAGCAGCTATTTCGAGGCCCAGACAACATTTTCACGACTTTCAGAAGCATGAAAGGATGGGATTGCCATTGACTTAATGTCTCTGTGCCTCACTTTCTTTTCTGTAAAATGGGGGTAATCTAGCACCCCACTCGGGCCAGCTAGGAGGATTACATGAGGTAACAATGCATGCATAGTGCCCGCCGTAGGGTGAGTGCCCAGTGAATGGTAGGCCCTTACCCTTGCCCCCTCCCACCTGCTTCTGAGCTGAATCACTCTGCGTTCCCACTACGGCCACTGCTCTGCCTTTATTCAGGGGCTGTGACCTACTTTGATCACCTCCACATCTCCTCCTGTGCCAATACCCTATTGCTCAGTCGTTCCCTCCATTTTATAGGTGGAGAAAGAAACTTACGCCCAGAGAGGTTGAGTGACTTGTTCAAAGCCATGCAATTAGTAAATCTAACCCTATTGCTATGCTTATGTATTAGTTACCTGTTGCTGCGTAACAAATGACCCCAAAACATGGCCTCTTAAAGCAACAAGCATGTTGCTTGTGCATGACACATTTTCTGAGGATTAGGGATCTGGGAGCAGCTGAGGTGTATGGTTCTGGCTCGGGGCCTCCCATGAGGTTACAGTTGCGGTGCAGACCAGGCCTGCCGTCAACCAGAGGCTTGGCTGGCCTGGGGAATCTGCCTGCCCCTCACTTATGTGGCTTTTGGCCAGAGGCCTCTGAGTTCCTTGCCCTGGTGAGGTTCCCCACAGGGTGGCTCATGACTTCCCCCAGAACGAGTGATCCAGGAGAGAATGCTGACAGCAGAGTCTTTTGTAACCTGACCTCAGAAGTGATATAGCATCACTCGTCCTGTGTGCGGTAGGTCAGACTGACCAAAGCAGGTGCACGGGAAGAGGGGACTACATGTGCACAGGTGCGACTGCCCAGGCGTGGGGGTCCGTGGACACCATGTTGGAACCTCACCACAACCTCCCACTGGCTGCTATCTACAACAAGGACAGAAGGCCTTCACATGGTTCACAGGCAGCCGTGTACCTCCCCGGCCTCACTGGCTCTTGCTCTCTGGGCTCCAGTTCCCACTGGCCTCGCTCCTCACACGTCCCCTGTCCCTGCCCAGCCTGCCCTGGCCAGTGTTGCCCTTTCCACCTAGAACCCATCTCAGCGGTTCCTCTCCCTCCTTTATAGCTCAGCCAGCATGCCTCCAGGAAGCCCTCCCAGATACCCCAGACTAGGTCTGGTCTTTTGGTCACGTGCACTGTATTGGTAATAATCGAGTCACAAATCGAGTCATTCATTAATTGATACTTGCTGGAGCGGATGGTCTGCCGGGCCCTCTCTGGGTGGCCAGCAGGGACCACAGACCACGAAGTCAGGCCGACATTCCAGGTTTCCTCACTCAGAATCCTGGGGCCATAGTCTTCAGAACCACTTTTTAATCCCTCTCCCTAGCAGGAGAAAAAGAGCCGTTTTGTACCTTGTCCTCATACAAGGCTTGTTTCATTAGTTCTAAAAATAGAACCATGCTGATTTTCCAGACTGAGCATCTAGCCTATATTTTTGCTTCCAGGCCCCCTATGTGAACCACAAGAAAGCCCTTTTTCTTTACAGGATGCTATTTCATTCCCTCACCAATTTGATTCTTATTTGTCAGCAAGTACAGAGTTTTAGAAGTCACCCGTGCTACTCTTTGTCACAGGTTTTCTTGAGATCAAGTCCTGCCTCTAGAATACATTCAGGGGAGAGTTGGAGAAGAGAATTCTCTGTTTTTAGCCAATCTTGCGGTTTGGCCCACTGGATGAGCCACTTGGAGCAGAGCTTTTCGTCCCTTCCTAACTTAGAACATGCACGCTCACACACACACTCAACACACACAGTTATACTCGCACACATGCTCACACACATTCTCACTGACCACTCGCTCTCACCCAGACATGTTCATACACACTCACAGACTCACCCATACCCACATGTACACCCATACATATATACCCCCACACACACTTTTACTCACACACACTCACACAACCGGTTGCAAACACTCTCACTGGCCACTCACTCACAAACTCACACACTCTCACCCATACACACATATACACCCCCATACCCACATACACACCCACATATACTCACACACTCACGCTCACACACACTCTGACACTCACACTCCTACCCATACACTCATTTACTCTCACACTCATACATACATAGTCACACCTACCCACACACTCACTATTACTCACACACACTCTCATACACACTTTCACTCATACACACTCATGCACACAGACTCACATACACACCCATACACTGCCTTTTACTCACACACACATTCTCACACACCCATTCTCACACCCTTACTCTCACACACATTCACACTCCTTTGATTTATTTGCTAAGATGGTATAAATGGAAATCACAGAATCAGAGATATATGTGGACGTGTACATTTTGGGGTGGGGGGCAATGGGGATGTGTCGGCTGAGCCTAACACAGATTTCAGACTTGTCTGTAGATGTGGTGGGGAGACTACCAGGAGGTGATCTGCAGAAAGTCTCTCCCATCCCTCGCTGGAGGAAGAGGAGATGAATGGGAGGACGCCATGTATTCAGACACAGACTATGTCTAGGTCCCGTAGAAAGGAAGCTTCCAAGGAAAAGAATGAGGAACTGTTTTTACGATAGACTCTGTGACCCTCAGGGTCCCTGACCCCCAGGGCCTTTTGGAGGTCTGGGTGACCCCGTGTAACTCTGAGTGGGGGAGGGACCAGTCAGCTCGCTTCAGGGAGGCCTGGCACCCGTCGGCACTTGGAGGGCCGGCAGCTGTGGGAACAGTGGCAGGTTGCCCCCTTGTGTGGACGTTGGCATTGAACTAGCATCAACAGCAGCTCAGAGGCCACCTCGTGTGCTCTCAGGGGGCTTTTGATGTGGGCAGCGAAGGTGAGTGGCGGGGGGAGGAAGGAAAAACCCAACCGCTGTGACTGGATGCATTGTGTGTCTGTGCTTATCGCTTGGTGCGGGAGCCCCTGGGAGACACGTCCGGGGGCACTAGGGGACACGAGGCTGTGATCTTGTGGGCTGATGTCCTTTCTCTAGGGTCCTGTGGAGCGAGCTGCCAGGGATGTGGGGCAACGGCTGTAATAGGGGACCTGCTTCTAGCCCCAGAGCAGAGAGGCTTGAGAAACTCCCATTTGTGTAGAATAAACCCCCGAAGCTAGAGGCTAAAATAGACCTAGAGGTCATCCAGTCCCACCCCTCACGAAGCGATGAGGAAGGGGAGCCCAGGAGACAGGCGTGTTGTCCAAGGCCGGGCAGCTGGGATGGAGATCTGGGTTCGAGCCTCACTGTCTCTTGTTGCCTGAGGGAGCGTGGGGAGCTTCTGTTTACCACTGTTACTTCCTCAAGACCACTGACACTTGAGGGGTGGGCTGATGCCAGGAGGCAAGCAGGCCTCTGGGCTGGGGCCTCCGTGTTGTGTGACTGGAGGGACAGAAGAAAGCCAGCACACCCGAGACGTCTCCCCTGATGGCATGCGCTGGACTCGGGAAGGCCTGCCCTCAAGGTCATTCCTGTGGTCTCAAGACTTGTGCTGACTTAGAGGAAGTGGGCCCTGGGAGTCAGCACGGCAGAGGGGTCAGAGAAGGGAGCGGAAGGTCCGCAGCAGCAGCAGCAGCAGCAGCAGCGGAAATGGCAGGCCTGGGGGAGGCCAGGGAGGGGAGGTCCATGGAGAAAGGTGAGCAGGTGCTAAAACAGCGATGGGGTGGGCCGTTTCCCACACCCCTCCGGGCAGGGTTCCCGGAGTCTCAGAGGGCCTGATGTGCATTGGCCACGTGCTGAAAAATCCCCTTTGCCTAGATAAGTGACCTCCCAGTCTGGCCTCACGCTTGCGTTCCCGAGCCTTGCTCTGCTGCAGACAGAGGGAGAGGGGAGGAGAGGAGAGGGGGCAACAAAAGGGAAGAAAGGGAGAAGAGAGATGGAGAGGAAGGGGAGGAGGAGAGCAGAGGAAGGGGAGATGTACGAGGAGACACACAGAGAAAGGGAAGGCATGAGCCATTAATTGCTTCCAGAGTGTAAGGAACCACAGACACCCACTTTCGAGACCTTTGGGGGCCACTGTTTAACAGCATCCAGCCGCCCGGCTGCAGGTGGGCCTCTCACCTGACCCCCATTACAGCTCCTGGCCTCTGGAAACCGGCATGATTTATGGGTCCCTCTGGGCTCGTGGCCAGACAGCCGCCCCTCACCCATCGCGTCCTAACTGACCCCGAGTTGCCCTTCTTTGTTGCACGTGGCCCAGCAGATGGATTTGAATTTCTAATGACTTCAGACACCTGTGTTTCCCTGAGGTGCTTGCCCTGGTGATGGAGACCAGACCTGGGCTGTACCCAAGAGGAAGAGCAGAGTGGAGGAAATAGGAGAGACAGACCTGTTGGAGGCATGAAATATCATGGCAAGTGTGGACCTTGTTTGATTTCATTAACTGTTTACATTTCCCTGGCTGCATTCCACTGGTCACCTGCCCAGACACACAATTGGAAACACAAACCTTAAATGAGATCAGATTTTCCAATGAAATATGATAAGAAAAAAAAAAGGACCTGGAGCCAAATCACAGGTAAATGGGCCCAGTCCACCCGGGGGGACATTCTTGAGGAGCTCGGTGTCCATGTAGCCCTGGTCCAGCCTGACTTACGCCTGTCCTGAGGCTCTGGGAGGCCCACTGTGAAGGAGAAGGGGTAAAGCAGTTTTGCAGAGCCCCCAGGAGGCATGCGTGGACTTGGATTTATGGTGAGCCCCCACCAGGTCCCTCCCAACCTCTAACTCCCTTGGAGAATAGCACACTTTCCCTGATTATAATTCTGGTGCAGCTGATGGACACCCAGGATTGGAAGTTTAGGGCTCGTGGTTCAGCCAGCAGCGCAGAGGGAAGAGAAGACTTCGTTACTAAATTCCTCAAGATGCAGCAGGATCCGTGCTGTGCACCTCCAAGCTGCTTAGCAAAGAACAACCCCTTCATTTGTAGGAAGCCTGGTTTGAAATCCCTCTCAGTCAAGTCAGGCTGAGTTCGTGGTGACAGCTCTCAAGGGTCAGCTGCCCAGCTGCTACTGCCACAGGGGAAAGGTGGTCCCTGCTGAACGCTTCATGACTCTCCCTCACAGCCTCTTGACAGAACTTGTCGCTCTGTCAGTAGCCTCGCCTAGTCTATGACCTTAGTGGAGGCAACTTCTCCTTTAAGTCCTTGCTCCTCAGACTTAGTACCTCAGATATTCAGTATCATTGGGATCACCGGCACGGTGTGGGTCCTTGTTAGAAATGCAGAATCTCAGGTCCCTGTCCCACCCCTGCTGGATCAGAAGAGCCCCATATCAGGTGCTCAACGCTGGGGCTTGTGAGCTAAGAGGCTGGACACCAGGAGGTGGCAGTAGTCAGACTGGCTTTGGTAAGCAGCCACCCGGGCTGCTTTGTTGCGTGACCTCTGTGTCCACTACCATGGCCGTTCTGTTCACGTGCCCATCATGCTCAGGTGACAAGAACCGGTTAATGTGAACTGGCGGAGTCGTTTTTGTCTACTTGAATATTCAATGCCTTTTCCACGTGGCTGCTTTCTTGTCCACCATGGTCACATTTTGTGGTCATACTTGGTGCCTGCTCCCATATGCCCATCCACAGGCCGCTGTTCCACACCTGCTGGGATCCAGTCATTCAGTCCTTCGATTTCAGGCTCCTCATTAGCCGGTGAAGCCATTTGCCACTGTCCACGAGTCTATATATGTTCTCACTTCTGACCACTTCTCCTTCACACAAAGCAGGCGCGCCACTCAAAGCTTCTCCCATTGGAAAGAAAGATTTTCCCTCAGTCTTATTGTTCGAGGCCACTCCGTGGTGGCTGTGACATACCCACTGTCTGTTTTCAGCTTGTACTTACATCCCACGATGTCCCATCTGTAAACCAAGCTTGGACATTGGGAACCCTCCCTTAACCATCTGGCCATAGGGCAACCTTGGGGTCGCACAGCAGTCTGGAAAACCTTTGGCCCTGCTTGGGATCCATTCTGGATGTCCCGTTTCCGTCTTAGGATGGCCAGCTATGGGCCTGTGTAACTTTATGACGTGGAGGGTCCGACAGAACTCAGCTTATAGTGGGCAGTTCCATACTCCTGGTCACTTGATCCCCTGAGTCAAATATCTCCTATCCACCAGGGCTCAGTAACGCTCTTGGATCTGTGCCTCAAAACGCAAATGCTATAGATGAAATGGCCTTGGTCCAGAACCCCGGGGGCCTGTGTTGTGATTCTCCCACTGGGGCTTGATGTGAGATCCCTACTGTGTTTTTTCCCGCCGGCGACACCTCCAACACCAGATGGTCTGGCGGATCACACGCTCCAAGTGACAGAGCTACCTGTATTATGGTCTTCAGATCCCCTTCTTGCTCCAGGCCCCATGCAAAGCTGGCTACCTTTCAGATTTCCTGGCAGACGGACTCGAGGAGTATTGCTGGATGTGTAATGTGCGGCCTTCAGAACCCAACCCAAAGAAGCGTGACAGACCCTGTACCTCATTCTGGGTGGTAGGGGATGAAAATTGCAGCAATTTGCCTTTTAGTTTGGACAGTATTTCTCAGCATGCCCCTGATCTCTGGACCCCTGAAGACTTTACCCATGTGCTATACCCCTGCATCTTCATAGGACTTCTCTCCGACTGAAGTGAGGTACTTTATCAAGGCCTCCATTGTGCTAGCCATCTTGTACTCTCTCTGCTCTGTCATTAAGGTAATAGATCAGTGTGATAATTCTGCGAGATGTCCAGATGGCCCAGACTTCTTCTGACTATGTTGTGACAGCAGGAGATTAGCCTAAACCCAGGACAGTACAGTAAATGCATATTATTATCCCTTTTACGTGAGTGCAAATTGTTTCTGATTCTCTTCTCTGATCGAGATAGAAAAGAACTCATTGGCTGCATACCATTTACCCAAGTTCTGCGTTCATTGGCTCTAGTAAAGATACCTTGACTAACAAGATAATCATTGTTGGAACTAGTTCTTGGCTGAGTATGTGATCATCTGTAGTCATTCTACAGTATCCATCTGGCTTCTGGAGGGACCTGACTGGTGAATTAAATTGAGATAGGGAGATATGAGAAAGATTGCCACTACTGCAACCATTAAGATCTTTAAGGCTGGCACTAATCTCTGCCATCCCCCCCCCCCCAGAATGTGATACTGTTTTTGATTCACTATCTTAGGGAGAGGAAGGCAGTTTCAGAGGCTTTTACTTGGTTTTTCTATTATGATGGGCCAGTGATCCCATGTATGTGTTTAATAGCTGAGCATATCAATCTCAATTATATATTTGAAGACCAGGAAAATGATCACTGGCTGGGTCCATGGACCTACTGGATGCACTGTAAGCTGGCTTTTGGCCAGGATTCACTTTATTAACTTGCTTCTGTATGCCCCAGACCAGTGGCCATGATGACATTTCAGATCTCCAGGTATTGATGTCATCTCAGACTGTGTCCAATAATGCTCAAAATGTATGGGTATTTCCCTTTCCTCAGTCTACAGTCATCTGAGTAAATGCTTATCTGGCTTTTTAGGGAAAGATCAAGGGGATCATTATAGTAGCTACTTGCCATGGTATTGCTGATGTACTTCACTTTTTTTTAAAACATTTATTTATTTATTTATTTATTTATTTATTTGAGAGAGAGAGAGAGAGAGAGAGAGAGAGAGGAGCAGAGGGAGAGGGAGAAGCCGGCTTCCCACTGAGCAGGGAGCCTGACTCGAGGCTCAATCCCAGGACCCTGAGATCACCACCTGAGCTGAAGGCAGGCACTTAACCAACTGAGCCACCCAGGCACCCCTGATGTACTTCCTTTTAGGGAACCATCCACCTCTGTAGCCAGTAGGTTCTGGGCATGAAAACTGGCTCAGGTCCAGGATTTGAACAAGGTTCATGACTTCCTGTTGGGGCAACTACCCTCAGCTTCCTGCTCATCCATTCTTTTTTTTTTTTTTTTTAAGATTTATTTATTTATTAAAGAGAGAGAGGGAGAGAGAATGCACAGAGGGAGGGGCAGAGGTAGAGGGAAAGAGAGAATCTCAAGCAGACTCCCCACTGAGCATGGAGCTGGACGCAGGGCTCGATCCCACAACGCTGAGGTCATGACCTGAGCTGAAACCAAGAGTCAGATGCTTAACCAACTGAGCCACCCAGGTGCCCCTCCATTCTTGCTTTTTTTGATTGTGTGTATTAAGTAGCACCCTCATCTGCCTGTTTCTTTGTCCCTAGGGATACCACATTCTGCATCTCCACAAATTCTTGTGGGTCAAACCCCCTTGGCTGCCCCTTTAATTTTGTTAGTTGTGATGGTAATTTGGGGGCTGCCTCCTTTCTGGCGATTCAACACCATCACCTGGACTGTATTGCTTTGGGGCCTCATCATTCTCATTGCTATCAGTAAGCTAGGTTCTGCGACCTATTTCCTAGAGCCAGCCCTAGACTGTAGCGGAAACCCCCACGGTGAGGCCGGCACCTGTCCCATCAGTACGCTCCTAGTGGCCTTGTGAACAGTGTGTTCCCTTAGTCCTTCCATTGAACAACATCTCTAATGGGTCTTTTCTCTTCATCTAATATATCCGATCCAACATGCCTCATACCCTGAGCTGTTTAATTCTACTATCTTCCTATGGTATCTCAGGCATTACCACTTTGGTCATCATGGGCTAATATTTTCTCCAGGTTTCTAAGAGTCACCTAGCAGCAGGTTTGCCCCTAGCCAGGGCTTCTTGCCAGGGCATTAAATCCCACGGCCCTGAAGAGTACCCCCAAGTAAATGAACTTTGGCACATCTTTTCCTATGTTCTGTTCTCCTCCATCGAGCACCCCCAAAATCCAATCCCGTGGGTACTCCCCTAACTCCTGTGGCTACATGCTAATTAATTCCTGCCGCTCCACTGGGATCTGCCTTTTTCTTTCTTTATCAGACCCATCACTTCCTAAACTGGGATTTACACCTGGTTATTGATCAGGCTGTCAGGGCAGGTCTGGGGGCAAAGTCGTGAGGAAGACACCTGTTCTCTTGTGGTGGGGAGGCCTATGCTGTATCTTCTCACAGGAGGGAGTTCTAGCTCTTCTTAGGGATAGGTGAGCCATCTCCGTAGGCTTGGAGGATTCAGGGGAGTCTTTGGGAGTATCCATCCAGATGACTCAGTCTTATGTTTAGGAGTTCATGTTTTTCTGGCCAGGGCATGGATGTTAGCACAGTAGATGAGCTTTGACTAAGCATTCAACTCTCTTTGAAGCTTGGTGACTATAAATATCAGAACCTGAGTCTGCCCCTCAGCTGTGTCCACTCTCCTGCAGGAGCTACTGAAGGGGACCACTGTCTTTCATATGTAGTTTTTAAGTTTTTAATTGCCCTTAGCTTCTCCTTATCCCTCTGTAGGGCATCAGTTCAGCTCAGTAACCAGCTATTCCCATTGTCCTTAAATGTGTTACTCCCCCATAATGTTCAAAGGCCTGAATCATCATCCCAGCCAAAGCATTCTCCTCCACCAGGATGTTCCTTTAAGTAAACACCTGTGAAATTTTTAGCATTTGGATTGCCACCTTATGCCAGGAATTATCCGTGCCCCAGATACCATTTGGAGTGGAGTCTTCCTTGCCAGCTGTGTGGTGAGCGATCTGGAACCCACAGCCCACCTTACCACCTCTTCTTTTTGATCATTCCTGGTACCAGTTGTGTTGGTTGGTTCTCTAAGAAGCTGATGCCAAGCAGAGTTAGAAGTGTAAGACAAATTATTGGTGGTAAGTCCTGTGAAAAATCAACGGGGGGCGGGTACATAGAGTAGGCTGGGAGAGCCTTAGCCTGCTCTGCAGGTCTGAAACTGAAAGGCAAGGGGAAACGAAGGTTGAGTAGATACAGCTTCCTTGGGTAGGACCTGGATGAGAGTCTCAGACTGACACAGCTCTCGGGACTTTTTGGCCAGCCCAGTAGGGAGAGCTATATTACCTACAGAGATACCCTGCATTGGGTAGAAATGGCTAGATCCCCTATCCTCATGGACTGAAGGCTGTCTGGGAATAGCATTGCTTCAGTTCAAATTCAAGAATTAGGTCATTTTGGGATAGGCTTCGGAGGCTCCACACATATCCCCAAATTAAGCGAGAATCAATATGTGTATATTTTCCTGGGACCTCTAGCTTTTCACTAAATTCTCAAAGGATTTTTGATGCCCAGAAGGTAATGTGACATTGTTAATCAAGCTTCACTTGATCATACCAACATTTTCTCCTGGCCCCTTTCCTACCCCGTTTTGTTTAAGTGTGGGTTGTATCCTTGTGTACCAGCTACCCTGGCTTTCTTTGTGTTCCTCAAGCACGCTTAGCTCATTCCCACTCAGGGCCTTTGCACGAGGTGTTTCCTCTGCCTGGCATGCCCTTTCCTCAGATGCTCCCATGGCACTTTACTTCGGGCTCAGTTGAAATGTCACTTTCTCAGGGAGGCTTGCTCTGATTCTGCAAACTAAAGTTCCTTCTGCAGTCACTCTACCGTACTTCTCCATTTCATTTCTAGCATGGCACTCTGGCCCTCTGATTTTTCCTTCTTTGTTGGTTATGTCTTTGCCCAGTTGTATGGAAGTTCCATGAAAACAGGAATCATTCTGTCTTGCTCACAAGCTATCCCTGTTGCCTAGAATGTGGCCGACACACAGGAGACACTCAACATGTTTTCCTAGATTGAAGAATAAATGCTTGTCTTCTCTGTCCATCAGAAAATATTTTCCTGGGTCCCCCTCATACATCTCCCTATCGCTCCTTCTTCTTAGCACTATAAAATAGAGATACACTTATCAACAATTCAAACGTATGAAAAACAGAAAATAACAGATACCTATGGATTCTCCCCAAAGATAAACGGATGTTAACATTTTGCTTCAATTGCTTCAGATTTGTCCTTCGCTCCCTTTATTTTTTTGCTAAAATCATATACCCCATATTTTGTGACGCCTTTCATTTTCAGCTATTTTGACGGTAGTGTATGTCACTTCTCTGTATGTTCTAGCAGTTTAATGATATATATATTTGTATTCCTAAACAGTACATGCTATTTTTATGTGTTCCGGGATTTTGTATAAATGCTTGCAAGCCATACGCATCGTCTGGTAATTCAGCCCTGGGTATTAAACATTGTTGTTGAGTCACAGAATTAAATAACTCTGAAGCCACCCCACCTGTGGGACTTATTGCTGGACAAGGTTATGACTTATTGTTTAAGCCGCGGGCGCTGGGCTTGTTATTCTGTGCAGCTGAAAGCCTCTGTGACCATCTCATTCCGTGGACATCTCTCACTGAAGCTCGGGCCGGCCAGCAGTTTCCCTTCGGCTGCGGGTGTATGGCAATACAGATGGATTGCCTGATTCCAAAACCTCTCGTATTCGTAACTGACTGTTGTGTAACAAATTTAGCAGCGTAAGACTCCACGATTTAGTATCTCCTCCACTGTCTGGGAGTCACGAGGCTGGGAGCTGCTCCGCTGGGTGGCTCTGGCACGGAGGGCTCTCCTGAGGTTGCAGTCAGCTTGCTGGCTGGGGCTGCGGCCATCGGGAGGGCTGCACAGTCTGCTTCCAAGCTCATTCACGCCACCGTTGCCAGGAAGGTTGGGTTCCTCTCCATGTGAGACTCTCCAGAGGGCTGCTCACACAGCATGGCAGCTGGCTTCTCCCAGAGCAAGTGACTGGAGAGTGAGAATGAGGAGCCTCCTCCAGCGCACCCCCATGCACACCCCCATATCCACATGATCATCCGCAGGAAGTCATCTTTGACGGCTCTCTTGCAGTTATTCTCATATACGTCAGAATCATGGGTCCCATCTGGTTGACTTCCATGGTGCCTCTCACGTCTCCCACTGGTGCAGGATGTAGGTAGAGAGCTGAGTCTGATGTACAAATCTGATCCAGTCACTGGTCCTCAAACTGGTTCCCATTACCCAGAGAATAAAGTTCATGGTTTTCAAGGCCGGCCTGCATCCCCACCCTCTGTATTACGTGGTCCTCTTCAGCCCTTGTCCTCTACTCTTCCTGCCCTCTATTTTTCTTTAGGTCTGAAGCTCAATGTCATGTCCTCAGGGAAACGTTTCTGACCCTCAGACAAGATTCCCCTCTGCCCCTGCCAGTTACATGCTTCTAGAATGTTCTGTCCTCACACATGTTGCTCTTCACATTTGCTCAATGTCTCATTGCTTTCTGGTTTACAAATCCACAAGGTGAGGGACCACACAGGTTTTATTCAGAGCCATATTCCAAGGACCTGAAATGAGGATGGGCACATAGCAGACATGCAATAAATTGAACTGAATAAGTGAGCAAATGATTTTTATCTGGGTAAGTATTTGTGCTTTCTCTTTGGCTTCCTTCCGTGAAAGAAGTCAAGTTGCTTTACATACAAATCCTACTTATCCCAGTGAAAAATATAGCAAGATTGAACCAGACATTCAATGCAAGGGACCCCCCTCCCTCAGGTTTTTCTCGGTCCCCTGACAAAGACTCTCTCCTTAACCAAACTTGAGTCAGGCTTCTCTAAGGTTTTTTTTTTTTTTTTTTTTTTTTTTACTAGACCCCATCCTTGGGCCTTATCCTCAAGAGCAAGAATCCCAATTTAGTGAGAATCTCCCATCATAGAAATCTGATCAGCCTGGCCTGCTTTCGGCAAGAATCCTGTGAAATCGTTTTGCCAGAATCCTCCCCTTTCCCTTGAGTTTCCTCTTGGTAATTCTCCATCCACTGATCCCTACCCTGTTCCTTGGCTATAAATCCAAACTTTTCCTTGTTATATTCAGAGTTGAGCCCGGTCTCTCCCCTACTGCAAGGCTCCACTGCCCCGGTCTCTTGAGTAAAGGCTTCCTCACCGTCTTTGACAAGTGTCAGGATAATTTTCCTTTAACACCTGCACAGGGTCCATTCAGGACAGTCCTCTCAACTTGTCTTCACACAAGGGGCCCACTCTGTCCCTAGACCTCCAACTAGCAGCATAAATGTACAAGGCAATCTATTTTTTCAGACGTGAATTTGTTTCAAATTAATTCAGGAACATAACCTGACTTACATCACGAGACCTGAGGAAAATGATAGCTGTTTAATTTCAGGTGAACATCTGAAGGGAGGATTTTTTGAAAACTCTTAAGGTTAGATGTCCATACATAGTTATAATAGGCCACATCGATTGAGCTACCATTATGTACGCCAGCCTCATTTTAATCTTCTCACCAAGATGATGAGGTAGCTTTTTTCACAGACGAGAGAAAACTGCGGCTCCGAGGGGCTGGAGAACTTGCCCAAGCTCACCGAGCCGGGAGTAGAACAGCCTTGATCCATACCGGATGTGCAGGGCTTGATCCCAGGACCCCAGAGATCATGACCTGAGCTGAAACCAAGAGTCGCCGCTTAACCGACTGAGCCGCCCCGGCGCCCCTGTGGTCAGAATCTGTGCCAGGAAGAATGTGGCCAGAGAAAGAACCACAGATGCACCTACCCCCGAGCCTGGCTCCCCCGGGGAAACAGAGTGGAGCCGGGCCAGACCCGGAGGCAGAACATTATTGCTCCTCGTGTAGGTTAACAGCCGGGATTCATTAGGGCTGGAGACTTCCAGGGTGGGCAAGTTCTAGCAGGCTCTCCGGTGGAAGGGCCCTTTGTCTTTCCCGCAGACCTACCCCTCTCCGGTCTCTGGCCCTGGTTGACTTGAACTTTGTGTTCTGCACAGCTGATGAAAACCAAACTTAATGACCCGTTAGGCTGAGATGTTTCTCTCAGGTTTGCAGACCATTCTACCCTAGCTGTCTTTTCTCTGCCTTTCCTGGCAGTATGGCTACGCTCCGCTGCTGATCTGAGGTTAGAGCTTGGAGCCTTGGGAGCTGTTGGCATGCACAAGACAGCCTTCCCTGCTGCTTCTTCCTGTGTATTCACATGCAACCAGCCTCCCCGGTGGCACAGAAAAAGGGACAGGTTTTGCTAGAGTGCCTCATCCTTTCAAGTGAAAATTAGTGGGTATTGTGACTTGTAATTAAATGGGTGGCTTGACTCCATCTACTACAGCCAACTGTTGATTTCCGAGTGCTGATTATAAGTAGATAATTCTTAATTCCAGGTATCATCCCCTACTTCCCAGCATGGCACTTTGCCTTTTTCACCCCCGCCTTTCTGGTGATTTATTTCAGCCAGAAGTGGGTGTCCAAGATAAGGGCAGGACGGGGAGCTAACGGTAATAAAAATAGCTAACATTTACTGAGTGCTTGGTGTATTTTAGGCACTGTTCTGAGCGCTTGACTCCAACCCTCTGGGGGCAGGCTGCATTATTCTTTCCACTTAACAGATGAGACTGAGACCACCATGGGTGAGACAACCTGCCCAGGTATATGCAGGTAGTAAGTGCTCCAGCTCGATTCACCAGGAGGCAGTGTGGTCCAAAGCAAGTGCTTTTAAGGCAGAAATGGGGGGGGGGGGGGGAGGCCAGGGGGAGGGCCGGTCCTTCAAATATCCACTGTGCAGTTTGTAGCCTAGACACAACAATTGTGCATACCAAACCACGTTCCCCAAATCCAACAAATATTTTGTCAACTTTTCAATGTCGATTTACGAACACCAGGGATTCTAAAATAAGTTGGGAGTTTGCAGATCCTCTCGAGACTTTGAAGAAGGCTATGGCTCCCTCTTCCTCCAAAAAATGCACATACAGAATTTTGCATATAATTTGGGGAGGTTTGAAGACCCTCCAAAACTCCCTCCCAAGAGACCCCATGGGATCTAGGTTAAGAACTCCTGATTTAGAACAACACTGAACTCTATTGATATGAAAAATTGAGTTGACTATAATGGGAAGAGAGGAAACTAAACTTGTATAGGAAAATGGAAATTTGTGGAGTGCTGTATGGCCTCGGGCAAATGACTGACTTTTCTGTGTCCTAGTCATGGCTCCCCCTCCCTCTGTGAACCTGGGTTTATTGTGAAGTTCAACAAGGTAACATTGGATCAAGGCTTTGAGTTCCCCAGAGAAATATGTCCTGCTTCTTTTTGAGAATTCCTTTCCAGACTCTGTAGCCCGAGGAAATTCACAAACCCAAATTAGACAACAAATTAGCAGGGAATAGTTATACTGCTGTGGGCATTCCAGAAAAAGGAATGAGGGCCTGTTTCCAGAAAAAGGAGTGAGGGCCTGGAGGAGCAAAGACCTGGCACTAGGAACTTCTTTAGGTTCATCACCTAGAGTCCCACCCTGGTGGGGTACAGTTGCTGTAGGGATGAGCCTGCTGGGTGATCTGTGTTGATAAGTGGTTGAGTGTGTGTGTGTGGGGGGGAGGAATGGAGATGAGAGAAGAAGGAAGTGGTAATGTCGGCTGATGGTAGGAACAGACTCCTGAGAGGCTCTAAGACCAACAGTATTTGGAAACTAAGTCACATCCTCTCCAGTCCCATCATCAAAGCACATGGGCTGGTTGACCAGTTACAAAGTGAACCTCCCCTCTTCTTACCTCTGCCCTCCACCCTTAGATATGCTGCCTTATGGTATTTCCTCGCCTTTTAAAGGCTATTCTTGGTGCTTATTTTAATCAGATTTGGCCTGGATAGGGAAGTTGAGGGTGAGGAAGAAGTCCTATACCATAGGATTTCCTTGGTGTCAGACTCAGGCCCATAATACAGATAATAATATTTATTGAGCATTTAGTATGAGCTAGGCAGTGTCCTATGGGCCTTATTATGTACACAGTCTCCTTAAATTCTCCTGTCTCAAAATTTCATGATTATTTCCATTTACAGATGAGAAAACTGAGATTCAGAGCATTAGTTAGCTTGGTTTAGGTCATTGTACTGGGAAAAAAAACCCAAAACCCTGCCTTTCCTTTTCCTGGGTGTATCCCATACTCTCATACTTCTACCACACTCACTTTGGACACTTCTGATATGTGTGACTTTTTTCCCCCACGAAGCAAGTCTTTAACACCAGCTGGGTGTCCTACAATTGTATTCAATTCTGACCGTACCTGGAGAGAGCATCACATCCCACAGGTCAAGGGCTCAGTCCCATGAGACTTTCCCCCCACTTCAGACACCAACTTAAGTACTAGGTCCCCAAGTTACCCACAAGTCCTGTCCCATTTGGCTACAATATGGAGGGTCCCATGACTTCCTCCCCCTTGGATTCAATGACTTGCTTGAGGGGCTCACAGAACTCAGGGAATCTCTTACATTTACCAGTTTATTATTATTATTATTATTTTAAAGATTTTATTTATTTATTTGACAGAGAAAGACGCAGCAAGAGAGGGAACACAAACAGGAGGAGTGGGAGAGGGAGAAGCAGGCCTCCCGCTGAGCAGGGAGCCCAGGACCCTGGGATCACGACCGCCGAAGGCAGATGCTTAACGGCTGAACCACCCAGGTGCCCCTACCAGTTTATTAAAGGAGGTGATGAAGGATACAAATGAACAGCCAGATGAAGAGATAGGTAGGGGAGGTCTGAGAGAGTCCCAAGCTTCTGCCCCCGTGGAGTTGGGGTGCATCATCCCACTGGTACATGGATGTGTTCCCCAACCTGGAAGCTCTCCAAACCTTATACTACTGGGATTTTTATGGAGGGTTCCTCATGGAGGCATTACTCACCATTAACCCCATTTTCAGCCCTCTCCCTTCTCAAGAGAATGGGGGTGGGGCTGAGGCTGAAAATTCCAACTTCTTGAACGTTCTACTGACCAGCCACCATCCAGGAGCCCACCCAGAGTTGCCTGATTAGGACAAAAGACACTCGTATCACCCAGAAAATACAAGGGTGTCAGGAGTTCTGTTCCAGCAACTGGAGGCAGAGACCAGCACATATTTTGTATGATCTCACAGTCATTGAGTCAGAAAGTGGTGAATCAAGGTTTTGAACACGGGTCACCGACTGCCGAGTTCTTACTCACCATCACTTTGCTGTGATGGGCCCCAGAGGCATGGCTGGGATTTAGGAATTTCTCTGAGAAGAGCACCTGTGCCAGGCCCCTGTCTATCCAGTCTGTCCTGAGCCCTGGCGGTTCTACCTTCCCTAAGTTTCTCCCATCATTTTCCCCTTCCACTCCATTGCTTACTGGACTCTGGGCATCTGTCAACGGTCTCAGGGATGCTCTTGGTGCCGGTCTTGGCCTCCTCCATCCCTCAGTCTGGATGCCAATGTGACTTTTCTTCTTAGAACTTTGCTTTGGGCCCAGGACCCCCTGCTCCTAAACCACTAGAGCTCCTCATTCACTACAGAATGAAATCCAAACACCATAACCACTTGCTTCCTCTTTTCCTCTCTCTGCTGCATCCAAACTATACATATTGTCTATCCTCTTGCATTAGCTTTTGTTCTGATACTTACATTTTTATCAAAACTGTTTAAAATGCATTTTAATGGTATACGTTGCCATGGATCCTTTGGGGACAAGAATAAATATTAAATTGTAATATACACAGCTAAATACTCATCATTTCCCAGTGGCCCTGGCCAAATTCAGTCCTTCCCCTTAAAAAGGTCTCCTCACACCCCTCCCTGGATTGAGATCCTATCTCTCTCTCAGGCTCCAGGTGAAGCTTCCCCAGTTTAGGTAAACCTCCCACTGCCCTGGGCCTGAATATCACCCACTTCTCCCAACTTTTGTTCTTCATCGGACTGTACAAACTGGGACCAAGCATGGGCTGAAGCCCCGGCACTTCCCTGAGTTAGACCTGGGTGTGAATTCTGCTCTGCCATTTCCAGCTGAGGGATCTTGAGCAAGTTACTTCATCTCTGAATCTGTTTCTGCATTCATATTATGTGGGTAATACCATCTATTGTATGTGTACATGTGGTTAAATGCCATATTCACAGCATCCTAAGAGGTGGTAGAGACTGGTGGCTAAGACAATAGCCCTTGGACCTGGGTTCAAACCCTGGCTCTAGCACTTACTCACATTGTGACCTTGGATGAACTATTGAATATTCAGTGACTCAGTTTCCCTATCTGTAAAATGGAGATGATAGGTTTATTATAGGAATAAGTGAGTTGATACATGTAGGGTACTTAGATGCTTGGCTCAGAGACATTGATTAAAACAAATTGGCTGTTACCTTATAAAGCATTCTTTCTCCTTATTCGAGATTCTATTCGCTATCCCTGTGATGAAGTTTTAGAATATAAGTGAGGTTCAGTAGGGTGCAGTCCGGAGCTGATGACCAAGAAAGAATTCTTGAGACATCTTTTGTGCAAAATGGTGGTTTATTAAAACACGGGGATCAGGACCCGTGGGCAGAAAGAGCTGCTGCCCTGGGGTTGGGAGGGGTGGCTGATTCTATACTTGGGAGTTGGGGGAGGTAAGGAAAAGGGAGGTTTCAAAAGGATTTAGGTGTGTTAAAGAAGACTCACAGGATACCAGAGGGCTTGCCATTGTCAAGTTAAGGTGGTTTTTCCTTCTAGCAAGGCAGTAACAGTAAGATAGCTGGGAGCTTCCTGGAGAAGCATGACACTGCCCGCTTCAGGTATCCGTCAGTGGGCTGCAGATTATAAGGACATTTAATTGTATCTACATTCCCTTCTGGAAGCTAGGCCATTGATAGAAATGTTTTGTCCTTGTACATTGCTGAGACACTTGTAAACTGAGGGAGACTCATGTCCTGCAAGACTGTGAGCTCTATCAGATAACCATTTGTTTTTCCTTTAGGGCAGCCAGGAGTGCCTGAGGAATGTCACACGTGTCCCACCCAGGAGTGGGGGGTGGGGGGATGTTGCAGGGGGTCAGCTTGTGCTTTGTCTTCAGCCAGCCTTCTGCTCCCTCATCACCTGTGCCTAGACCGCCACTGTCACAACCGAGGCAGTGTCCTGTATGTTCTTTTATGCCTGAGCCCAATACCCTGCCTGGCATGTGTACAAGATCTATTTATGCTGCTGAACACACCGTGATGGGTATCATGGGAAGATGCCTACAGATGCAAAGGATGAGGTTTCCAAATTGTGATCACCTGGAGCAGATGCTGAGTGGGGAGGGGAGCTTGGGGATAGAGGTGGAAGAGGAGGAGGGCTGGCTCCCTTCCCCCCCAGCCCCCCCCCAAACCAGGCTCTTAATCAGACTCAGAGTGTGCCATCCGGGCAGGACTCCTCTCCGGGCGGGGGTGGGGGTGGGTTTCAGGCCTCACCTCAGCGGCGCCACAGCCCCGCCTACCTCTGACCCCATCCAGGGTGCTGCCCGCTCCCCTGCTCTCACCCGGCTGGCCTCCTGCCCCGCCGAGTCCCTTCCAGCCGCAGCCCGGGGCCTCCCCGCCTGGCCACACCTCCCGGGCCCCGCAAGGGTTAAGGCAGCGGAGAGGAGAGGTTTGGGCTGACGTCGCTCTGGCTGAAGGTGGTTCCCCTCGGATGAGGATGGGAGAGCCTGGCGAGCTGAAACCCGAGCTCCCGTTCAGCTGGGGCTTGGGGAGGTCCCTGTAAGAGCCGCCTGCCCCCAGCCTCCCGCGGTCCCTCCGTAGCAGTCGCTCATCCGGCACGGGCTTGGGAACGATGGACCTGGGCTGCTGGACGCAGTTGGGGCTCACTTTCCTGCAGCTCCTTCTCATCTCATCTTTGCCTAGAGGTACCGTGAGTAGCGTTTAGGAGCCCCCCAGAGGTATTTCCCTCCTCGGTACGGTGGGGAGCATGCCTGGGGAGCCCCAAGGGATGGTGCTGGGCGGGGGATGGCCAGCGCTTCTTCTAGTCTTGTCTAATCTTAGGGGCTTGGCTGGTGGTGCTGGAGCGTCTGTCCTCCCTGAGAATGTGACACCGTTTTATCATCCCAACTTGTGGGACTGAACTGCCTCAGGAAGGGGTACCAGCTCTAGTTTACTTTGCTGGTTTTCGTTTTATCTTTGTAAAGCACAGACGTACCTCCGGGAATCTATCCAGTCTGACTCACCCACTCTGACTGGCAAAAGGGAGAAGTTTCCCCTGGAAAGAGCCCCCTCAGAGGTGAAGCGGGAAGGAGAGAAACCAATCAAGAGCAAGGCTTGCAGCAAGGGTGTCCCCCCCACCCCCCCACTGGTGAATGTTGCTTGATGAAATGTTGCTTGTCACACCCTTCAGAACAGAGCCCCAGCATGGGAGATTTACCCACTCAGCATATATGCACTTCCTTCCTGATAAGAATGAGAAAGAAGAAGAGAAAGCCAAGGTTAAAAGTGCAAGCCGTTTCTGGGGACACACAGTGTTTGTTTAGAAAGAGCCCTGGCTTGTGTGTTTTTCACTATCATTTTCTGAGCCGCAAACCCCATGTCAAATGAGCTCCCGGGGCGAGGGAGGCTGAAATGCGACCCAGAGCTCTTGGGGGCCTCTTGGCCCAGTGAGGGGATGGCAGGCTTGTCTTGTCATTGCTCGCTGGCAGACAAGGAAGCAGGGACTTCTTAAGAGCCTTTGTCCTTATTTATGCAGCTCCAGCGGGGCAAGGTGTCAGGAGGTAGGTGGGACCTCAAGAGGGAAGGACAGGCTGACATGGGCAGATGTGACAGAACAGGGCAGCTTTGATAGGAGCAGAGAGCGTGTGAGCATTTGCTACTCGCCTTCCGTGCTGGTCACCTGTCACCTTGCTGGTTACTTGTCACCTGTGTTCTAGAGAGGTGCATACTCTGTGGCTGCAAGTGGCTGGTGAGTGTCCCAGAATGAAACAGGGTAAGTGGGGTGGTGAGGGCATAAAATCAGCAGCCTACTGTATGGATGGGGGACTTAACCATAGGCACAGCCCTTCATGATGAACAAAAAGCCAAGATACATGGGGGAAAAAAACCCCAACAAACCCATTTTGGTCAATACTTTCCATCTACCTACAGCCCACTGGCCCCAGGTGAAATCTTCTCTCTCTCAAACTGGAGTGTTTCATTTGAATTTTGCCTCAATGGCATCTGGAGTAGCCCAAAGACAATAAATAATGAAGGAAGAAGGAGCCCCCATGAGGGGCCTTGATAATCCATAATTACACAGACCCTCACCTAGGGGTAGGTCGAGGACTTTATATTAGGATTCCTCCCTGCTCCATCTCTGCCCCTCCAGGGCGTGGTGGCCCTAGCCCAACTCCAGGGGAGGCCGGTTCCTTCCCAGAGCACCAGGGCTCCAACAACTTAGCTTCCTCCTGACTACGTCAATGCTCCCCTGCTTCCTTTTTTTTTGTAACGTGGCAGGTGAGATGGCTTAAGCTCATACAAGTTAAAGAACAAAGCTCAGCTGCCCCTTCCTTCTTGCCAGGACCTGGAAAAAAAAACAAACATTTACTCCTGACCCGAGAATCTTTTACCCTTTGCTATGGAAAAGC
This sequence comes from Phoca vitulina, assembly GCF_004348235.1. NCBI lineage: Eukaryota > Metazoa > Chordata > Mammalia > Carnivora > Phocidae > Phoca > Phoca vitulina. Next base: position 14,520,074 of record NW_022589719.1, on the reverse strand, counting down.
TTTGAAGGAAGGGTGTCTGGTTTCTTGGCAGTCAAGCTGCTGACCGAACCAGGGAGCAACTTCCAGCAACTTCATGTGTCTAGTGAGGATATTTCGGTTGTTGAAAGTTCACTTTCAGAGGAGGAGATGGAGGAATAGAGTCGAGAAGGAAAATATTTCTTCAAGTAGTGAGTGAGTCCACTCCCGTCTGGAATGCTGAATCTGGCCGGGTCTAGAAAAGCCTGAAAGCAGATTTCATCTCATTGCTTTTGTACAAAGAGGGGTTTTGATGAAACATAAACACCACTGGGATGGTACGGGAGGTTGTTGCTCATCGGCACGGGACGCATGTTGGAGGGTGAGAATGCAAACATTAGGCCAAGTGATAGCCCAACATAAACAGCATGGGGGGGCGGAGAAACCCGACTCCACTGACTTCACCAAATAGCAGGAGCCCTGCCAGCAGGATCCTGCCGAAGAGGAAAAACTCATTTAAAATATGTGGCTCCGGGGAATGAAACCTTAATATGGAAGCAAGTGTTGCTTCCAACAGGCATTAGCTTGTGGGGAACAAACATAAAGGCAACCGGGGAAGATAATTTGAAGCCCAGCTATTCAGTGGGCAGGAGCAGTCAGCCGAGAAAGGGAATGTGGAAAGAAAGCAAGGGGGAAGGAGTGGAGTGGCAAGAAAAAATTCGATGTTGGTTGATAATGGGATGTGTTAGCAAATTCCAAGGAGAGAGCTATGAAAACTGGGCCATCTTAGCTAGGGTGGATTTTTGTGGGGACCATGAAGACAGTGTTCCTCTGACCTATACTCTGAGAGCTTTGGCTTCTCTACCAGGAAAATAATTTGATGGTGGGATCATGGATTTTGGGAGCTGGGAGTGACTTTGGAGATCATTTAGTTTGAGTACCTTAATTTCAGAGGACTATGAGATGAAACATCTCTGAACATGGATGATGTGCCCAGTCTGTGAGCCAAATGCTGCACATGGACATGTATGAATTCTCAGACCATGCTGATAAGGTAGGGCTCTTATTATCCTCCTTTTACAAATGGGGTTTAGAGAGGTTCTGTGACCTGTTCAAGGATACACAGGCATGGTTTCCCCAAAAAATTAAACATTTGACCTAGCAATTCCACTTCTGGGTATATTCACAAAAGAACTGAAAGCAGGAACTTGAACATAGATTTTGTACACCAGTGTCCTTTGCAGGATTATTCCCAATAGCCAAAAAGGAGAAACAACCCAAAATGTCCATCAATGGATAAACAAAATGTGGTGTATACATATACTGGAATCTTAATCAACCTTAAAAAGGAATAAAGTTCAGGCTACAACAGGGATGAATTTGAAGACATTATGCTAAGTAAAAGAAGCCAGACACAAAGGCCGAATGAATACCGTATGATTTTACTTATGTAAGGTATATAGAGCAGTGAGATTCATTGAGAAAGTAGAACAGTGGCCAGCAGGGGCGGGGGGAGACAGGCTGGGGGGAGTGAGGGCTTAGTGGGTGTAGAGTTTCACTATGAGATGACAAAGTTCTGGAGATGAATGTTGGTGTTGATTGCAAGAGAGACTGAATGGAACACTTAAAAGTGATTAAAATGGTAAATTTTGCATTACTTATATTTTGCTGCAATAATGATTAAAAAAAAAAAAGAATACAAAGGCAGATGAGCGTGGGGTGAGCCCAGACTGTCTAATTCCTGAGCTCAAGCTCACCTGGTACCTGGCTGACTTAAACCCACGCATCTAACAGATGGATCGATCATGCTGATGCACATGTCCGCTTGGCACAGCTTCACGACATGCGTGGTAGGGGACGGTCCTTGCCAGCTCCAGTTTTGGTGGCACCGTTGCGCTGTCTTGGGTGGCTGTGGCAAAGAAGGAGACTAGAGCTGAAGGTCTGGCAGTCTTTGGGTCAAAATGCCTGCAAATGTTTTGAACCTGAATGCTTTGAGGTAGGCTGGCCCTCTCTATGGCCAGACACCCCACCTTTTCAACCCACACGTATGTTACCAGCCACTCCCTACTGGCATTTGAGATTTTGACTGCCATTCTTGAGAGGGTGGGGTAGAAAGGGCGAGTGAAATCCAGAAGGTGGGGGGCTGAGTGCTGAATGGGGAGAAACGAGAGCGGGGGTTGAGTAGCTTGACAGGACTTTTAAAAGAAGGAACGTAAATATATACTAACTTGTGGGTTTTGCAGAACACGTAGAACCTCTGTGACCACCCACTCTTTGGTAAAATGTTTTATTCCCGTAAGTGTCCTTGAGCATGAGCTTTTGGTGGAAACAGAGGATGAGGCTGGGTATTGTGTCTGGGTCAATAAGCTGGGGGACAAAGCACCTTTGGGCATGGGCGTGTCTCAGAAATATCCCGAAGTCTTAGGGAGGGCTTTGGAATACCACTGGCGTGGACTGAAGGTTTGATTTAAAGTCAATTATATCTGGGTTACTAGATGTCTAGATGGCTAGACAGAAATGGCCAAGAGAATGGTGTCTGGGGGAATCTAATGACTGGTCTTAAGTGAGAAATTATTTCTACCTCCCCCGCTAGGGGCGGCCAATCCCCATGCAGGAGAAACTTCTCTACCTGCCTCTCCTGAGACCAGCTCTAGAAGCTGAAATCAATTTGGGGGTATGTGCAGGTTGGGGGAGGTGCCATTTCAGTGATAAATGGGGAAAGTTTGTGCTCCCCTTCCCCCCACATGGGGGAGGACTTGTTACCCTCACTCTGGGATATGGGAAAGTCACAAGAGCCCAGCTCCCTCTCCTCTTTTTTTGTTTTAAAGGTGAGGGAAAGGCAGTGTTTACATTTTCCAGTTCCTGAACTCCATGGAGTAGAGGACCCCAAGGCCAGCTGGAGCATTGAAAACTACCAGATCAGTGGCAGAAAGTCTAGCAGATTCCAAGCCTGGTCTGCGTTTAAGGAATTCTGTTTGTCAGCCATCATAAGATCTGTGCCAAAGCGTTAGGTTTATGGTAGAGAGGAAGAAGTGAAAATGTAGGAAAAAGCAAACCTGCTACCTGTAAACAAAACCACCCAAGGAAGGCAGAGAATTAGAGCTGGCTGGAGATATTCTACTCTCTTAATCAAAGGGACTTCTACTACTCCCCACTCAGCTCCACTCCTCTCATTTTGTCTTGGGTGCAATTATATGTGAGACAGACACAGAGCCCACTTTTTCTTGGGTATAATTCTATGTGGGTTGAAGAAGAAGAGTGGGTAGGGGTTATACCTCGAAGTCTTCACCCTTGTGACAGAAACACCAAACGGCCTCCCATCCTATCATAGATAAGGGATCTAACTGCAAGTTTGGCCACCCAAATAATTTGTGCAATTTGTGGTAAACACCAGGCACTGTCCTGTGTGCTTTACATTTAATTTATTTAATCACACGTGGAGGAACTCAGGCAGAGAGTGCTTGCCCAGGTCACATGGCTGGATATCCGTGTCTGGAACCCAGACAGTCTGACTCCATAACGCACGCCCTGAAACACTCCGTAACACTGTCACAGTAAGCGCTGGGTCCAACTATGGTAGATCGGCTGGCTGTATTCTGGCTGAATCATAAAGGAGCATGGTGTTAGTTGGGAAATCTGGTTATCTCTTGGACACTCTAAATGTCCTAAAGGAGGTGCTGAGCAGACCAAAACTCTAACCAGTTTCTGGGATAGCTGTCCCCAGGATCACGTGTCTTACTCTGATTCAGCATAGGAAGTGAGAATTTCTCTGTCTCATGGTCAGCTTTTATAATTAGACTCATGTGTCTGCAAAGCGACAGAATTAAAGATGATCCATGTTTCAAGTCCAGCCCTGACACTTTGTAGCTTAGCTCCTTTATGGATTTATTCTGTCAAGATCATCAATGTGTAAACAGGTTGTGGAATGGGAGAAGCAGGCCTGGAATGAATAAAGGAAAGTGTTTTTTCCCTTCTTATTTTGGCATAACGCAGTTGATGGATATAGCAGGGGATGGAGACACGATCCCCTTCCAGTAAAATTAAGATGGGTTTTAACCAATTCATTTCAACCTTGAATGAGGACCTAATGTCTACCTGACACTAATGTCAAGCAGGTAAGAGAAGTGCCCCCATCAGCTGGGCAGCAAAAGAGGACCCTATTTCTGTCACTCTCCTGCCTCTGCATTTGGACACATGCCCTTATTCCTGCAGGGTGGGCGTCTTTATCACCATCCTCTCTGAGGTCCTGGCTGCTTCAGAGGGCGGAGTTAGTGGTTTGGCAGCAAGTATCCGTGTGAGTAGAAGTCTGGTCTGTTGGTTTGGTGATTGGAAAACTGGGGCTGCCGCCAGAACGGAGTGACGAACACATTCAGGCAACGTTAGGTCATGGGGAGACATAGCAATTGTCCTCATAAGCTGAATTCATGCTTGGTTAAAAAAAAATTTCCAGCCAGTTTAATGGAAAACTACTAAATGGAGGGAATGCTGGCCCAGTTTGTTTCAAATCAAATGAATCATTTGAAGACTCTGGGGAACTAAAGTGTTTGTGTTTTTCAGAGTCCCCCCTTCACTTACTTCATAGGATCCCTTTGCAGGTGATCAATGAATCCCCCTTATGCTAGGATCTTAACTCAGGATCAACAGCAACAGTGCAACACACCCGAGATGTCCCAGGACAAGTTGCCTGAGCTTAGCTTCTAGCTGGTCATGTCTACTCCCCTATTTTCCCACATGCCCTTGGATGTGAGAAGGGGGGGCGGGGCTTGGCTGCCAGTAAAGAAACTTTGTTGCAGGACTTCTTGGTCTGGCTTTCTGCCTCCCAGTGGGTGGTTGACTGCCTGATTCTCCCTTCTGGGCAAACCCAGCTCCCCTGGTCCAGCCCACCGGTGGAACAGAACAAGCGAGCATCCCAAGTCTTCGTGGAAATGAACTACTAACTGCAAGAAACCAAAATATTCACCAGGAATGGACCCAATGGATTCTTCATACCACAGGATCGAGACTCCCACAGTGTCCCAGCAAGAGACGTTTCTAACATCACTCTTTGTCAGCGCTCACCTTTCCCTGGAAATCACACGTGCTTCCTGTGTCCACGTTCAGGTATTTATTCAGCAAACTTGCTCATGCACCCACCAGGTGCCGGACATGATCCTCGGTGCTTGCAGATGCCATGGTGAATAAGACAGAGCCCTTTTCCTTAAGGCACTGGCAATCCGTTGAAAGAGTTGATGGTCCAGTCTGGCGTTTTCCAAAGTGGGTTTCATGGAATTCTAATGCTGGAAGAGCTTCAGCAAAAATAAACAGCCAAAACCTAGGTTGAACAGAGTCTGGGGGATGTGGAGATTGGCTATGCACAAAGCATTTATAGATATTGCAAAGCCCCATATAAAGAAAGCTGTGATTAGCGTTTTATAAGGTTAAGCACAGAACCTCTTTCCACATCATACCTTATACAATCCAGGGGAATTAGTACTCCCTGGAATATAGTTTGGAAAACTCTGCTCTCTTGTCCATAATGAATGCAACATTGAAGAATACCTCACCGTTAGGATAGGGGAAGGAGGGAATTTGAAAGTCCATGAAACATGAGCTTCTCTTCAGACTTCTGCTGAGCGCCTGGCAGGAAGTCTGATGCCCTAGCCGCTTAGTGCTCCTCAAGAGGGTGAAAGAGCTTGGAGATGCCCCGTTCATGTTGAGAAACGTCCTCGCCAGCACTGACCTGCATGATTCATTGAGAAAACTCATTTCTCATCTTCAGGTTGCTGACAGTAATGCGGTCGGTCTGGGATCATTGGACAAATGGAATCTGATGAATGTGCGGCCACGGTGACGCGGCAGTACCCGGGGGCCATAGGGCTGTGACCTGACTTCCCGGCTAGATGGTATCCTTGGTGACAGTCACACAGTCTCCCCTTCCCAAACAAGGGGACTATCTGAGCATCCTTCTAATCCCCGGGGGCCCAGGACCATTCATCCCCAACTACCGTCTCTTCTCCACTCCACCTGCCTCACCACACACCCGGAGGCTTGTCTCCAACCCTGGTATTTGCTGGCTCTGGGATAGCCCAGTCACCGGGACCCTGACTTGCACACCCTGAAGTGATCTGGGCTCTTTAGGCTGGGGCCGTATCCCATAGAGACAGCACGTGACTTTGAGCTGCTCATCAACCCGTTGCTTGCTGTTTCTGGGAACTTCTTTGTTCCAGCCTTAGCTAAATATCGTTCTTGTTGTCATGCAACACGGCTTCTCCCTTGGCCCTACCATTGCCTGCCTCCTTTCTCTGCCCTGACTTGTTTCAGACTGGGTAACTACAGTGGCAATGGGTGAGGCGTAAGACCAGTTGTTCCTTCAAGGGGTATCCTACCTAAGTGGACTCGAGTCACCCGTGACCTCAGCGAAGATTCAGGCCTCACTTGCCATAATTGTGGGATTCATCTTTGGTATGGATGTGTCCGTGTTTAAATACACACGTACGCAGAAGAGTAGAGATGTGGATGTGTGTGTCTGTATGAATATGTATATATGTGGGGTGTACAGTATTGTGATTTGAAATATGGCCCAGGGTTTGAATCTGTCGTTTATGGCTGCTTTTCTTGGGCAAGTTCCTTAACTTCTTTCATGTGGCCTTCCCACTTTTCAACTTGTAGACTGAAGATAATAGTGTCTTTTGGGTTTATTGCAGGGGTTAAATGAGAATTGACTTGAAATGCTTAGTGAAGCATCTTGCAAAAAAGGAATGCTCAGGAAATTAGAGATGTCTCCTTCTCTGCCTTCTGCTGTTCTTCCCACGAGCACATGTTTCACAGGGAATCGAAAGGAAATACTGGGTATTCTGTCTGTAGTAGGAGGGGACCTACAAGGTCCCCTTGAGGCCCTCTTTGCCTCCTATGTTATTCATCGGTGGCTCTGTCAGAAAAAACTTCCCTAAAGAGTCAACATAAGTTTCCCTCTTTGAGACTTGCTTCCTTCCCTTGGTTTTATCATGCATCCACTTTACAACCTTAGGGGAAGTGTCTTCTTCATGTGGTGCCTTAGTTTCTCCATGTTTGAAACAGGGCGAGTGAGCGGTCGTTTCTTGCAGGGACTGAAAGGTCGAGAGGTCAGGGGTTTTTCAGAGTAGGTGATTCTGGGTCAGTGGCCTCGCGTCCCAAACAGGAGATGTTGCTCCTGACCCCCTGTCGTGATTCAAGGGTGGAGCCAGGCAGGAATCCTCAGGCGTAAAGTTGCCCTTCATGTGATTCTAGCCTGCAGAGCTGGGGGAGGTAACTATGATGAGGGCTAGCCTGCCCAGAGCTGCTGCCAGCTTAGGGTTTAGTGAACCGGACGTACCATCATAAACACATCATCCGCACTTAGCATCCGTCCACACTCGACCTATGCTGTTGGTCATCTGGCTCTGGTAGAAGGAAAATCTGCCTTCTGCCTGGCATCATTGACCATGGACATGAAGTCAATAACACTAACTCTGGAAGCTATTGGCAAAGAGGTAGATGTGGCCGACCAAGACTCCTGTGTGGCCTTGACATGCTCTGATTCAGAAAGACGGGTTTGGAAGTGTGGAAGACTGGGGGCTGGGGGGGAGGGGATAGTTTGTAGAATTCTTGGGTCCAGGGAAATCCACATTGGATTTCTAGGGGATAGCTTAAGTTTTATTGTTTTTCACTTAGCCATTCTAATGCTTCAGTTGATGTCATATTGGCTGAATTCTATTGCCAAGTACTTTTAGACGCATTATTAAATTTTTTTCGTAGTAGCCAATTCTACTAAAAAAATAAGATCCAGTCAGCTCATATTCCAACAATTGAAATAACCCAGAAGCAGCTGTCCTTCAAGGATTTCCAGCGCCACAGTTGTTGAGGATAATGGCAACTGTGGACTCTGCCAAATGCGAGTTTAGGTTTTGTTCCCTTTGACTATGGATGTAGAATTTCTATTTCTAGAAGAGAAGCAGCAGGAAGTAAACTATGTCCTATTTAAATAGGTGTCTGAAGAGGGGATATTAGGGATCTAGAAGCAAGGGGAGGAGCTCAGAATGCCCCAATTTCAATATGAGCATATTGCCTAAAAATGCCATGTATGTGTGGGCCTCAGGAGAAGACATTTTTACTCAGCCCCTTCACTCCCTTAGCCATCGGTGCCTCAGCCCAAGATGGGATGGCTTTGTATCCTGCGGAGAAAAATGGTAATGTCTTGATAAATCTGCAATTTTTCTTTCAAAGCCCTTACTGCTCATTGCCTTCTTCAGTCACAATGACGTCAACAGCCCCATCAGCTGTACACCTATCCCTTGAGGCTTCGGGCTAAGGCGTCTCGTCTACTACAGTTGTCCAGCAGCATCCAAGAGGGACAGACTCAGGATTAACATTTGGGTGGTCTGATTCCCAAATGTGTCCATCTCGTCAATGCTGCATTCTTATCGCTGCAAAGTCAGAGACGTGAACTCTCTAGAATCAAGATAGCATGTTGGAAGGAATGAGACTCTGGCCCTAAAGAGGTGGGTTCTGATCTTTCTTCTTTCACCTGAAAACGGTGCCACCTGGGGCAGTGTATTTACCCTGTCTGTTCCTCAGTTTCCTCATGTGTTAAAGGAAGAAAATCAGACTTACTTTGAAGGCTGGCTGTGAGGATTCAATGAGCGGATATGGGCCCAGGGCTTGGAAGTTTTCCCTGGGGGTGCCAGGACCCAGGGTGCCTAGAAGTATGAACGAAGAGCCACAGTGTAGAGCAGCGTGCTTAATAAAGGGTGAGCAGGGAAATCAAGTGACAAACTGATTTTTGCCTCCCTGTCCCTCCCCATTGTATGCATACCTAAAAACCAGATTTCTATGGACTCCATAAAAGTTTTATCACTCCTGGTACCCAAAGGGGGTGATGAAAAGCTTGACTCCACAGCTATCATTATCTCATTAACAAGAGGAGCTGTGAGAGGGGGCAGCCTGAGGTCACTGAGGTGGGGAATCCAGCCAGGCTGGGACTGAGGGTCTCGGGCTGACAGGATGGTTCTCAAAGACTTAGGAGGAGACACGGAGTCAGCAAGCATTCCCTATTCCCTGACTCACAGTCCTGCCTGCCTGGGGTTTGCTTGTCATCGATCGTGATCCTGTGAGCAGGTGGCCAGACCCTGGGCAGTCAGGAAAGCTGTGGGCTGCAGAGCTGTCCTCAGTCTGGGGAGTGCAGATCTCACCAGAGGAGGGGGGCTGGGACTGAGGGGCCCAAGCTGTCTAATCGGATTTCACTGTTGAGGCAAACATCTTTTTTCCTCCCTCTGGTCTCAGAAGGTTTATAGAATGCCGGATGGTAAAGACTCGGTAGAAATGTTAATTACACGTGGTTAGCTGGGAGGACTTGGAGGTTTTGGTGGACAGAAAGAGGGGTTCCAACATCAAAGAGAAGTGGGCACAGGATGAAAGTGCCTTTCTTTGCCACCTTCTGGGGTGGTCTCGGCCTGGGCCTTTAATCTGACAACTGATGTTTCAATCATGTAAGGAATAGGCTGACCCCTGTTTTCCCGAAGAATCCTCTGAAGTTTTTCAGATGGACCTTAACGGCCATCGGTGTCAACATGTTTCCTTAAAATCTGGTGTTGAGCACCTGGCACTTGGAGACTACGCTTCGGGGGACACAGTTGCCGCCCCCCCCCCCCGCCATTCTGTGGAGGCGAGCACCTGCTGTTTGAGGGATTCCTTGTATCCCACCTGGCCAGCAGGAGAGAGAGAGAGATCAGTGCTGGAGAGCCTCCAGGCGGACTGTCAGGCTGCTAAGGAACCCTGCAACATGAGGATGGTGACGATGACGTCAGCGGCTTTCTTTCACCCATTCATTCATTCGATCGCCTCTCTATGAAAGCTGAGCCTGCGCCAGCTCATCAGCGTGTCCATCATTGCTTCTGTATTCCTGTTGTTAAAGCAGGACCAGGAGGTGAAGTGCGTTCCGTTTTCCAAAGCGAGTTCTGGAAGAAGCAAAGCGGGACCAATATAACTGGACTCTCCACCCTGGTTAGGAGACACCGGGATGGCTTCTGCCTGGGCAGCTGAGGGGGCCACTTGGGCTAAGCTCAGGATACCAAAGTCCTTTGTGACTCTCTTGCTTTCATTGGCCCTGATTTAAAAAAGAGAGGGGTGGGCACCTGCACACATGGGATAATTATGCAGCAATTTAAAAGCACTTTTGAAGACTATGCAGTGTCAAGAGAAGACATCCTTGATCTGAGAAAAGAAAAAAAAAAGCAGTTTCTAACACCGAACATTATATGTTACCAGTTTGGGGAAGAAGACTATATGTCCACATGTGTCAGTATCTACATGTGGATATACATGTCCATTGAAATAAGACAACTGGGAAGATGGACAGCAAAATATTAACGTTATTCCTGAATAGTTTTTATTCCTTTATTTATGATTGTATTTTTGAAGCTCTCATAAGAAATCTTTTATGTTAAAATGTGTCGTGTTTCATTAAAGAAAAAAAAATTTTATCCAGCCAAAGAGCTCGGGATGAATAAATGTGACGGTGCCCAGAACTCTCTGAGCTTGATTTTGTCATGGGCGTTTTCTTTGTGCTTCTTTCCTGGGAAGCACTGATGGGACGCCTTGGTTGCTTTTATTAGGCTTTGTTCCTAAATGTGGAAAGCAAAGTAAGATGTGCTCACCTCCAGGAGCTGGTCAAGCTAAGTCTTTCGATGACGTTGGGCCCACCTGGATGATCCAGCGTACTTCTCCCATCTCAAGATCCTTAAATTGTTGTCCTGGCCTGTTTCCCCTGAGCTGCAGGTTTGTTCACCTGCTCCCTAGGGCCACAATCCACTGGCCTCTCTTCCTCCCAGAATTAATTCCCTAGAAAAGCTTTGACATTTCTCTTTACTTCTCCTACCTAGTGCTTTTCCTCACTGGTAAAGTGAGGAAGTAGGGCTACATCCTTTTAACTTAAAAGAAAATATGTTACCGATCTCACTGGGTCCTGTTGAAGATTCAGTTACATGAACAATATAAAAGCACTTTAGTTACACAAATGCTAATGTGCTGGAGTATACACACATGACAACATTCAGTAACTTCTGCTCTTGGGGCTTCTCCCAGTGCTAGTTTCTGGAACTGGCCTTCGGCGCCATATTGAGATTCCCTGAAATCTGTGCAGCTAAAGCCAAATGACCAATATGCCCTTTCTGCAAAGATAATTCTAATAAATGGAGGAAAAAAAGCCTAGGAGATTGCTTTTGTCTGCTTACTGCGCTTTTAAATCTCTTCAGGTGGTCAACTTTAAATATTTCTTATAGAACATTTCACTTACCCATTAATTTCTTATACATATATTTTGGGAGCATTTTCTTGTCTCTGTTAAAGCCGGGGAGAAAGAAGGGTGATGGACTTGCCAGACCAGAGCGGACAGGCTCGAGTCACAAAACCATTAAAACCATTCCTTCCTCTTAGCACTTCCACAGGTGTCTACCTGTGATTTGATTAAAATCCCCCTGAGCCGGTGAGTCCTGTAGATTTGGTGCTAATGCCCCTTTATGACGATCCATTTGTTCTCAGCATCCTACATTTTCCTTATCATGGTTGGTGCTTGTGTATTTGCAGAGTCTGTTTGCCCAAAGCCGCCGCCTCTGTAAAGCCGTGACTTCCATGAGGCTGGGGACAGTGTCTGTTTTTCTCTCCATCATATCCCAGCACCCAGCCTCCTACTGGGGCACGAGGATACTTGGTAAATACTTGTGCAACGGAAGAGTGGATTCATCATTTCACCCATACTCTTGGCACTGTGCTCAGTGGGGAAACTCAGTGGTTAAATGACTTGCTGTGGATCAACCATTTTTTTTTGAGAAGACACAAATTCTCAATGGGTGTTGTAACAAATTACCACAGACTTATTAGTAACTTAAAACAGCACACATTTCTTTCTTCTAGTGTTGGAGGTCGGAAGTTTGAAATGAGTCTTTTAAGGCTAAAATCAAAGTATCAGTTGGCCTGCATTCCTTCTGGAGGTTCCAGGAGGGAATCTGTCTTCTGGCCTTTTCTGGCTTCCAGAAGCTGTCTGCGTTCCTTGGCTTGTGGTCCCTCCCTCCATCTTCAGAGCACATCAGTCCGGTCTCTCTTTCTGCTGTTACATCTCCTTTTCTGACTCTGACCGCCTTACCTCCCTTTTATAGCGGTCCTTTCGATGACGTTGGGCCCACCTGGATGATCCAGCGTACTTCTCCCATCTCAAGATCCTTAAATTGGTTACATCTGTAAAATCCATTTTGCCATATCAGGCAACACTTTCATAGTTTGGAGGGGTTAGGATGTGGGCATCTTTGGGAGGGCCATTGTTCTGTATGCCACACACAGAATCCTTGAAAAGGAGCCAGGTGGCTGAACTGCCAGACAGAATGGGCTTTCGGGGATCATTCCCTTTGGCTAAGATGATACAATGCCCTGGACCTTACCTATAAAGTTAATATAATGGGCTTGGGAGGGCAGAGGGGAGCTTGCTCATTGACGTTAAAAGAAATGCCAATGAAGGCATTTTAGGGAATTAATTCCTGGGTAAAAAGGAGACCCAGAATATTCCACGGCTGGGCCAGAGGTGAACAAGCCTGCTGCTTAGGGGGAGATAGGCTTCGCTCTCTGTTGGAGTAGAGCAGACCTTACTTGGCCTTCTACATTTAAATATAAAGTCTTATAAAAGTTGCAAATTACTTTTATCCTATCATTGCCCTCCCGGGAGTTATTAGTGTTTCTAAATTCTTAGAAAACCTAGAAGGATGTAGTGCTTGCCCTAAGGTGAACAGAGAGAGGGGGTAAGACATGAGCCACACCCCACAGGCATGTTTGCTGGACAAGCTGGGGGCTAGAGACAAGGGATTTGGACCCAAGACAGGCAAACTGGACCATCTATTCCAAGTAATTCTCTATGGATGGAAAGTGCCCCAGCTCTGATATTAGGAAATTATGGGGTGAAGCCAGCTCCCCTGGCTTGTAGTTCCAAGCCAGACCTACTGAATGGAAATATTTGACTATTGAATAGAGGGTAGCGTAGGTCTAGCATTAAGGCGGGTTCATCCGACACGTATTTATAGAGCGCCTCTTGTGTGCCAGACCCTTCCCTATGGCCGTGAACAAGTTAGATGTGGTTCCTACTAGCTTATGGTCCTATAAGGGACATAGACAATAAGCAAGTAAGTGGAAGCATGGAAAGTGAGTATAAATTGTGGTAGGGGCTATGCAAGGGAACGACTGGGTTACTGTGGTAGAGATTAGCGTGGAGGGGTAGGCGGGGGTATGTACTTTGGGTGAGAAAGTCAGTGAAGACCTCTCTGAGCAGGTGTCATTTACAATAAGCCCTAAAGGATGAAACAGAGGCAGTGGGAAAAGCGAATGTGAAGGCCTTGAGGTGGGCAAGAGCTTGGTGGTTCTGAGAAACTTGTAGAAGGTGGGAGACCGTAGTCAAGAAAGGGGTTGGAGGGATAGGGAGTGAGGGGTTCTCAGCAGAGGGAGCAGTTGGGCTTTGTTCCGAATGCAGTGGGAACCAACACAAACATTTTAAGTAAGAAACTGTTGTGCTATACATTTAAAAAATAAGATCCTTGAGAAATGTGGGTGTTCTGTGCTCTTTTCCTTTATAAGCTACTAGTTATTGAATGCTTATTACATACCGGGCACTGTGTTAAGCTCTTTATGGACATGATCTGATTTAGTCCTTTAAGCAGGCCCCTGAGTTGGAGAAAATGTACTCATTTTACTGGATGGTAAACGGAGGCTGAGTGAGTAAAGTAACTCGGCCAAGTTCTTACTCTCAGTAAGTAGCAGAGGCGACATTCCAAACCCAGGTCTGTCTGACCTCAATGCCTGAGCCTCTAAGCATTTTGTTGTCTCTCGCTTTTCTTTATGTTAAAAAAAAAAAAAACAAATGTGGCAAAATATATGTAATGTAAAATTTGCCATATGAACCATTTAAAGTATACAGCTCAGTGGCATTAATTACATTCCCAGTGTTGTGAAGCCTCACCACTATTTCCAAAACTTTTTCAAGACAATCTTTGTCCTTTCGTGACTGGCTTCTTTCACGTAGCATAGCACTTGGCGTGTTTTCATGGTTCATCCATACTGTGGCATGTAGCGGTATCTCATTCCTTTTCACGGCTGAGTAATATCCCCCACTCTTGAGTAACATTGTATCATAGACCACATCTTGTTTTTTCACTTATCTCTTGATGGACACTTGGGCTCTTTCCACATTTTGGCTATTAGGAATAGTGCTGTAATGACCATTGGCATACAAGTATCCGTTCGAGTCCCTGTTTTTAATTTTTGGGGTATATACATGGGAGTAGAATTGCTAGGACATAGAATTGCTAGGACATTGCTCCCCTCTGCCCTCCCAAGCCCATTATATTAACTTTATAGGTAAGGTCCAGGGCATATTTTAATTTTTGGGGTATATACATGGGAGTAGAATTGCTATGTTTACCTTCCTTTTTTGGTAAAGATTTATTTATTCTAGAGAGAGAGAACATGTGCACCTGTGAGCTGGGGAGGGGCGAGGGGAGAGGGAGAAAGAGAATCCTCAAGCAGACTCCCCTCTGAGAGTGCTGTCCAATGCAAGGCTTGATCTCATGACCCTGAGATCATGATCAGAGTCAAAACCAAGAGTCGGATGGATGCTCAGCCGACTGAGCCACCCAGGCGCCCCTAGGTTTCCCTTTGAAGGAACCACCACACTGGTTTCCACAGCACCTGCATCAGTCAGTTTCCATTCCCACCAGCAATACATGAGGGTTGCAGTTGCTCTACATCTTTGCCAACTCTTGTTATTTTCCTTTCTTATAGCCATCCGAGTCTTGGGGGGTGGTATCTCTTCATGGTTTTGATTTGCATTTCCCCAGTGCCTTGTGATGTCAGCCATCTTACGAGCTTATTGGCCATTTATTTATCTTCTTTGGAGAAATACCTATTCATGCTACTTGCCTACTTAAAAACTTGGGTTGTTTGTCTTTTTGTGGTTGAGTTGTAGGAGTTCTCTACGTATTTTTGATATTAAACCCATATCAAATATTTAATTTGATATTAAACCCATATCAAATATTTAATTTGATATTAAACCCATATTTATTAATCTACAAATCTCCCATTTTGTAGACTGTCTTTTTACTTCCTTGACAATGTCCTTTACTGCACAACATTTTTAAAGTGTGATAAAGTCCAACTTACCTGTTTTTCTTTTGTTGTTCATGTTTAAGTGTCATTTCTAAGGATTGATTGCAAAATACAATGGAGATTTACCCTTGTGTTTTCTCCTGCCCTTTCTCACTTTTAACCATTAAGTTCTTTTATACATTTTAGATGTCGTTCATGTCATCCAGCTGATATCAGAAACATAGGAAGCTCAGCTAAGTCTGTCCTGGTGTCTGTCCTGCAGGGGCCCACAGAGTAGTGGGGGAAAGAGAACTTCGCTAGTGACAGTGTCACAATAATCTGTCCTAATCATTCCCAAATGCCAGTGTGAGGATCTTGGCTGGTCTGCCAAAGTTTGTGGGAAAAGAAATAAGAGCATTTTTCATACAGCTAAATTTATTCCATTTAAGGAACTGTCCCTTATTCTGCAAGTGCTTCCTTTCTTTGATGCTAGAATGTTCTTATGACCTGAGGCTGACAGGAGATGGTGATGGTTTTTCTAGATGGTTCTACCTGGCAGATTAAGGATGATCAACTCAGTGTCAGACTTCCAAATCTACAGGAGGAAAATAGAAAGCTAAACGGTGAAATTCGAGAGGCTAGAAGCCACTGCAGATGCTACCGTGGGTTTTTGTGGACCTGCAAAGCATGTCGGGGGATCCCTGCCCAGGGTTTTAAGGGAAGGCTTCACACAAGAGCAGATGCACTTTCTCCCTCAAATATCTGACCTATTTCTTCTTCAGTCATCGTCTTTGTGCAAAACTTTTAGACATGGAGAGTGGGGAAGAAAGAAGAGCAAATCAAAGCTCAGTCTGTTTCTTGGACTGGGTTCCCCTGGGCAGCCGCCGACTGATTCCTCTTATAGATTTTACCAGATGGTTTTTCTTTTTCATTTACTTAAGGTATGTTTTAAAAAAGAAAGAAAGACAGAAGTCCTACCCAGAAAGGAATACTTCTTTTTTTTTCTCATGGGAAAGAACACTCAGTTGTATT
Source organism: Phoca vitulina (assembly GCF_004348235.1). Lineage (NCBI taxonomy): Eukaryota > Metazoa > Chordata > Mammalia > Carnivora > Phocidae > Phoca > Phoca vitulina. Next base: position 14,503,973 of record NW_022589719.1, on the reverse strand, counting down.
TGGGGACTGAATGAAGTTCTGCCAATGAGTTCACCCTGGTAAAGCACTGAAATTCTCCCAAACATACTAATTAAGATACTTTTTGTCTTTTCTGTTGGTTTTAGCTTTGAAGATACGATAAAAATGGCATGCTGCGAAATTGAGGAGCCAAGTTTGGAGGAAATGACATGGTCTCTATTTGGCAATTAGCCTTGAACTTGAATGGCCTAGTCTAGAGAGTGTTCCCCAAACTTGTTTGGTGGCCCCAGTGCCTGGGCTGTGCTGGACAGTCGTTCAGTTGGATGGTTCCTCTTGGAGTTGTGCAGGGCATGACCCACGTAGCTGGAAGCAGTAGCCTGATATACTCCAGCAAAAATAGAAATGAACATAGACCCTCAAGAAATGTATGCTCGTTTATAAATTATTTATGTGCATATCCACTTAGATTATATATTGATAAAACATGAGTTCTTTTCCTTGTTTTTTTTTTTTAATTTAAAAAATAAAAATGAAACTATTTTTAACAGAATTTCATCTGTGCCCCAGTGGATGGTTTTGAACACCCTTCAGGTTAGGCCACCCTACTTTGGAGACACCGGCCTAGGAAGAAGTCCCATGGCCTTCTCTCCCATTCGGGCAGGGCAATGCATTTGTAAGGCAAGGTTGCTTTGTGGCTACAGAGTACTTATGGGTCTGACCCCTTCCTACCAGAACCTCTGTCTTCAGCTGCTGGTTCCCATTTCAGAGTACACAGTCATTAATGAAGCCTGCCCTGGAGCCGAGTGGAATATCATGTGTCGGGAGTGCTGTGAATACGATCAGATTGAGTGCGTCTGCCCTGGAAAGAAGGAAGTAGTGGGTTACACCATCCCTTGCTGCAGGAACGAGGAGAATGAGTGTGACTCCTGCCTCATTCACCCAGGTGAGTGTGGAATGGGGGCCTCAGGCTGCCTTCGTGTTTTCTGAGGTCATGAACGGGAAGAGGCTGCACACTTACCTTTGGGCAGGCAGGGATCAGAGGCTACGACGCCATGATATGAAAAGCGGCATAATCCTGACTGTTCTAACTTCAGGCAAAGGGAGTAGAAGAATTAGGACCCTTGTCACCATTACCCTAATAAGGCTGTGAATTCATCCACTCACTCATTCATTTAACAAAAGACTCAGCAGCTCCTATGGACCATATCAGATACTGGGAATACAATGATTTAAATAAAAGACACATTCCCTGCATTTCCCAAGCTTGCAGCCTGGCCGGGGAGATGGAGAAGTAAGCAGGCTGCTGCAATACAGTGCGGTGAGCGCTGTGAGAGAGAAGCATGAGGTACCATGGGAGCGTGGATGGCGATGGGGGCGGTGGAGACTTCCTGGAGGAGGCGATATGTGTGCCGAAGATGGAAGCAGCAAACCGAACAGGGTGGAGGGGATCTGGTAGAGAGATCAAGCCATAGAAGAGAGCATGTGCTAAGGCCCTGTGGTGAGAGAAAGCATCGGGTTTTGGGAATTGCAAGTTCCTTGGTCTGGCCGAAGGGGTGTGTGTGTGTGTGTGTGTGTGTGTGTGTGATGAGAAACATGGAGAGTGATAGACAAAGAGAAAATATTATAAGAGAACAATCTCAGGGAGAGAACAGGGCCAGACCCTGAAAGGCTTTGCAAGCTGTGCGATGACTTCAGGCCATCTCCTGAAGCTATTTTAGCAACATCAGAGATCTTTGTGTAAAGACATGAGAGCTGATTTTCTCTGTGGCTGCAGTATGGAGAAAGGATTGGAGGAAGGGCAGGACAGAAGGCAGGAGGGGATCACGGGGACCTTAATGAATGAGGAAGCCCTGTGGATGGAGAGAGGTGGAAGGATTTCAGAGATATGCAAGAGAGTGGAATTGACAACAATTTGAGATTGGCTGCATGGGGAAAGGAAGAGCAGAAATCAAGCATGATGCTCTGGCTCAGAGTTGGACTTTGAGGAGGTGGTCCCAGTAATAGGAGAGCATCTGAGGGTGAAGCGGGACCTTCCCAGGCCACAGTGTGCATTCCTTTGCTCTCTGTCCCCACCATCTAGGGGACAGTGATTGTCCTTTTTCACTGAAGTGCCTATCTGCCTAGAGGCCCGTGTGGACACTGAGCCTCAGACTGAAGATGTTTACAGCGTGATTAGCAAGTCATTGAACAATTTCTAGGTGCTTTCCTACCTGCTGCCTGGCATATCTGACTTTTCCCAGGGGAGTCTTACCTTTCCCTGTTAGGCCGGATCAAAAGGAGGACACAGAGAGTTTCCAACACACTTCCCTTAGGCTGAAGACCGAAAGGATGTCAAAAGTGTATTTGGGGGAATTTCTCTCATTTCTGCCTTTCCCCTTTTTTACAAACACACAGAATGACGCATGTAACTGCCAGGAACTTTCTTTTGCGGGAAGCTATAGAAGTGGAAAGCAAATGGGACTCAAGTAAACAAATGATACTTTTAAACCATCTTCTTTCTTAGAAGAGAGCAAGCAATGCTGAATTTGAAAATTGGAGTGACCTCAGTATATAGCCTTTGTATATTTGATTTAAAAGAAATCCCACTGCCCCAATTCCCTGATGGTGAGTGTGCTTTGTAGGGACATAGTGGAGGAATACCTCCAAATTTTATAGGGTCATTTTGAGAGCTTAACCAGGATCTCCCGACTAGGGGTCCTTGGCAGTTGTATTAAAGTCTTTGAACTATTTTCAATATTTTCAAAAGCTTAGCGGTCCCCGTTGGGGTGAGGGCAGGGCTTTGGTTTTATGATATGATAAGTAAGAGAACTCCAGAGGTGGTGTTTGTGCTTCTTACTGCATTGTACAGAAGGCAGTCATCACCTGCCTCAACTGCACCCAATAGCTTCCTGTTAGGTCATCCAGGAGGCACCCGCTATCACCCCCTTGAGCGGTGCTGGGAATGATCTTTGGATCTAAGTAGTGAAGAGCTGGTTACCCTGAAAGGGAAGGCTGTCTAAAGGCTTCTTTTTCTAATTTTCAAAATAGTGAGGTGATACCCTAACAGTCCCTTTTGGTGATCAAAGAGTGTGTGTGTATGTGTGTGTGTGTGTGTGTGTGAGATTATGAATTTAGGTACTTTTATTTATGTGGTTTAATCTATTGCAGTCATGATTCATTTTCATGCATGCATCCCCCCCATCTCAGGACCCTGGAGACCCCTCTGTGTCCTGTCTTCTTCAGACAAGACCACACTAGTGTTTGAAAACTTCCTTGATTTCCTATGTGACGAGATGTTTCAGGCTCTTCTTGTGTATTTTCTGCCCCAGGCCTGGAATCGGCCATTTCTCTAAGGAATTCTGATCTGAGGCCACACTCTGGGCATCTAACGTGTTCCTTGTTACTGGACTGTCATCGTTTTACTAGGGCTATTATTTATTTATTTATTTAAAGTGGATGGGGCTAGGAAATAGGTATTTTAAAAAAAAATGAGTCTATGCTGATACTCAAGTTCAAATGTAATAATATTCCGGCGTTGTTTAATTAACTTTGTTGATTTTATATTTGTATGTCTTTTCCATCATGGTGGACAGCCTGTTTCCTAATAATATTAACCTGATCACTTATTGCTTTTTCTTACAGCATAATATAATTGCACAAAATAGCAATAGCGCTGATTTTGTTTGTAATAGCACCATTAATACTAACAAGACCACTGATGATTATGGTTTTTATTGACCTTAGACTATATATATCCCACTCAATATGTATAGTCAAAATTCTATGTTTTAAAGCCAACCGATGTTGTCCTTTTGTCTGTGGTGTTATATCACCTACTTGATATGTAGATAGATTTATTGTTTCCATCTGTTTTCTATATATGACAACAGAAGCAAATATACGTTTGTATATACATTTATATATCTTTCCCCTTCTTGCACAAAAGATAGCCTACAATAAACACTGCTAACTATCTTGCTTTTTTTCTCTTAACAATATCTGCTGGAGATCACTCTCTGACAGTATAAAGCCTTTTTTTTTTTTTTCCATTTATTTTTACAGTTGTATATAACTGCATTGTGTGGATTGCTATAGTATATGAGTATTTGGGTTGTTTCCAGACTTTTGCTCTTACAAATAATACTATAGCGAATTGCCTTAGGCATACATCATTTCATATTTTTGCAGTGTTCTTTGGGGTAGGTCCCTGGGAGAGAGATTGCTGAGTCCAAGAGAGGTGCGTATGTCACCTTGCCAACTTTGCCTTGTCCCCCTTGCACTTAGCATTCGCAGCAGCTGGGTATGAGGGCGCTGTTTCTCCAAAGCCTTGCAACACCAATCATTGTGGATTTTTGTCAACCTCAAGGGTGAGAGATGGGATCTCGGCATGGTTTTAGAATTTCTGTTATTTCGCTCATCATGGTAGACAACCAAGCATCTCTGCCGGTGGCGGTGGTTGCAGGCAGACCAACATCCGGGGGCACTGTGGTGGGGATGTCAGGAGTGACGTCAGTGGTCTCCAGCAGACCTGGGGCCCTCTGTGGACCCAGTTTCCTGTGTATTTTCATGTGGTTCTAGGCTACATAGCTCTGAACTCGGTCCTCTGGCTTTTGTGGCAATGCTGTGAGCTCCTGAGTGTATTTTCGTGATAGCCTTGTTCACCTTCATCACCTGGCTGGTTTTTGTGGCTTGGGACCTAAAGTCTTTGAAGTTACCGGGCTGAGAGAGAAGGTTGGCAGGGTCACTGGGTGCACACTCTGAGTCCCTTTGCCTCCTCAGTGGCACAGTGGATAGGGAACCAAAGAGGGGAAAGTGGCACGTGGGTGAAGATGGCCTTTAGAAAGCACAGTGACTCCACTGGGACCCAGTTGTGGGCCACATGACTTACTGGAATCTGATGAATCATGTTAACATCTCTTCTCTGGTGGGAAGAAGCACTGGGACAGGGAAGCCACGTCAGGGTGGTGTGCAAGGAGAGGACTATGAGCCTCTGTCCTCCAGAAACCACACAGTCATATGCTGCATGTATACACTACGGGCCAAGGAAAACCTAATTTCAGCCAAAATCAAAGAAGTGTGCTATTAGCTCAAGGAAATGCCAGTTATTTCAAAAGGTTGAGAAGCCCGGATTAGCAGTTCATCCATCCATCCATATGTCCATTTATTCATTCACTCAAATAGTATTTATTGAACACTCGCTATTTTGTAGATATTATATTAAGTGCTGGGGATATATTGTTGAACAAGATGCAGTTCCTGACTTCAGTCTGTTATAGGAAAACAGATAATAGGCAGTTAAGATTGAGCATGACATATGCAATAGTAGGGATAAGCCAAGTGGAGGTATGAGAACACAGAATAAGAATCATAGTTCATATTTGGGGTGTATGTACTATGTGCCAGGCCCTTTATATATGTTAATTTAATTTTTAAGACAACCTTAAGAGGCAGGTACAATTTTTAACCGTTTTTTTTACAGATGATGACATTGGGGCACAGAGACCTTAAGCAGTTTGCTTAAGGAAACACAGCTGGACAATGGCAGAGCCAGAACGTAGCTTTCCATTTTGATAAGTGGGATTGGATTATCTCTTTCATCACTGTCTCCTCCCCCCCCCCCCAGAGACCATGTTATAAAAATGACCACTATCTGGGAACCACTCAACCCTCTCTGGTGTGGCCTGCTAGTGGGGGTAGCCCGGCACTTTCCAGGGTAAGCCCATTATTAGGCATTAAGGTTGTTTCCAATGGCATACTTTGGTTATAGAAGTATAGGACATGGAAGAATATTTGATGGAACAGGAAGATACTCTCTATTAGGACCTGAAAAAGTAAGTGACAAAAACAGAATGTACAGTATATAGCATAAGTCTAATTTTTTAAAAATTGTTTTTCTGTATACACAGAGAGAGTGTGTTACCAGTGGTTGTTCCCAGGTGATGGACCTCTAGGTATTTTTAATTTCATGCTCTTTGCTTGTCTGAATTTTCTCAATATTCCATGATAAGCATGTGGAACATCAGCCACTGACTTGGAAGATGGTTCAGACCATCCTCCTAGACTCCTTGCTGCGAATTCTGGTGACTCTGGCATTTTCCTAGGAATGAGCATTTTTTCCCAAGGGCTCTGGCACCTTTCTAGGGGCAGAGGCCCTCGGTGGAGGTGAGGCCCTGAGAAGGTCCAGTTGCTCTCACATGCCGCCCATCAGAACCTGCAAGTGCATAATCTAACATCCTTGTGCTGGGACATGTTTCAGGTTGTACCATCTTTGAAAACTGCAAGACCTGCCGAAATGGCTCATGGGGGGGCACGCTGGATGACTTCTACGTGAAGGGGGTCTACTGCGCAGAGTGCCACGCGGGCTGGTACGGAGGAGACTGCATGCGTAAGTAGACCCCAAGGCAGCTCCCCCCTCTGGTGCATGCTGCTTTCAAGGCTCAGCTTGCAACAGACTGAGGTTTAGCTGGTTGGAATCTGAGTTCTGGAAAGCTTTGGCCAGAGGGCTTTCTAGGTAAGACTATAAAAAACAAAGACGTGTTTCCATCTGCTGGGTGTGGATTGTGGACATCTGTTTGGAATTGGCGACAGGAGGTTTATGTCTGCTCTTAAATCTTCTCCTTTCTCCTAATTGCAGCCAAGACATTCTGCACACAGCATGCCTCGTGTCCATTCCAGAAGCAGTTGTGTGTTAACAGTGGTCAGCAAGCAGTGAATAAGGCTTTAAATATGCTAAGTCCTGGAGTGTGTTTTCAATCTGAATTTCTATTGGTAAATTTCTGGACTCCTGAGTTCAATTCCCGGAACCCACATCAAATTGTCAGCATGCCACTTATCCCAGGAAAGGGATTCTTTCTGGGTTCGACTTCTTCTCTAAGAATTACTTAATCTTTATTAGGGTTCCCCTCTGAGTTTCAGTAATCCTCTGAATATAGAGTGGAAATCTAACCTCCCCTCCGCAGTGCCCCAACGGTGAGTATCCCTCTGAGAGTCTGGATTTGGAGCAATGTACAAACTGTTATTTTGTTAAACCTATGTTACATGCTCCCTGTTTGAATCAGAAGCAACCAGGATGAGCTGACAGTCTGAGCAAATTCCCTCTTATGAATGATATTTCCAGTTTGCAGAGATGGAAGATGGAGTACTATTGGTATTCTTTGCCTGATCCAACCTGTAGCAAAATGCCATGAGTTTCGAGAGTTTCAGGCAAAGGATGAGCTGTGTGGTCTGCAGCCAAGGACCTGAGCTCTACCTGGAGGAGAAGGGGTGTATTGGTATTTTTGGATGAACCTGGGAGTTAAATTATCCAGAATACAGATAATTTTTTAAAGTGTTGGTCTTGGTTGCAGCTCTAAAACTTCAAAGTCATTTTCGGCGGGTTCTAGAAAACTTAATTTAGTAGTTGGTAGATGATCTTCTAGGTAGGTTAGCTGTGGGATTTAACCCTGGTCTTCCTTTGGCAGCTGCTCCGGGAGATGGTATAGCATAAGGATCAAGAGTCCAAGCTCTGGAATGCTGCACACCTGGGTTTTTTGTTTTTTTTTTAAAGATTTTATTTATTTATTTGACAGAGAGAGAGACACAGCGAGAGAGGGAACACAAGCAGGGGGAGCGGCAGGCAGAGGGAGAAGCAGGAAGAGGGAGAAGCAGACTCCCCGCAAAGCAGGGAGCCCGATATGGGACTCGATCCCAGGACTCCAGGATCATGACCTGAGCCGAAGGCAGACGCTTAACGACTGAGCCACCCAGGCGCCCCGACACACCTGGGTTTTATACTTTTGCCAGTCACTAGCATTGTGCGCTTGGCCAAGTCATTTAACCTTGCTCAGCTTCGTTTCCTTTTCTTTACAGTGGGAATAATGCTGCCTCATAGGGTTGTTTCAAGAATTTGGTAAGGTAATGCCTGTGAAGCACTTAATGCTTTGTCTGGCACATAGTAAAAGCTCAACTAATGCAATAAATATGTCATTATTATTCTATATGCTCCTTAATTGCCAAGCTGGTGGGTGGTCCAGAAATAAAACTACTTTCAGTGAAAGTTTAAGAAAGACATAATTAGAGATATAATGCACAGTTTTAGATTTCACATTGACCTTTGTGGTATAGGAGATAACTTTGGGGTTTTCTCCCCTTTGGATGTGGGAGGTGGCTCTTTTTCGGTCTGAGTGAACGGGGTTGTGGTAGGGGGTGGAGCCATCTGCTGGCGTCGGCTCACCCATGACCTTAGAAGCAGGGAAAGTCGGTAAAGCGTTCAGGTGTTATTCTAAGTGCACTGAGAAGCCATGGAAAGGCTGGGAACTAGGGTATGGCTGAGTGCTCCAGACTAGAGACCAGAGAACAGCTAATCCTGGGGAGGCAGGGACAGGAGAGGTTGCGGAAGGGGCTGATGGCGGAGCTGTGCCTTTGCTCATCTGTGGGTAAAACAGGAAGATGCCAAAGTGTCTGTGATTCGAGACGGCTTGTTCTTAACCACGGTAGCATCCTACCTCCGCTGGTGGGGCCCCCAGTGGGAAGCGAAATCTCTGCTGAGAGCAAGAGTGGACGTATGGCTGCCACTTGAGAATACCAGAGATTTGGGACGGCCATGGGAGGACCAAGGAGAGGCACCAGCTCATGATAAATTAAAGCTTGTCCAAGCAAGACTGAGGACCCAGTGGAGGCTGGATTTCCTGTAGAGGTGATGCCGCCTGGCCAGTGGGGCAGTGCTCTCTAGCAGCATGGGAGCAGAGGTGAATAAAACCAGTCATTTGGTGGATCCCAGAGTTGGCTGAGACAGGGTTGTCCCGATTGGGGAGGACATGAAACCAGAAAGAGCCTGGAGAAGGGAGAGGACTAGCGGTGTCAGTGGGATGGAAAAGTAGGCGGAGTGGTAATAAAGTAGTTGAACACGGAGGCAGGAGGAGTGTTATGGTCATAGGACAGAATTTCCAAGTGAAAGCTTTTGGGAGTAGGGGTGATAATGTGCTCATCTATACCAGTCGTTTTTCTTCTGTGTAACAAACCCATCTCAAAAGGACAAATGTTTATTTTCCTTTATCATGGGTCTGTGGGTTGGTTGGGGTTCAGCTGATTTCAGCTGGGTTGGCCTGCGTTGCACTCCAGCTTCAGGGCTTAGCCCAAAGAAGAGCAGCTCCTTGGGACATATTCTTCTCAGGGTGGGTTGAAAAAACACTAGGGGCCAAGCCAAACACACAGGCACATTTAAGGCCTCTGCTCACATCATATCGACGAACTGGCCGAGCCCCAGATCAGTCAAGTAGGGAAGTATACCCCATCCCAAGGAGGAGGGGGACAGGGCAGAGAAAGGGAAGAATATTCGCCTGTAGGAGAGTGCTAAAGCAAGTAGTAACAAGACAGAGGATAGCAGTCGCCCAGGGAAATCTTGTACATGTGCCTTTCCCAGTAACACCCATTGGTTGAGTCTTGGGTTTGGCCTCCGGGTAAAAGTTGGCTGTATATGGAGTCTGACTGGTTGGATAGTGATGGTGTCCATGTCTAGAATCAAGGTTTTCTTGAGGATAGCAGAACTGGCTCAAGGCAACTGGTCATCGTCCCTAGGAAAGAGAACAGAGAGCATTATTCCTTTTTCTACCCATCCATTCAAAACATATTTCTTGAATGATGCTCCTAGGTGCTGGACGTACAATGATGGGCAAGACAGACGTGGTCCCTGCAATTCTGGAGCTTGCAATTTAGAGAGGAGAGACCAAAAAAAAAAAAATTGGAATGTGGTCAGTGCTATGAAACAAACAGAATAATGGTCAGATTCCTCTCTCATTCTGCGTTGGTTCGGTTACGCTTGTTCAGTTTCACTATACTTGTTCTGAAAGCCTCTTTGCACACACTGTGTGTTATTTGATCCCAGCCATAAGCATTTATGGAGCATTTCTTATGGGTTGGTCATCAGGGAGAACAATGAGCCCTCACCGAGTTTACAGTCCATCTATGGAAACAGGGCTGGACCATACGAAGACATCAGTATGATGGGATTAGGTTCTGATCACCTGCACCTCATATTGGAATTGAATAAACGTGAGGGGAAATCAAAGGAGGAAGTAATTCATTTCCCCGTTTGTTGAATGCCTGCCTGAGGCTGCACCCTGTGCCGCCTGCCTCTGTTAATAGGACGCTGAACACTTGGCGGCCTGTTCCCGGCTGAGGCAGTGCAAGCATTTAGCCGGTAGATGGCACTCAAGTGATCCTTTCTGGCTGTTTAATCCTGAAGGACGGCTTCCTGCTGAGTAGCATCTGTCGAGCCCTGGCATTTTTTCTTGGGTGCCATATAGAACCTGGGAAGCAGAAGCGACAGGCAAATGCCAGAGAGGATCATACTATTTTATATTTAATTATAGAGCTTTCAGTACTGAGCAAATGTTAGAGCCCCTGTATTTGCTCACTGTCCTTGACAAATCTTTGTGATAATTAGCATTAGTCTAACTTACGACAGTCTTAGAACCCCTTGTGTGATTGATTCATTTTTAACCATTGGCAGGTTGTATTACCCAAGATAAGAGGAGAAGGGCCGGAGGTCACTGAGCCCAGGAGAGGACTTTATTCACGTCCTCTTGCCCAAGGAAGATTGGTTTAGTAAGTTCAGAATATCCAGGCTTCGGAAAGGAGCTGATTCTTTCTTCCTTCCCCCAACTTTTTATTTTGAAAAATGTTATATTTACAAAGATTTGAAAGAATAGTACATTCATAGGCGCTTCACCTGGATCCACCAATAATCATTTTCTCAAATCTGACTTTCTCTCTCTTTTATGGCACTATGAACTCATGAATTTAAATTTTTTTTCTACATTTTGTAATGTTATCATCATTTTTCTTTTTGATGCTCAAATGGTCCCAGAATTACCCTTCAAGCCAGCTCTACAGCATCATTCTTTAGGCAATTGCTTGCTTTCCCTCTGCTCCCCTTCCCCCGAAATGTTTCAAGTTCACCTTGATTGTGTCCAGGTCCTAGAACCAGCCATTTCTCTATGAATCCTGGTTCCTTTTGTGCGGAATAGTATTTAGGAACTGGGATCTAGATGCTGGCTATGAGAGGCGCTGATATTTAAAGTCAAAATCAGGCTTCCTCCCAAAGCTTCGTAAATGGAAAGTTGATGTCTTAAGTGGAACCAGTCCACTGAGCTTCAGAGTGGAGCTTATTCATCGTGGCCCTCAGGCTGTGTTTTAGCCACCAAAATGAGATGAGCAATGAGAGGGCCTAAGAGATACCCAGGATGCCACACTTCCAGCTCACATTGCAGTGACCCAGACTTAGAGACTATGGAGAATTTAGGGGTTGGAAGGTTAGCAAGTCAACCCAGATGAGAGAGGATTTATGGGGAGAAATTATAGACCCTTAATACATTTTATCTTCTTAGCCATATTTTGGATAGAGCAGAGGGGCTGGCCATGAGCCATACCTAAAAATGTGGGGCTAGAATATCAGAGAGGATGGTGATTTGTGTAGGCTGGTCCTTGAGCCATAATGGGGAATGATCAAGAGCAAATTTTAAAGAGAGAGAGATAGAGCGAAAGGCCCACAAAGCTGTGTGTTACTGATGTATGGAGCTGTCTTCCTAGGGAACCATAGAATCATCTGGGAGGAGTCACTGAAAACTGGCTCATCTTGTCCTGGACTTATGTGTCCTGACACTTCCAGGAAAGGAACGAGGCCCATGTGGATCCAAATTGGGGACTGTATTATATGATGGTTAACCGCTGGGTTTGGAACCAGTAGGATCTGGATTTGAATCTCTTATTCCCTCTGTGACTTTGGGCAAAGTTACTCAATCTTTATAAATCTCAGTTTCCTCATTTACAGAATGGGATAATAATGGTGGTCCTCTGTGGATCTTTGTGAGGGTTAAAAGAAGCACGGTCTGTAAATCCCTTAATATGGAGCCTGGTTCATAGTAAATGCTCAATAAATGGTGGCCACTATTCTTATTACTCCTAACTCAGAGCCATGAAGTGAGCTCTTCCTTTTCTTTTTCTTGTTTGAGAAGAAAATCAATGTAGGGCCAGAGAGGAAAAATAATAAAGTAGAATTCCCTAGGGACAAGACAGTATATACTGGACATGGGGAGGTAATCTTCCTAGAACAAGGATTGTATGGTAAATAACATTTTACATTTCATATAAAATTATATGAAAATTATATACATTATATATATACGTATTATATGTATATATATATATAGCTGAAGCTCTGACTGCAGGGAATTCATGTCTGAGCCTTTGCAGAGGATTTAACGTTGTCAAAGAACTCCTTAATCATTGCTCAGTTCCTGGCTAAGGTGTAGGAGAACATGAAAAAGACCTTCCTAGCTGCTCAAACAGCAAGAAATCACTTGATAAACCAAGGAAAATTCAGTTTTCTTTAAACCATCAAGTATCTGTGAACACAAAATCTAAAAAAATCTAAACTCCAGAGGATTAAGTTCTTCCTGTGTAGTGATCCAGGATGCTTCATACCAGGGGCCAGCTATGAGGCTGAGGGCAGGGCAGTGAAGGGCGGGATCAACCAGAGAAGGAGGCAGGGCTAGCCAGGCTTGTGATAATCTGTGGGTGGGTGGCTGAACTTGCATCTAAAGGAGACCCCAGAGTAAAGACATTCCTTTCTACCAAGTATTCTCTTCAATAAATTTGTGCTGAGCAAGCAGAGACTAGGGCAAGACTGGAAAGCAGAAGATCGTGGGATGTTGTCATTTTGCAGCTTCAAAAACTTGGTGATTTCAAAGCCTCTAAAACTCACAGTTTCCCAGTCTTACAATTATGGAGGTATAGGAAGTTGGGTGGGGATTTCGGAGATTGTTGAAAATCAAAGATGGATTTTGTTAGGTTTCTGATACTTGAATTTCAAGACCCCTCTAGAAGAATCAGCTTCGGTCTTGCTTCATACTAGGTTAATTTCTGATTGGATCTAAATGATCAGTCCTCATCCTCCCTGCCTAATAGAGGAAAGGATATTACCAATCAAAAGAAAAATATATATTTTCTGTTGTGAAGAAGCAAGAGAATATAACCTCCAGTCAAGAGAAAAAATCAATCAGAAGAGATAGACCATGCACGATCAAATATTGGAATTTTCAGACAAGGAATTTTTAAAAAAACTTTAAAATAGGGCACCTGGCTGGCTCAGTTGGTACAGCATGTAACCCTTGATCTTAGGGTCATGAGTTTGAGCCCCATGTTGGGCGTAGAGCTTACTTAAAAAAATAAAATAAAAAATAAAATAACTAAAATAAATATACTAAAGGTTCTATAGGAAAAGGTATAATGGAAGAAGAGATGAGAAATTTCAGGATAGATTTGGAAAGTATTAAAAAGAACCAAATGGAAATTCCAGAACTGAAAACTATACTATCTGAGATCTTAAGATATTCATTGGAGGGGATTCACAGCCTATTGGTCACAATGGAAGAAAGGATCAGGGAACTTAAACACAGATTTAATAGAAATCAACCAAACTGAAGCTCAGGGAAAAAGGACTGAAATCCTTTTTTATGAAGAAATCAGAATTCTCGGTGCTACCCAAGCCCCTTTTGAGTTGCATTGGCTCCATTATCTCTCTGCTGTTTTTGCGAAGATTCTGATGACTTTGGGGAGGACAGATTTTCTGCAGCAAAGTGGTAGATGCTGTTTCTTGCTGGCCAGTTATTTCACCTGAGTGGACAAACCACTTGAGACAAAGAGGAGGGGCTTTAAAAATGGTTTGACTGAGCAGGGAGGTGTTTGATTTTATCTGGCATAGTCATTCAGTTAACAATTAACTGAACACCTGCTCCATGCCTGTAAAGGGATGAATAAGACAGACAAGGTCCCTGCTCTCACATCATGGGGGAGGCAAACAATTAAAAAAACAATCACTGTCAAGTATCAAATTAATTGGGATTATAGGCCATATCATAGGGTGAGCCATGGAATTATTCCTGGACATGTGACTGTTCCAGGTTAAGACCTGAGCCCCTGATAAAAGCCATCTCTTAGCACTTATTATGAACCAGGCATTGTTCTAAGTGCCTTCACATACTGTCATTGATCCTCATCAGAGCCATTTTATAGGTGAGAACACTGAGGCACAGAAGGGTTAAGTAACTTACCTTCTGTCCTGCAGCTTGTAAGTAGCAAAGGGAAGATGCCATTTCAGAAGCCAGGCCCCAGAGCCCCATCTCTCATCCTCTGTCCTAAATCATCTCTCCATGTGGGAGGCACTTGCGGTCCACATTCCGAGTCCCTGTTTAGGGGCCTAGCAGGGCATGGTAGGATGAACCAAGTCACGTGGAAGGTGTGAACTCCCTTCTAGCTCCTGGCCTGGGATGTGGGTCATCCCCATGTCCTCATCGAGGTCTTTGTTCTGACATCCGTGTGCGGGCTCCAGTGTCTGATGGGTTTAGGGCTGTAGCCAGTGCTGTAAGGAGGCTCCTAGGAGCCGTGGAGCAGTGGGTCAGAACATGGGATGTCCGCCATGAGTCTTGTACCAAAATAGTGTCTCAGATCCAGACAAGACTCAAGAGAAATAACACCATTAGTTACCGTTTATTGAGCATTTTATGTATCTGGTACTGTGCTAATTGCTTTACATAAATATCTATCTCATTTAATCCTTACAAGAAAAAAGAAAACAGCAACATGGTGGAAGGTACTAGTATTATTCTCATTTCCAGTGAGGAAGCCTGGGTCTAGAGAATCTGGAGAACTTGTCTGGGGTCACACAGCTAGTAAAAGGCTGAATGGCAGTGTGGACCCAGCCTGGCTTCACGAACTGCCCCTTAATCATTGTGAGTCCTGCTTCCAAGTCATCTCTGAAGGAGGGAAGGAAATGCAAATGTCTCTATGTCTGAATGCTTGCTTTCTTTAGTCCTTCCCCCTCACCACCCCTAAGAGGAAAGTTTAAAAAAAAAACAAAACCCAACCACGTCTCTAAAGTGTGTTGTGTCTGTCTCTTGCTCTTCCCTCCCCATCCCCCATGCTGGAGATAGCGAGACTTTTGTCTGAATGCTGGGGTGTTCATTTTTGTTGGGAACCTTCCAGCTCTCTTGCCAGTTTAGAAATTAATGGAGATTTCCCTTCAGCTCTGCAGAAGCAGGGTCTGTCTAGCTGCCTCTCCTATGTTGGCTTGTAGTAACAGAGAAGGGTCGGGGGGTGGTAGGGCTGGAGATGAGTCCAGGATTTGAGAGCCCAGGGGAGAGTCTGGCTTCCCTGGCAAAACCCCCTACACACATATACACACACACGCCCCACTTCCCCCGCAGCAAGACATTGTCAGGGAATCTGAGCACGTTTCTGGGCCCATTGCCTGCTCTGGTCTTTCAGACTCAGGACCACCTGCTTGGTTGGCCACCAGTACTTCCTTGGCGGGGACACTCAGCTGTGTTCACTGTTCTGTCCTAGACAGAGAGGTGCACTTAGTCTGCCCTGCACCCGGACCCGCCAGCTCCCCGAGAAGAGACAAGAGTGGACAGGGAGCTGAAGGAGCCCCTTGACGTGGGAAGGGAGTAGGGCTCCTTCCTTCTCTTCCTGGTGCCTTATACCCTTCCCCCGAGCACATTTCTGAGAAGTGGCCTCTTTGTGTCTGGTTGGTTGGAACTTGTCCACCATCTTGGGGCCAATTCTTCCCTTCCCCACCTAGAGTGAGAAGGAAAACATCGTGAAGAACTGAGCTGTGGCATGTGATTTGGAATCCTGGCTACTTCTGAAGGACAGCCCCGGAACAAGGGGTCTAGCATCTCACATGGCCAGGGGCCAGCACCTGGATGGGAATGGTGGCCCTAACCTCTCCAGAGGCCGCATGAGATCCTGGGTCTGGCTAAAGCCTGAATGGTCCTGCCAAGGGGACCTGACAGGGATGGGCACCAGCTCCCCCAGGACATGAGGAGAGGTCCAGTTTCCCTACTGTCTGAGACCAGTTTCCATTTGCAGGGAAGCAGACTGGCAGCATTTGCTGCTGGTTCTAACTTGGGGTCCCTGCAGGAGGTTTGCAGTGGGAGCTGGGATTTAACACCTTGCAGGCTGGGAAGCTGCCAGTCCCCAAAGGGTGGAGGCTGTGCAGGAAGATTTCTTTTTTTGTCTCTCACACCCAAAGATCACTTCCGTAGCCAGCAGATGGGCGGATGAGGGCGATGGCGTGTGAGGTGTGCAGGAAGAAGGAACGTGCACTTCAGAAAATGGGACCGGGAGGGGGAAGGCGGGGAGATTCAATGTATCTCTCCGGTGGGGTGGAAGAATCCTGCTGCTTCAAAATGGTATGGGACAGGGCTGGATCAGTAAGCCCCCAAGACAGTTGAGTGTACCAGCCAAGACCCAGCATTGGTACTGGACGGATCCAAGTTCAAATCCCTGCTCTGCCTTCAACCAGCAAGAGTTAACATTTACTGATGTCTCTGCTAAGGGCTTTCCACCCATAATCTGATTCAGGCCTCACAAAATCATATGAAGTAGGTGTCAGCTTTATTCCCATTTGACTCAGGTTTCCTGTGGTTCCGAGAGAGGAAGTAACTTGCCCAAAGCACACAGCCGGTGAAGATAAAGCTGAGTCTCAAACCAAGGGCAGTGGGCTCTGAAGTCTCCATTCCTTTTTTTTTTTTTTTTTTTTTAAGATTTTATTTATTTATTTGACAGAGAGAGACACAGTGTGAGAGAGAACACAAGCAGGGGGAGTGGGAGAGGGAGAAGCAGGCTTCTGCTGAACAGGGAGCCTGATGTGGGGCTCGATCCCAGGACCCTGGGATCATGACCTGAGCCGAAGGCAGGACACTTAACGACTGAGCCACCCAGGCACCCCTGAAGTCTCCATTCTTAACCAGTGCTTTACAGCTAAAACAGTCACTTACAGTCTTGACCTCCTGGCCATCTGGCCTTGAGGAAGTCACTAAATTCTTACATCCTTAGTGTTCCATCTCTGGGAAATGGGGAGATGAACGTTGTTCTCCTAGTTTTCTCATGAGCATTAAATGAGAGGACGTTTGTAAATCTTTCAGCCAGTGCCTGGCCTGGCTGATAATATCATCATTCATTCATTCAACAGCTATTTACTGAGCACCTGCTACATGCCAGGTTCCATTTTGGTGTACAAGCTAGAAAAGGTCCCAGCTCCTCTAAAGAGAGTAAGCAAATAAGCTAGATAATTTCAATTAGTGATATGTGTTATGGAGAAAAGAAAAAATAGAGTAAGGACAGTTACTATAGAGACACAGAGGTCCACTGTAGCTGGGTGGTCAAGGGAGGCCTCTTTGAAGAAAGGGCAGTTGAACTTAATTCCCAAAGAAAGGAGATGTGGAAGAAGTCAAACCTTCCAGGCTAAGGGAACAGCAAGGGTAAGGCCCTGAGTTGGGAACAGAAAGGAGGCCGGTGTGGCTGGGGCTGTGTGAGGAGGCAGATGAGCGGGCGTGGGCCTGGGCCCTCAGTGAGGCAGAGCCATGGACGTTATAGGAAGGTGTTTGCATAGTGGGAAGCCTTTGGAGGGTTGAATCGAGAGAGTAATGTGATCTGATTTATTTATTTAAGAGGTGGCTTTGGCTGCTGTGTGGAGAATTAAATACTGGGGAAATGGATTGCAGAGAGGGATGGCAGAGCGAGGCCAAGCAAGACAAGAAACCCCGGTGGAAAGTGGTGGATGGTGCTTCCCATTGGCAGACCAGGACAGCAGCAATAAAAATCCAAATGAAGACAGGACTTGCGCAACCAACCCACCAGTGGTTTCCACAAAAGTAACAAGCCTCAGACCTCACAGCTTGTCAAAAGCGGAGTTTGAGCTCTTTTCCTAACGTTGTAGAAAGATCACCACCATCATCCGGCTATGGGGCAGTAGCAACTGATGTTAATACTTTTCTTTTAAACAATGAGAATTTATACTTTTGGGGGGTTACTGACTATAACTGCGTATCTAAACTTTATGAGGTCAAACTGGATTTCTGTAAGCTTTTTCTGTGGAGGAGCAGATAGTAAATATTTTCGTGGGCCCTGCTGTCTCCTGTCAGAACCGTTCAACTCTGCCTCTGTAGCTGGAAAGCAACCATAGAAAAGGCATTAAGAATGTGCATGGCTCTGTTCCAATAAAACATTATGCACAACAACAGGCAGTGAGCCACATTCAGCCAAAGGATTATAGTTTGGCAGTTCTGGTAGGAGATATCATTTATTTATATGACCCAGATAATTTTTTTTCTATAAAACCAATTTGAGACATTTCCCCCCAAACCCTTTTGTAAAACTAGGATGGATCTTACACACCTGTGCTTATCTTAACACTAGGAAATATGATGTAAGTTAATGATGACTCAGTCCAGTGGTTTTCTTGATGATTCTTTGGAGGTAACTCGGGGAAACCAAGGTGATAGCAAGGGAAGAGGGCTTTGGACCCCCACACCTCAAGCAGGAGAACTTCTTGGGTGCATGTTTTTTTGATTGGTGGCATTCAAAAGAATTTGTTTGGAAAAAAGGGGTTGGGAGCTAGGGGAAAAAACCCCAGAAAACCAGTAATCCAGTCCAAATGGTTGGAGATCATTTCCCTTTTTGGTGTCATGTGTCAGGGACACATTTATTACATAATTACATATAGAACAAATTGACACAAATTTTCTAACTGGATGGAAAGGGGTCAGGAAAGAGTTGCTTTGGGGTCATATTTGTGGGGTAGAGGACCTTTAGGGCACACAGACCAGGGCTCTTATGCAGGTTGAGGCTTCAGACAAAGACCGCAGTGTCTACTTCCAAAGCCTTTTAGGGCGGAGTCAGCAGGTTGGCATATGGCAGTCTTGGAGAGGCAGGATGATAGAGTGGCTTGGACTTTCAATTCAGACACAGGTTTGAATCTCTGCTCCGTTGTCACTTAGTGGCTAGACAAGCTATTTCTTTAACTCTCTTGTTATGCATTTTCCCAGCTGGAAAACTGGAATGATATTACTTCCCTTTTTTTTCAAGCTGTTGGGAGGATTAAGTGAATTAACCTATGCAAATTGCCTAGCATATTGCCAGGTGCTTGAGAAAGTAATTTCCTTCTCCACTCTGTTCTCAGGGGTGTGGGGTGAGTTCAAAGGCTCTTTGAGACCTTCTACCGTCTCTTTCCTTTTGACTCCCATTTCCATGCCCCAATCTTCTCTTCCCAGGATGTGGCCAGGTTCTGCGAGCCTCCAAGGGTCAGATTTTGTTGGAGAGCTACCCTCTAAATGCTCATTGCGAATGGACCATTCATGCCAAGCCTGGGTTCATCATCCAGCTAAGGTAAGGGGCTTGGGTCAGAATTAGGGAGTTTGGGGTTATAAGGAAACACAGTAAGAGGACTGAGGGCCCTGGATCCTAGTGACCACAGGCTAACCATCAGCAGTTTATTCTTAAAAGCAGGTAATGTGGGTGCCTGGGTGGTACGGTTGGTGAAAGTGTCTAACTTTTGGTTTTGGCTCAGGTCCGATCTCAGGGTCGTGAGATCGAGCCCTGCCGTTGGGGTCCCTGCTTGGCACAGAGTCTGCTTGAGTTTCTCTCTCTCCCTCTCTCTGTGCCCCTCCCCTGCATGTGCTCGTGCACTCGCACTCATGCATTCGTGCTCTCTCTCTCTCTCTCTCAAATAAATGGATATATCTTTAAAAAAAAAAAAGCAGGAAATGTACACTGAGTCCCCCCTTTTTTTTTTGACCTCTTGGCGATTCCATGGGAAAACTATAGCCAATTATATATTTGTCATTCACTGCCCTACAATGGGGGGGAGGGTGGGCTTAGGTAATTTTGACCCAAGGTTAATACCAACAAAGCAAAATACTGATAGCAATCTATCCACCCACAAATCTTTACCAAGTCTTCCTATTCACCCAGTGACTGGGTTCTACAGGAGGAAAGGGAAGAAATAAAAGGCACAGATCCAATCTTCAAGGAATTTATACTCCAGATTGGGGTGTATGCTCATCAGCTCCTTTCACTAATGTTCTCAGAAAACAACTACCACCCCATAACAAATAAACCAATTTTCTCCCTGGTGTGGAAGATAAGCCATTTCTTCTTATGGAGCTTTGGGGTCCTCACAAATATTTAATTTATGTCATAGTACAAAGTACAGACCCAGTTTTATTGTAACTCTCGATAAACAACACAAGAGAGTCCTGTTCTGTGAGAACTGTTCACTGCTGCATCTTAGTGCCAGGAACAGCCGAAATGTCATCATGCTGAGATGTTTGATGGTGCAGTACACACCATAGGAGCTTGATAGATATTTGTTGCATGAATAAATGTTGAAAGAACTTCTCCCTGTCTCCAGTATATCTCCTCTCTCCTGGCAAATACCTCTCCTTTTCCTCTCTAGGGAAGCGGTGTGGCCCACTCACCTCTGGGATTTCTAGGGACATTGTCCACTTAGTTCTTTCCTTTCTGCCCGGTAAGCAGGTTGGCAGTGATGGAAATCTCTAATCTTCGAGGGCACAGGTTTTCAATAAGTATTTTCTGGATGGATTAATGGAGGTTTCCACATTCCAGTTGGCTCCTCAGATGGCTCTCTGTCCTCCAGGAGGGGCAACATATGGCACTCTGCCTTGGAAGGATCCAGTAAAACAGGTCCCCTTCTCAATTCTCCTCACAAAAGCTGGCCCTCAGTGGCTGATCTCCTCATTCCTTGAGGATCTGGGGTTGGGAGTGAGGCTCATTAATTGGACTTTTCTAGAAGGAGGTTAACATAAGGAACACCTGATGGGCCACACCATTCTGCTTAAGGGGCTTCAGGTGGTGTCTGCCAGGGATGATAAGGGCAGGTGTTAAATGCCACATATTATTTCAGCACCTTAGGGACCAGGCCAGTGGTCCCCTTAGGGGCTTCTGAGGAGCTTTTCCAAGATCCAGGATGCAAAGGAAATCTCTCCCAAAACAAAAATCCAAAATGGTGGAGTGATTGGACAAGCACAACACATGCCTAGGAGAGGCCCCTAGGGAGGCTTGGAAATATATAGATTTCTTTTCCTCCAGTCAAACCAGGACCTGCTGGCCAGTTATAATAATAATAATAACAGAAACACTAATGCACATGTACAATGTTCAGACCAAAACGTGAGTGGTCATTCCTGGTGCCCCCCCTTCTATCTATCTCCCACAAAATCTATCTTCTTACGTGTAAAATAATCTCAAGCACATCCACTTCTGACTCTGATGCCACTACTCTCCTTTTACCACCATCATCTCTCACCTTGACTCTCTCATGGCCTCCTAACTGGCTTCCATGTTTCCACTCTTGCCAGTTCTGCTGTCTTCTCTCCTCTGTGACAAGAGTGATCCTTTAAAATCCTAAATCCAGTCATGATTCTGTTGTTGAAACCTTCTGTTCATTCCTGTCAGGCTTGGAATAAAATCCAGACCCCCTCACCATGCAGGATCTGGCTCCTGCTTTCCTGGCTGACCTCAGTTCATACCACTCTCCCCTTTACACTCCATTTTGCAGCATCCCTGATCTTCTTTCAGGTCTTCAAATACGCCAAACTCATTCCTGCTTCAGGGCCTTTGCACTTAACAGAGCCCCCTGCCTGGACCTCTCTTCCTCATGACCTTCACATGGCTGGCTCTATTTCATCATGTAAGTGTCTGCCCAGATATCAAGTTCACAGAGAGGTCTTCCTTGACCACGTTGTATAAAAACCTTATCCTCTCCAGTCATTTTTTATGCTCTTATCTGGTTTATTTTCTTCACAGCACTTAATACTCTATGAAATTACCTTGTCTTCTGGTTTCCTTGCTTATTGTTCATCCCCCAGATCAGAACTCCTTCCTGTTAGGGCTGGCACTACTTGGGTGGATCGAGTTGGGTCACTGCTGTGCTTTCAGCACCTAGAACAGCGCCCACCACAGAGCAGGCCTGCCGTGGATCTATGTTAAGTACATGAACAAACGAAGGTACAGATATAAATACAACTTGCAATATCTCATATTTTGGTTTCAGGAGAAAGCTGTGGTCTCTGTTGGGTGGTGGCCTTGTCCCCGCTCCTTCCCTTTTCAGACAGAGATACTAACATCCAGAGAAAGGACGGACCTGTCAGAGCCCAGAGTGAGCAAGCAGTGGCATCTGGATGAGAAGTCAGGTCCTTAGATGTTAGACCACATTTCACGAAGCATGATTAATGCGACTTATACTCCCTTACAAAAAGGTTTTGTGATAAATGTTTTGTAAAATACTAGTTAAAAGGTTTCTTTTTAGGAAGACCTTTAAGTGTATTCAAAATATATTGATTGTCACTATGGTCTAGTGTTTAATCCTGGCACTTGAACTTTTTACCCAAAGTGGTAGAAATAGGCCTCCGTCCCAGCATTTCAGGTGGCAGTTGTGAGCTCTTCTGTCTATTCCCTAATTCTTCTCCAAAACATGAGGGAGAAGATACAGATGTACATTCTGTGACCTTGACACCCAGGCATTCCCTTTGAAATTATCTGAAAAGTGGCTTTTCCTCTCTTTGTCTGGGATGGGCTGCCTCCTATCCTGTCCCTTGGAATTGAATGCTGGGGGTCATCTTCTGCTTTTTGGATCTGATGTATTCACGTATTTCCAAACCCAAGACCCTTCTAGGCAATCACAGATTTATCAGATCTCCCCTAGTTCTGAAATTCTGATACAGTGCTACCTTTTCTACTCTTTAGGGCAAGAATTAGTGCTACCCAGAAGATCATTGCCTTCTCATCCTTCCATCAAACAGAGGAATGTGCAGAGATTTTGTTCTTTTATTGAGTTTTGCAAGACAATATGTCCTTTTTCCATCCTCCAATTGTAAAATTTTACTGTTGTATCCATTCAGCCATCTATTCACCAGTATTTGCTTGGCATCTCTGTATGCCAGGCACTGTGCTAGGCCCTATGCAAACAATGGTGGAAGAAGACAGATGTTCTCTCCTACACTCAAGAAATTTACCTAGTGAAGGAGATAGGCATGTACGCATGTGCCTGCAGACACACACACACACACACACACACACACACACACTCTCTCTCTCTCTCTCTCACAAAATCAAGAAGATAAAGAAGATAAATTAAATTTATATACCCATTATGAAGAGAACAGGGGGTGTCCTTTAGAAAGAGTTGTCAAGGAAACCTCTTTGAGGAGAGAATATTTCAGGTGAGGCCCGAGGATAGGAAGGAGCCAGCCATGCCGCTTGGGAGGAAAGTGCCCCTGGAAGAGAGGCCAGCATGTGCAGAGATGCTCTGAAGGAATAGGGACTCCCTCCGCCTGGGCACGCAAGCACACAGGTACCCCTCGGCTAAAAGAAATTCTTCTGACCTCACATTGTCCAGGACCCTTTTTCTGTCAGATCAGACCAGTGGCACCGCTCTTCCGAGACCTGTTCATCATCTGGCCTTGAACTTGCTCAGGGATCGCACGAGGGTCCGGGGCCCACCTGTTGCCTGCTGTCCCCCTCTCTACCCACAGGTTCGTCATGCTGAGCCTGGAGTTTGACTACATGTGCCAGTATGACTATGTGGAGATCCGTGATGGGGACAGCAGCAGCGACCAGATCATCAAGCGCTTCTGCGGCAATGAGCGGCCAGCTCCCATCCGGAGCACGGACTCTTCACTCCATATCCTCTTCCATTCAGATGGCTCCAAGAATTTCGATGGCTTCCATGCCATCTTTGAGGAGATCACAGGTAACGGCCACGGAGACAAATGTAGCATTTTATGGCTGTACTCCTGGCAGACCTCTCCTTTCTGTGCTCCTCCCCTTCTCCCTGCTCAGCCTGATTAAAACCCGCTGAGCTGGGTTCTTGGAAGCAACCTGCACATTGAGAAGGAAGAAAGAGATGGCAAGGTATATTTCAGAAATGTTCACCAAAAGCGTAGCTATGATGGATGCCCTTGTATAGATGCTGGAGCAGAGGGAGGCCGAGCCCTTTGCCCAAGGTCACAAAGCAGTTGGTTCTACGGCTCACCTCCAGGGGGCCTCTAATGGTTAAGAGCATTAGCTTTGGAGCTCTGGCAGACGAAGCCGTGTGACCTGGGGTAAATTCTCCTACTTCTCTGGGCCTCAGTTTCCTAATCAGTGAATAAGGAAAAAAGCATAGATCCTGCTCCACTAAGGAGGTTCTGGGAGATGAAACAGATGAACTTAGCACTGTGTCTGGTACATAGGACGCACTCAGTAGCTGCCCAACCACAGGTGTGCCCTGGGCCTCCTTCTGGCATCTGCAAAATAGGCATTAAAAGAGTTTCACTCAGTGGTAAATGCCACTTACTTTGTGAGTAACTCTAAGCCTGACTTGAACTCTTGCCCTGTTCATATCGGGAAGTAGGATGGGACCAAAATGAGCAAAATGCGCAATCCTAGGGAAGGACCCTCAACTCTTGCTGTTCTGAGATTGGACTGCATCCGGCTTTCCAAACCAAGCTCAGGCTTCAAGTTCTGTTTTTTTAAAAATACTCAAGTAAGCATTGTAGTGGCATTTTGATCGCTATGGCTTCCTATGGAAGGTATGATACAAAAGCCTCAGGAAAGGTGGTGGTGGCGGCGGGGGTGGGAGGTCATCCTTCTGCAGCCTTGTCCTTTCGGCAAGATTGGCACACACACTCCCCCCCCGCCCACCTGCCCTTCCCTTAGACTGTCTCACGGGAGCTCTCCACAGTTATTGCTCATCTGTGTGCCCGCTCCCTTCCGAGGATGTGGGGGCCTGGGGGTTCTGGAGGCTGGGTTGCTGTGCTGTGGTGTGGTCAGCCTGTGGCTGGTCCTTGCCCTTGGGAATATAGGGCCAGCCAAGGCTGGGTAGGGTCACACTTGAGACAGGTGTGGGGGTCTTCTGGCAGTCAGCAGGGCTGGCTGTCAGGGAAGCCCGGGAGAAGCAGCAGTGGCTCACCAGCCCGTGACCCTGGGACTAAGGGAAGGACCAGGAGGGCCTCTTCCTCCTCGGAAGGGGTTCCTTGACCCCCACCGGAGAACTCTGGGAAATGCTGGTCTGCGTTGTCAAGTAGATAGCAGCCTTCCGGTTCCCCAGTTTGTGTGCTTGTACTCAGGTCAGGCTAAGGTCAGCTCCTCCACACCTGCCCATCCAATCCCAGCCCTCAGGGTTTGTATCCCATTCATTGTCCTCCGCTAAACCTTTTCTCTTATTCCAGTGGGTTGTGACTTTGCCCCCGTTGGAGCGTCTTAGGACACTTTCTGCTCTTTCCTAACACCAAATCTATTATGCTTCAGGCGATAGTCCTTGTATATTTTTTGTCCGAAAGCTCTGATTTGGTAAGCAGAATGTCCGACTCCGGTGCCTCATGCAGGATGAGCACTCAGTACGGGCTTGTGGACCTGGGCCCGGCGGTGTATTTCCATATCAGGGTAAATGAATGTGGGGTTAGTGGTTAGCACGCAGACCACTGTTTCCCAAAGTTGTTCTCTGTAGAAAAATAGTCTTCTGTAAAGACGCAGGCTCTGAGGTCAGATGAGCTTGGGAAAGGCCAGGCATTAATGTGCGTTCTGAGAAATATGCAGTGCAAATTATGATGTGGAACATTCTGAGAAGTTCTGCAGTAAAGAAATCTGGTTAATTATCATTTAATAACACATTTAACACATCAACATCTCGAGGGACTAATGTTTACGGAATGCATGTTGGGAAATTCTCAAGTACATTTTCAACGGTGTCATGACGATCTTCCAGTTCGTTTCCCTCCATACCCAGGATGCTTTCTTGAAAAAAGATGATCAAAAGTTCCCACAGGCTGCCTCCCTCCCTTGGAGTCCCTATAGGAGGGGTAAAGGCATGCTTCTGCCCTAATCATGTGGCATACCTCTTTGTGTTGGCTTTAGGCTCTTCAGACCATAGGAGCATACTTATGGAGCCTTTGAAAATATCACATAACAACAGATACGTACCTGTTTTAGGCATTCTCAAACAATGGTTGCAGGAATCCAGTAAAAAAAGTAAAAGTATTGCAAGAAGAAGACTTTAAGAGGCAAGCAAGACTCTGATCAAGGCTCCAGGCTTGAAGAGATTGCCTCACCGTGCAGTGACACTGAGGGAAATTGCCTTTTCTCTTACAGCATGTTCCTCTTCTCCCTGTTTCCATGATGGCACTTGCCTCCTTGACAAAACCGGATCTTACAAATGCGCCTGCCTGGCAGGCTACACCGGGCAGCGCTGTGAAAATCGTGAGTATGCCTCTGGAGTGGGAGTTAGGGTGTCCGTGGGGCTGGCATGGAGAGGGCTCTGGGAACTTGTGAAGTCTGTTGTTTCTTGATGTTTAGGATGGTCTGTCCAGGGTGGCACGCAATATGGACAATCCCATCGAGTGGTTTTCGGGGCTGGGCAGCCTCTGAGTCAGGATATCTGGAACCACCCAGGTCTTCCCGTTGACATTTCCAGACCTCCTCACCTGCTGCAAGTACCCCTCAAAAAGATAAGCCTTCGATGGCCTCAGATAATATCCAGAGCTCAAAACCACGGAAGAAGGGCCAACAGTAGGAAGCTGCCATCATAGAGCCTCCTGTGGCTCTCAGTCTGAACTCCCTGTCCGTGGTAAGATCTGAATTTTGGAGTTCTGCTCCAGGTAGCATTCACAGACTCCAGGATGTTGTTGTATGGTCTGAAGCCTTTGGCAAGGAGGAACTCAACACCGTGACCAGAAGTCATTTCTCAGGGGTCTCTGGTAACCAAGGCTTGTGTGTGACATGTGTCCTAACAGAGATTTGAGACCGGAAACAGGTGTCATGAACTACAGCTATCAGCACGGAATGAGATGTACAGAAGAACGAGAAGATTCAGAATTTGGGGGAAAGGCAAAGGAGGACAGATAAGAGCCTAGGTAGGGTTTCTGCCCAGCAGATCCTGAGTGGCGAGTGTGGGTGCAGGTGATGTATTAGGACATGGTCCCAGAGAAGCTGGCAAGGGAGTGGGGAAGCTGGGCTGGGAAGGCAGGGAAGCCAAGCAAAGGTGTGATTTCAGGCAAAATCCAGCCTCAATGGAATCTGGCATGTGAATTACATCTCTGGGTGGGTCCTGACTTTATAGCAAGGCAGCTGGGCTTTCATGGCCCCCCTGCAATCAGCCATTGGCCAGGCGCTGCCCTGGGCAAGTAGGAGAACATGCCTGATTTTCTATGCATGTGGGCCGAGTGGTTCCAGTAGCCCTTGAATAGTCCAAGAGATCTCAGGTGCAGGCCAATAGGAGCAAAACAATGTAGACTGGGGGATGGGGAAGGCAAGGGGCCCACAGAAGCGGTGAAAAGGCATCTGAGGGCAGATCACGAGCAGCATCTGCTACAACCACTTGTAACTATCAGGCGTAGGTACTTTGGGGTCATCCTATAACGAGCCCTGGTCTGATAGCATTCTATAAGGTTCATCCATTTTTCAATCAATTTCATGAGTTTTCCTTGTAAACAAGGCAGACGGAAGCCACAGTGTCAACAGTGAGCTCTCGAGTGTGACACAGCATTCTGCTGAAAGCTTCCCTTGCTTTGGCTTAGCACAGGTGACCTCAGCGTGGTTATGCTGGATGCTTAGAAAAAGATGTTCTGCTTCATGGTTCCCGTCTTGTTTGAACCTGGTGTATTGTGTGCGAGGCAGAGAAGAGAAATGCTGCTTTTTCTTTGTTTTAAAAATGTGTGTATAGAGTGAATCTGGAATCTTAACAATGGCAAATCCTGAGCTTTACCTTTTAAATTCAGAGGGAGAAAAAAGAGGGGGGGGGGAAGCTTAATTTCTTGATGAACTAACTAATTGCACAATAACTAGAGCTTTGAAAAACAAGGTGAAATTGGAGAGAAGTAAAATATCACCAAATAAGCCAAAATGCTTTAAGAAGCTGGGTCAAATCAGGGCAGGGGTAGGGATGGGGGTTCGGGGGGGGAGAGAAATTGATCAAAAGTTGTGACTAGGATATTAATGAGTTGCTTACAAGCCAAACATGGACTTTTCAGCATTGTCATTCTATCTAGAAAACAAAGCAAAACAAAACAAATATATATAATGAAAAAGAATGTAAAATGTGTCATTATGAATTGATTCATAACTTGAGTCACGAACTGTCTCAAATCACTTCTGGTCTCAGAACACCAGCATAGACGGACAAGAAAATTCTCTCTAGCCACTTTTTAAAACGTCATTCAAAACCCCAAATTTCCTTAGTATCTTGTTGTTGTAACTAGGTGAAAGTATTGGTGGTGGATATCTGATACATCATTTGTTGGCATTCATGTGGGGGACCAAATGTTTTATTATTTTTTGTAAGATTTAGATTTGTTTTTTCTTCTAGGAAATTCAGCAGGAGTTCCAACTAACTCAATGAGGGAAGCATTACAAAAATTGGCTGTGACAGTTTACCTTGTCATTTCCGAACAAACCTTAGTGGTTTTCTAGAGTAGCCTATTAGCTAGAAAAACAAAAAGGGGGGAAAAAAGATTTACTTTATTGTTTTCCTCATGAGTATACCACTGAACTGGAAAAATATCCCTGGAGGAAATTGCTTCAAAATGAACAAGAAGCTCAAGTATTCTGGGATTCTCTAAACCTTGAAATGCCCAAATTGAACTAGGCATTTGTTTTACAAAATCGCTTTAAAAGCACCAAATCAAATATGAATGAGAATTCCATCTTTTATTTAAGTTGCACCAAATCTGACGAGGGGAAACCACTTCATAGATGCTGCTTTAGTGGTCTGTCCTCCCTAAGTCTTTGTGAGAATGTGGATGGATGTTTCTTTTAGCAGATAAAGGATTTGAAGCAGAGGGCACAAGGCACTGATCTCCATCAACTTCAAAATTCGAGGCTAGAATTCCACAGTTCCCATATTATTCAGTTTCCCAGACGCAGTTCTCGACAGATGAACAATTGATAAGCTCTGGTCATGTCATCGTGTCCTATTGTCCCATTATCTAGTCCTCTCAAAGGACTTTCCTTCCCAGGTAAAATCTGCCTGTCACTCTTTTCCAAAGAGAATCCCGATTCCCTGTCTCTTGATTTAAGCTATTCTCATTCTTTTCTTGGTATATATTTAAGAATGTGAGTGGGACTGGAATAGAAATAGATTTTCTGCTTACTTACAGAAGAAAGATATACTTGTAAAAATAATCAAATTGTCCAGCAGTGTATCAAATAAAAAGAGAATATTATTTTCCCTGACCCATGCTGGTTCCCAGTGGAATCACTGTTACTGTGGGCCTTCTGGACTTTTTTCCTATGATGTGCAAACCTAAGTTGTTGATAAATCAGTATTTTTTAAAATATTTATTTATTTGACAGAGAGACAGCGAGAGAGGGAACACAAGCAGGGGGAGTGGGAGAGGGAGAAGCAGGCTTCCTGCTGAGCAGGGAGCCCTATGTGGGGTTTGATTCCAGGACTCCGGGATCATGACCTGAGCTGAAGGCAGACGCTTAATGACTGAGCCACCCAGGCACCCCGATAAATCAGTATTTTAAACCAGTGATTCTCAGTTGAGGGTGATTTTGGCCCCCACTCCCGCCCTCAGGGGCCTTTGGAAACATCTGGAAACATTGTTAATT
Organism: Phoca vitulina; assembly: GCF_004348235.1. Lineage (NCBI taxonomy): Eukaryota > Metazoa > Chordata > Mammalia > Carnivora > Phocidae > Phoca > Phoca vitulina. Next base: position 14,474,606 of record NW_022589719.1, on the reverse strand, counting down.
GTCCTAATTGCAGGGGGGAGGCTGTCAGTGGCATCTAGTGGGTGGAGGCCCGAGATGCTGCTCAACATTGTGCAAGGCACCAGGCAGACTCAGACCAGAGAGTGATCTGGCCCAACTGTCAGCCATGCCCAAGTTGAGAAACCCTGTTTCAGACAAAAGTGGATTAAAGTATACATGCAGTTTTTTAACTTGTGGTTTTCAGTGCCTGCATCATGGACGTTTTCCCCAGGCCAGCTCATGTTGGTTTACCTCATTAAAAACAAGTGATTTTCTTAGTATTCCCTTGTAGGGATGTATATACCATCATATATGTTCATCTAATCCCTTAAGATGGACTTGATACCATACTTAATTTATTATTATAAAGAGGGCAGAGATGAATATCCTAACACCGATTTTTTGATTCATATGTTAGAGGTACTTTCGTAAGAGAAATTCCTAGATGTTGAACTGGTAGGTCAAAGCATCCTAGATTTAAACTTTGGAGAGGTGTTGCCAAAATGGTCCCCGAAATGTTTCACCAGTTTACAAGATGAGCCGTTATAATCACCAGTCCTCAAAATAAGTATCAGAACTCACATTTGAGAGACGAGGGTCTCTTCTTGTCAAATTGAAAATGGATTTATTTTCCGTTTTCCGAGGAAAGGTCTGGCTCCCGGACTTCCTGGGGTAGCAAAGGAAGAGGAAGAAGCGACCCACACAGGTTGGGCTCTTTCAGTCGTCAAGAGGCTGAAGGTCCCCGTGCAGTCCGTATTGCCGCTACCCCAGATCTCTCCTCCTGCTGTTTCCTAAGGAGGAGCAACTTTCCCCTGCTCCCAGGTGACCTCCTCTGAGAGCAAAACATGGGGGGTGGCCCCCTCCTCAGCTCTGGGGTCAAGCTTGCCTCCTGCCAGCACCCTCAGTGGCCCCAACCTCCCTGGGCCACTGTGTAAGAAACCACGAGTCCCCCCCCCCACTTTTTTTCCTCCTCTGAAGTTTCCTGTTTCTTTGTATGGGACACAAGGACAAAATAAGTTCTTGAGTAAATGGTGGGAATCTTGTTTTGTACAAGTGGAGAGCAAGGGATTCATCGCCTCGCTCCAGTTTCCATGTTGCCTTTGTTTCCCTGGCCCAGTTATCGATGCCCGGGCTTTCCCCTGCATCCTAATGAAGGACGATGAAATGGGCTAAATCTTGGGGCACAATGCTCACACTGCGGGCTCTGACGCGCTTTGAACAAAACAAATCAGCTTCCACCAATTAAAGAACACTGGGGAATCCGGATTCGTTTGGGGTTTGGAGCACCAGAAGGTTTCCCACTAGCCTGTCCCAAGGACTGGGAAGAAAGAGCCCCAGATGAGAGGCACACTTTATACTTTAGCTTCAAAGGGGCAACCGCATTTCTCATCAGAATAAGTGATTAGGCACTTTGGGGTTTTCATGGAAACAGTAACACTGATGCAGTGGGAATGTGCCAAGCCCGCCAGTGGGTCATGCTCACCTCTCCCGTCACAGACGGAAGATGCTAGGCTGTGGTGGGATGCGTGCAGATTGTCCCAAGACCTCTCAGGGGAGGGAGGCATTGTAAACATGGAATTGTGGACTGGCTTTTACCCAGTTCCAAGGGCAGGGCTTAGCCTTAATTTATGGAAGACAGGGCCCCCTTTGTCCGTAGTGAGATGGTACATCCTGGGGTGAAGAGCTTGGACTCTCTGGGCAGAAAGACCTTGGTTTGACTCTTAGCCTACCATTTACCAGCCGAATGACCTTGAGCAGCCCGTTTCACTCCAAAGAGCCTCGGTTTCCCCATTTATAAAGTTCAGAAAAATAATACCACGTATTTCTCAGAGCGTTTGTGGGGAATGGAATGAAATAATCCACATAAGGTGCTGAGTTGAATCATAGGAGCCATTTTTTTTTTTTAATTTTCTTATTTGAGCATAGTTGACACCCGTTACATTAGTTTCAGGCGTGCGACGTAGTGATTCAGTTTCTGTATAGGCTATGGGAGGCTCACCCCACTGTAGCTGCCATCTGTCTCCGTACGAGGCTACTACAGTATCATTGGCTGTATTCCCTATGTTGTGCCTTTCATCCCTGTGACTTAGCCATTCCCTAACTGGAAGCCTGTGTCTCCCACTCCCCTTTGCCCATTTAGCCCATCCCCCACCTCCTTCCCTCTGGCCACCACCCATTTGTTCTTTGTGTTTATAGGTCTGTTTCTGCTTTTTGGGTTTTTTTGTTTAGTCATTTGTTTTTTTTAGATTCCACATATGAGTGTATATACCGTGTGGTATTTGTCTTTCTCGGTCTTATTTCATTTTGCATAATACCCTCTTTTGCCTCCCCTGCTATGGCCATTTAAAAGTTTGGCAGAAAGTAGGGAATGTTCCAGATAAGGGGCTAGGAGAACAGCACCAGTTTCTACAAACTAGATGATTATGACACACCTGTCTTGGGGTTCCAGGGTTTAGGAGAATTCTCCCCTCAACTTTCTAAGTTTCCTCTGTGAACTGCTTTTTGCAAATCATTGCCGATACTAAGTATTGCTTACCGCTGCACTTAGGTACAGGCAGAAGGATCTGGTTTTAACAGGGCAAGTAGTTACTGCCAATGTCATTGTCATAGAGGAATCCTAAATCCCAGAAGACACCCACACTGGGCATGATGGATGGGGAGCCTTTGTAACCAGGGCAGCCCAGAGATGAGGCTGTGAGAAATGATGAATGGAGTAATGCCTGGGAGGAACTGGATTTGGAAGCTCCAGGGTAGGTTACCCAAGCATCATGTTAGGGGTCAGCCTCCCTTTTTCTCATGGGGTTTTTCAGAAGTCACTCGTTTAACATGGGGTAGGCTGTATGTCAGTCCCCGGGGGGTCATGTAGGAGACTGGTGCTCCAGACCATCACTTAGATGTTTTATTAGAGGGACATGGCAATAAAGAGAATAAGCAGTCTGGCTTGAGATGGCTTGAGAGGTAGAGGGATAATTCCATGGAAGAGTCCTGAGGAATCCATAGTTGGTACCCACACGTACTTGATAGCCCAGAGCCTTCAGAAATTGGAGGAGGCCCAAGAAGACCATGAGCTAATGGACTGCTACCTTCTCATACACCTCCTTACACCTGAGCCTCCCCTCTATTTCCCTTCCTGACATGGTAATGAATATCTGACGTCCTTTTTGGTGTATTTAGAGGAATGCCATCCCCTTTAGATTAATATCTGAAAAGCAAAAACTATTACTGAACACAGGAAAAGCTGCCTTTATATAGTTATCAAGGTATTTGTTTTATAATTCATGGGAAACATTTCCTTTTCATTTGAATCATTCCTTGTTGGATGAACCTGAGTCTGTGTAGATGAAGTCACATTTTAGCATTAACCTTGATGGGCTCCATGGGCTTCTTAACCAAAGCGTTGGCCTCTGGCCTCCTAACCAAAGCGTTGCTATACCCCATTCAGGGTCAGATGCTTGGTGGCTGGCATATTAGGGGTGCGTTTTGTGAGCCAGCAATCCTTTTCATTATGGACATCATTCCAGTAGATAATAAGAGGACAGGTGAGGCCACACGGTCAACTTTCCAGCCTGACTGTCTCCAAGAGCTCAGGATGGAGCACCCATCAGGGTGGAGAGGGCCAGACCCACCATCGTTTTACTAAGAATTCCTTCCACTTGCCTGCCCCTGACAGGGCCCTCTTGGCTTTTGCTTTGGCAGATGAGGTCACTGAGGCAGGACTTAATGCAGGAGGCAGATTTTATTTTGGTTCTGGGTTAAGAGGTAATCCATTGGGGGGGGTGGGCTGCCTGTCACCGAGGGAAGAGACTGGAGGATGCAAAGAGTGGGAGAACGTGAGAGCAAAGCAGAATTAACTTCTGGTAGGAACAAACATCCCTGCCTCCATGGGCCCGGAGACCGTCACCAGCCCCTTGACAGAAGCTAGAGGCCCCCCTCACTTTTCTCTAAAGGCTCCTGCCTTGTGGTGCATTCACTACCTGTCCCTCACCCTGCTTCAGATGATAAAATCTTCCTCTACAAAACATAAGACCTTTCCACTGGCATCCAGGTATTAAAAACCACAACAGTAGTCTCTACCATCTCTGTTCTCAGTATGGGCCAGGCTATGTGTTTTACTTGACCTTGTCTCATTTCATTGTCTCAGCGTCCCCACGGGGTAGGTGCTGTGATCCTCGTCACTTTACAGACCCATATAGCCAAACATTTTTGAGTGTCTGTTAGGTACGAGGAACTGGGACAATAAGGCAGGGCCATACAGTATACTTTTTCCCTCCTATTTGGCAGAACCATAAAACAACTCCAGTCTTAGCCTTTCTCAAGGGCAGAGGAGAGTGTCACATACCACAGGGTTCCTGGCCACAACTTCCTGTAGGAAAGCCTTTGGAGATGGTGACGGTGGCAATGAGCATTACTAAGTGGGCAAAGTCTTTTAGGACTCAGATGTGCTCGACAGCTCATTCTCTTCATCCCCAAGGCTAAATGGAACAGAACTGCCTAGTTTGGGTGATTTCCATGCTGAGTATTTCTTATATTTTGAAAAATTGACTATAAACACTGCTCAGGGACATTTTCCCCAGTAGGTTAGCACTGTTATCCACCTCCCACCTCATTCCCAGTAGCTGACTCAGAAACCTGAGATTTGGGGAAGCCTCGAGAAGACTGTCACTGAGCAGGTCCACCAGGTGGAGGGTAGCTAAGTTTCTACCCCTTACGTAGGTTACTCATTTACTCCACCAAATAAGGATGTGTCAGGTTGATTTTGAACAAAAGTAAAATGGCCAGTACTTTCTGAACATTTTTCAAAGTTGACCTGTCTCTTAGACCCAGGCAGTGTCTGCTGTCTAAGTAGGCCATCCAAACACCGGAAAAGTGGTATCCGAAAGACACAGTGTACCAGGAGCCAAGGACAATACTGATTAAGATCAAATAGCTAATTGTAAGCCTCAGCCTCCAAATTGCTGCTGGATGAATAAATAGCAGTGTGTGCCATCCAAGCATAATTTCGCATGGATACTGTCTCATTCGCACCCACAGAGGGCTGGAAAACTTCAGGGGGACAGAGTTCCATTGGCTGGAAAGAGATAAAAAGGGTTTGCGGTGGGGAATCCAGTTGGTGTCATTATGCCTGGTTGGGGGAGACCTTTGTGGAGGTTAAAGATAATGGGTTTGACCCAAAGACACTACACTCAAATATAAGCTGAACAGGAGAAATGAAGAAGAGAGGAGGGCCCAGCCAGTGCTTGTCTCTGGGTGTTGCTCTCATGTTCATTCAGGTTTCCAGAATGAACAAAGGCCCAGTGGGAAAGTTAAAGCCTTTTCCAAACAGAATGGAAATTCTGTCACAAACTGTTTCCTTGATTTTGGTGACAAGTGAGAATGGGTGGATACCAAGAGTATACTAAGAATTGAGACCAACATGCCTCCATCACCCAGCCCCCAAGACCAGCTAGGTAAGGGGGTCACGAATTGTGTTGACTTTGGATCTGTTTTCTTTGCCGACATTCTCAGATAATCTTACACCTCTGAAATTCAGCTCTTATTAAAGAGACAAAGTAGTACCCTGGCTTAGTTTTTTTTTAACCGGGGCTGTCTAGCTACTACAAATATATTTCATTCATATACATTTCGAGAAAAGAAATGTATGTTTTTTGATGTGCAGTTTTGTAAATTATATCAAACCATTTCTGAAAGCAAGCAAGGTATAAATAATAGTAATTACAAGGAATCAAAATGATTTAGAAGCAGGGTAAGAATGAATGAAAGAGAACATTAGAGGGGACGAGAGAGTGAAATGGAGCGTCCACGTTTGCATCTGGTGAAATGATCGGCCTCAACTGTCTCTGATTCTGAGTTCTCTGGCAGCAAAGGCAAACAGAGAAATGCCTTAGATGGTGTGGCCCTAATTGTATATTAAGTGAAAGTGAACACAAGTTCATCTGGAGGTGCAAATATTACCCATTTTATTACATCCCCTACTCCTTTTTTTCTCCTTATCTAAAGATGGGTGTTGGGGAAATGTATTCTACTTCTGTCTTGTAAATGACAGATTTAATCTCTTTTTATACCAAATATTTCTAAAACCTAGATCCTTCCACCTCCCCTGAAAAAAAAAGGTAGCTGGGCTTTTTTAAGCTTACACCATTAATATGTATGCTGACCCACTGGCTTCCAACCCACACTCCTGCAACTCTGCTTAAGGGTTTTCTTGGGCTCCCAAAGCCCACTGGTTCATATATATGGGCAGACAGGAGGTGCTGAGAAATTAATGTTAATCCCATCATCCTTCAACAAATGATTGATTGCATTTGGTCATTGCATTCATCATACCCCTTGACCCTTAGGTAAGATAAGACGGAGGCAGGTTCTGCACTCTCAGAGTTTCCCAATGGCATTGAGCATCAGTGGCCCCCAGTGGTGACTGTCTTGATAATGGGAACTTCCCTGTCTAACTACAGTTTGTCCTTCCTGGGACCACCACCTAAATAAACTACTGGCATTCAAATCTCTGTCTCACAGCCTGCTTCTGGGAGAACTCAGCTTAAGATACCTCATGAAAATATTTCTTTGAGAGGCTAACTTAATAGAGGACTGGAGCTCAGGTCAGCTCCATCAGCATTTGCTTGTTTCTTTACAATATTAGGTAAGCCTTTGATCAATGCTGAATAACATTTTTCAGGATTGCATTGTCTGAAGGATGCTCAAAATATGATTGTACTGTTGATTTTAAAAGATCCAGTGTTAGACCCAAGAATTGATATCTCTCTCTCATGAGCACTCTCTCTCTCTCTCTCTCTCTCTCTCTCTCACACACACACACACACACACACAAAGTGTGTGTGCATGAGAACCAGCCCAGCTCTTTATTGGGTGGGGTGGTGGAAGTGAGTGGAGACCCCAGTGGTGTTTGTGAAGAGAGCCTGTAGTATTTCCTAAAAGACTTGGAATCTTCTAAAGGATTTGAGCAAACTCTGCCACCTAGCATTTTTCTGACAGGGGTTAGAAAGTGGGTGGTCCCAACCTAAGGAAATATCCCTGGGCCTTCACTAATGGTCTTTTGTAATCGTGCCCTTGATGGACTGGTCATACGGCATTAATTTCAACATGGGTCCTGGTTAAAGTACCACAAGGAGAACACAAATGTGATAAGACATCCCAGCAAATGCCCAGCGGTTATTCTTAGAAGCATCTAAATTAGTACCTGGTTCCATTTCACGCAGCTTCCCCCCTCCAGAGGAGCACGTTTTCTTTCAGATAACACAGCAGGCTAGGTGGTAGCGACCCAGTTCAATCAGCTCTGCCTGATGAGGTCTTTGTTGCTGGGGTTGGCTAGTGTGTGCGGAGACCCCATTCCCCTTTCAGATTCATTCAAGGCCCCCATGACTACCTTTGCTTTTATTCCTTGGTTAGGATCCTATGCTCTGATGTAATTTTAGAAGCAAAGTTAAGAAAGACACTAGTCACTTAGGATAAATTGGTGCTAGTAAGAAAAAAAAAAGAAAAAATATATAACAACAATATATATAGTGTGTATATACACTCCTCTGAATTTTTTTTTTTTTTTTTTTTGGTAAAAATCCGACCTGGGGAATAGGTACTTGGAAGTCTCCAAACCATTTTTTTTTAAATAAGTGCTTTAGCGAGGCTGGGGGGCGCCTTGAGGTATCTCAAGTACTTTAGTACAATAAACGTTAACTGACATCACTTCTGTTTCTGGGTTTAAATAAAAACATTGCTATGTTAAAGCTTCAGGAAAACATCTTCCGGTGCCTTATTCTGCTGAGGAAGCACTCACTTAGTATACAGTGCAAGAAAATCAGGCCATGAAATCAGTAGTGCACGGCCCTCCCCCAGTCTTTCTGTACAGAGAGGCATGCCGGACTTCCAATAGGCAAAGCAGTGATTGGATTCTCCACCTCCTAGGGGCTTTTTATAGATCTTGTCTTCGAATTTGAACTTGCAGCTTCGAGACCAAAGCAAAAGGAAAAGACAGATATTCATGGGTGTTTGGTGTATCATATTGAAATTCTACATTTATCTGTAAAAAGATATTTTTGTGAGCAAAGATATACTGGTGGATAGTAATGTGATGGAAGAAGGGATCTTTTTACTTGCCACAGCTGGGATCTGCCCCCCTCCCGAGTTTTGTGATTATTAAGGGGAGGGGGAGGTGGGTCCACTTCCTAAATTAGGAATGAAGAGTGTGGACTTCCTTTTGTCATAGTCAATATAATTGACTGACCAGAGGGCACAAAAAAATGGTGTTATTTGTGTGCACTGAATAATCGTGTTTCCTAGAAATGTCTCCACATGATCTTGACATACTCTCTGATGTCTCCATCATCATGTCCATTTCCTGTAGACCTTCTGGACCTGGTCACCTCACCTACCTTCTGTCCAGCATGGATCTTAGTGTACCAGTCAGGGGAGAGAAAGATGTAACTTTATTTGCTTTAAGTCAGTTTCAATGCAAGTCTAACACCCATACTTCGGACTTGTGAGAAATTCAGTGTGTCCTTGTCGGGGGCCCCTCTGTGCCTTCAGGTTGTACAACGGTTGCTGGCTTTACGCAGACAGCACTGACTCCTCCCATGATAGATTCTGGATGCACACTGGTCAGTGTGGAGAAGCCCATTGTCTCAGAGCACCTGATCCCTAAGGTAAAACGGCTCTGCTGGTGTGGGGCTGACCGGCAGCCAGAGCAGCTGTGGAGGCTGGAGGCCCTTCTGATGAGATCCGACCTCTCTAGATGCCCTGCCAGTCATCCTCCCCGAGATCTGCCAGGAGCTAAAAGGCATGCAGGGCTTCACGCCCAGGGCTGAGAAGGCTGCCCCTCTGGCATCTTGTCACCTCCTAGGAGTGCCACCATGGGGAGGCATGAAGGGCCCTGAAGCCCAGGGCTAAGAAAATAGAGCTGTCCTTAGTTTTTCCCCCAAACCAGTCATTGAGCCAAGCATTTGGGCTCAAATGATTTATTAAAGAAGGTACTCCCAAGATCAACCAGTAAGGGAGTTGGGGAAGCAAGATGGGAAAGAGGAGGAAACCAAGCAAGAGTGATTTCAGCTCAACTCCCAGACTCAGCCCAATCCTGTGGGGTACTGGGGAGTGTAAATGATGCCCTGAGGAATAGGAGTTGAGCTATTTATACACCTTGCGGTCAGTCTATAGGCAACCCTGGAGTGGGCGCAAGGGGACAAAAATCTTGGCATTTTTCAGCTCTTCATATAGGCAAGGTGGTGCCCATGCCCAAGGGCAGTCCTCTGAAGGTGGCAGGTGCCAGCTTCATGTGTAGAAGCTGATCTGGTAAAAGGATATGAGGGGACCTGGGTGGGGCACCAATAGCATTCACTACAAGGGCCATCTCAAAGCCACCATCTATCCTTCAGTAAAGTGGCATCACAGGGAACCACCTCATCCTGTTGCCGTGAGAAAAAAAAGAAGACAAGGCTAGCGAACCTTTCTTTAAATGTTTATCTGAAACAGGAATGCACCCCCAAGTACTGTTTCTGTTTGTGAAATGGCATGTAGGGGCATGCTAAACTTAGTGTGTTTATGTCCCCAGGCTGAGTCCCAAAAGGACCAGGGCAATGTGCTATTTATTATTAATCCTGGAATATTTTACTTAGCAAAGCAGGAGCCTGATGCTCCTTCAGCCAGGGATGCAGATGTTTTACATTCTCACTTGGCTTTGTGTGAAAACATCCATCCCACTGAGGAGAAAGGAAGCACGAAGCCCTTGAAAAATCAAATAGAAACGAATCAAGGATCTGTTCAATGGGGAGACACAAAGGATTCTAAAAAGAGAAACCACAGGGGAAATAAAGAGGTAGTTTTTGAAATGTAACCCCGGGGAGCATGCTCTGATGAGATGCAGATGGTCTATGGACCCAACAGGTCGATGTCTAAACTGGGAGAGAAAGAGGCGGGTGGAGGAAGTCTTAGAATTCTATTCAAAAGCATGCTAGGAGAGTGTACAGCTTTGGCAAGTACGGGAAATAGATGAGAGGGAAGAGGGAATGATGCCCAGTGGATGTTTGATACAAGAATACAATTTGAAGGCTTCATTTTGCAGGATTAAAAGAGATGAGTGTATAGAGACCATGGCTGATACTCAGAAGTCTGAGTCAACACACTGAATCCCGGTCTGCAGGCCCATCATGCATAGACATTACCAAGAAAATAGAGTGTAATATTTGTTTTATATCCAAATAGACCTAATAATAAGACTTTAGATTTCCTTGTGGGGTTTTTTTAAGGTGTATGAATTTGGGGAATTGATTTTTTTTTAAGGTTTATCTATTTTTATTTTAGACAGAGAGCGAGCCTGGGGCGGGGGTGGGGGGGAGGAAGGGCGGGCAGAGGGAGAGGGAAAGAGAATCCTCAAGCAGACTCAGTGCTGAGTGGGGAGCCCAATGCGGGGCTCGATCCCAGGATCCCAAGATCGTGACCTGAGCCGAAATTAAGAGTTGGACACCTCACACTGAGCCACCCAGGCGCCCCGAGAAATTGGTTTTTAAAAGAAGTCGGGTGCTTTGTAAATAAAGGCAAACAGGGGAAAAGGAGACTATGTGTTATGTAAATTATTCCTCAAAACCAGCCCGGCCAGATAAGTGCTATTATCCCGTTTTACAGACCAGAAAAGCAAGGTTTGGAGAATTATATAATTTTCCCATGCTCCGGTTCATTAAGTGGAAGAATGGATAAATTTTACCCTTTATCCCTTCCATCTACTAACAAATATTTATTGAGGACCTACTGTGTACTTACTCTGGACACTGGGGAACCAAATAATTATTTGAACCTGTATCTTCTGATTCTGAAAGCTGTTCTTTCTCCCCCAGAGTCTGGTGACAAAGATCATTTCAATCTGAGCTCGAGGGAAGTTGGATTACTCTATGATTATGCAAGTCGGTCGTGAGATGTATAGGGAGTGGGGGGTCTGGGAGCATCAAACAGGGCAGGCAGACTGCATGCTGGGTTCATAGGCTGAGCAGGGAGGACCCGAACCATTTTGCCTGCTACTTTAAAAAATGAAAATAACGAACAACCACAAAAAGAATAAACAACAAAAAATTTTAATGTTTACATTTTCTGATTACCAAACATGGGGGGAAAAAGTATATAGAGACAAAAATCATTTTTGATGTTACAAGCCAGAGATATGACTATAATTATCTTAGAGTATGTTTCTCCCGTCTCCATTTTTCTCTGCTTTGGCTGCTTAAAATTTTTTTCTCTGATTTTGGCTTTTAGCAGTTCTGTGTACTAGGTCTGTGTGTGGTTTTCTTCATATTTATCTGTCTTGGGACTTTGTGAATCTGTAGGGGGATGTCTTTTATCAGTTTTGGGGACTTTTTCAGCCATTATCTCTATATGCTAATTTTACTCCATTTCTTTTCTCCTGGGACGTCAGGTACATGCCTTTATTAAGCTTCTCACTGTTTCTTTACATTTTCCACTTTTTTGACTCTTGGGCTTCATTCTGAATTCTTTCTTGTAAGCTATGTTTCAGTTTATTAATACACGTGAGCTGTATCTGATTTGCTATTAAACTCACCCACTGAGCTTTACGTTTCTGCCATTGTCACTTTTTAGTTCTAGATTGCTCCTTTGGTTAGTTTCTAAGGTTTCCAGTCTTCCACTGAAGCTCTCAGTTTTCTGTTTTATTTCCTTGAGCATGCTCGCCATATTTATTTTCAACTACAGCATCTGAATCCTTCTTAAATCTGTTTCTATTGCCTGTGTTTCTCTTGAATTTTAGCCATATAGTTGTTTTTTTTTTTAAGATTTTGTTTTTAAGTAATCTCTACACTTAATGTGGGGCTCGAATTTACAACCCCAAGCTTAAGAGTCCCATTGAGCCAGCCAGGCACCCCCAGCCATACAGTCTTAAGTTCCATTAGACCCTAACTCGTAAGCATCATTCGGCACTAGGAAGCTCTATCCTGGTGACCATCCATGAGCAATAACTTAAAATCAAATAACAGTTCTCCATTCTAAGATCTCATCAAGTTTAAGGTGTACTGTTGATTTAATTATAGCTTCTCTGAGAGTTGGAAGTAAAGACGTGCTACTTGAAACATCACGTGTGACCTGAGTTCAGACATGTCTCATTATAAAAGAGTAGGCATCTAAGAATTCTAGAAATATGGCAGAATTCCCCAGCCTTGGGCAGATTTGTTTATACATCCTGACTCAGTTTCTCTTTAAGTTTCCTTTTAAAGCCTCCTCAGGGAGAAACACACATAACCGGAATTGTCCTAAGGCTTTGTTACCTCCAAAGGCTCAAGAACTCTCCAGCATTCCTGCTGATTAAACCCACGTTAAATGTAGTTAGAAATAGGATCCATGAGAATCCTGCACTTAGGAAATCATGGGGCAGGAGCCTGGTGCACCACGGAAGTCCTTACTTCCAAAAGGAGGAAAACCCACCTCTCAGGCTCACAGTAGAAGGGATTGCTTACCTTTTGCTGAAGCTGATGTGGCTGGAGTGTTGTTCATTTTCTTTTAATATTCTAGGACTGGTCTTAAGTATCACCAGAATTTTTCTTGGCCATGAGCTCTAGCAAGCAAAACTCAAAATGAAGGAGGAACTGTGCTTGCATTGCACAAAACATAGCTCTTTGATAGGCTAACTGACCACGGAGTCTAGCCCTACCAGGGTCAGGCAGCAGGCAGGGGCTGTGGCCAAGGGAAGCATGCAGCGCCCCCCCCCCGAAGCAGACAGCTACTTCACAATACCAGTTGATTGTTGCTGTGTGGTGATACAGCCCAGGGTTTCCAGATCTGAATTTTGTCAGAAGCTGGTAAAACGGATTTTTGTGAGCAATCTCCTGATTTTTATGTTGGCAGTGAATTCCATTTTCTAAAACTTGCAGGTATGACACACCGTGTTTTTGAGATAATTGCAGCTGTGGGCTCCTGCTGGTTGTTTCTGGGCTACATGTTTAGCATTAAGTGAGCCTCTACTATAAGAAGGTAGTCCTGGGAGACCTGGATGGCTCAGTTAGTTAAGCAACCAACTCTTGGTTTTGCGACAAGTCATGATCTCAGGGTCATGAGATCGAGCCCCGTATCGGGCTCTGTGATCAGCATGGAGTCTGTTTGAGGGTCTCTCTCTCTCCTTCTCCTTCTGCCCCTCCTCCTGCTCATGCACTCATTTTCTCTCTCTCTAAAATAAATAAATCTTAAAAAAAAAAAAAAAAAAAGAAGGTATCCCATCACTGACGCAATATGGAATGCTTTCTCTGCCTGCCCCCCTCCCCCATCATAGAGGCATTCCTGGAAATGCAAGCACTTTCCAGGGGGCTTTCTCAGTACACTTGATGTTTCAAAAGGTGCATTGCCCTCCCTATGCCATGTTGGTATTTTGAAAGACTCCCTCAGTGAGGTCCATTTTTTTACAATTAAAATGGGGTTTTGGAGTCCCCCGCCATGGAAACTGCTTATAGTAAGTAGCCCAAAAGCACACAGAATATCATTGAAATCATCTGCCACATGGTCTATGAGCAATCTTAGAGTAGACAAACGAGTAATTTGGCTAATATTAGCAACCTTGCCAAATTGCACATAGGGAAATTTACTAATTGTCGGTTCTCAAATATTTTATTTTATTTTTTATTTATTTATTTTTTTTTTTTTAAAGATTTTATTTATTTATTTGAGAGAGAGAATGAGAGACAGAGAGCATGAGAGGGAGGAGGGTCAGAGGGAGAAGCAGACTCCCTGCCGAGCAGGGAGCCCGATGCGGGACTCGATCCCGGGACTCCAGGATCATGACCTGAGCCGAAGGCAGTCGCTTAACCAACTGAGCCACCCAGGCGCCCATTCTCAAATATTTTAGAAGTGTTATATGAATGGAGATTCTTTTCTTGCCTGGAGGCAAGCATGCAAGTTGCTTAAAAGGTAATTGGGACAGTTACGGGAAGAAAAGCATGTCAGATGCATGATCACATTGCTTGGGGACTGTTTCATAGGGATGAGACTGTATCTTAGAAGAAATGATTAAAAAGAGACCAGGAAGGCTTACAGAGCAGTTGGTACCCAAACGCAGTAATTAAAGGTTGAATTCCTCAGGGGCCCTACTCTGTGTCCTTAGGCGAGTAATATTCACCATTGTGCTGTAATCCATTTGAGAAAAATATGTTATCTGATAGAATCTTTCCAGGATTTGTCTAATATCTGTTCAGTGCTCAGAATAGCTGGTGTTGCCACTTTTACTTTGCATAGCTGTTCCACACGAGTTAGAGAATAGAAATGCCTTGGGGGTGGGGCACCTGGGTGGCTCAGTTGGTTAAGCATCCGAGTCTTGATTTCAGCTCAGGTCATGATCTCAGGTCATGACCTCAGGGTCGTGGGATCAAGCCCTGAATCAGGCTCCATGCTCAACAGGGGGTTTGCCTCAGATTCTCCCTCTCCCTCTGCCCCTTCCACCTGTATGCGTATGCACCCTCTCTCTCTCTCAAATAAATCTTTTTTTCTTTCTAAAAAAGAAATGCCTTTGCAATGGATATTGTTAAATGTTTAGATGGAAAGCATGTTTTTGGAGATCAGGGGAACTTCTTTGTATCTCTGAATTTCTATCATCTTCTAGTATTTTCGAACTATACATCTCAGCACACTTGTGTCCCTGCAGATGAAATATAAAATCTTAAATTCATTTCATATACGCAGCCTTGTTTCTAGTAAGTTCTGCTTTCTGGGTACAGCACAAATAGGAAACTGAAGACTCTTGTTTAATTGCCCAAGCTTTAGGGAATGAAGGAGATAATACAACGACACTGGGAAACAATCATCCCTGTGTACTGATCATAAAATCTAGGTGCAATGTTCGTGTTGTCCAGGCCTGCCCAGCTCCCACAGCTTGAGAAAGAAATGAACAAGGTCACAGGAGAGCCAGTTGTGGTGTCAAATTTATTTATATGGGGAATGAAATACTTCCCGATTTAAGAACAGATCGTTAAAGCAAGGGGAGGGCATGTCTCACACATGCATTTTCTGTTATGAGTTTTCTCTTGCTGAGTCCTGTGGGCACCATCGTTAGCAGGCTCCACATTGCTGCATTTTTAATTCAGTGAAACATGAAAAGATCCGGTTCTAAAATGGAACGCTTCACACTTTTAATTGCTCTTCCCCCTCCCCCTTTTATTTTCTTTTAGTCCTTGAAGAAAGTAACTGCTCAGACCCTGGGGGCCCAGTCAATGGGTACAAGAAAGTAACAGGAGGCCCGGGGCTTATCAACGGGCGCTATGCAAAAATTGGCACCATCGTGTCCTTCTTTTGTAATAACTCATACGTTCTTAGTGGCAATGAGAAGAGAACTTGCCAGCAGAATGGAGAGTGGTCGGGGAAACAGCCCATCTGCCTAAAAGGTAACTGACGAGTATTTGTGAAGTATATTTCCACAGAAATAGATGGAGTGGCTGGACTTTTTGGTAGCTCCCTACATGTGTGTGAGCCCCTAAAAAAATGCCTTTCCCTCTTAGGTTCTCACTGGAACCATCTATCACTCCTAGGTGGAAGGCCATCCCTGAAAACATACGCTTCTTTTTCGGACCTCCAGAGGACCTGCTTATCCTAATCACAGCTTCTCACTGTGATCAAGAAGAGTTACAAAGTTATCAGAGCAGTTTAGGGGAGATGACAGGGCTGGGTTTTATATATGTAAACCCAAGAACAAAATTGAGGCAGTCAATGGGCTCCAATGTAGCTACATTTATCTACTCTCTATGAAATAGGAAGTTGGTGCAGGAAATAAAAGAACAAAATAGACACACTATCCCTGCCAGCCTGTGTGGTGGGAGGTTTAAGATGTTAACATAATGGAAGACATCTTAATAAGATAGCAAGACCTCCAGCATTCAAGGCAGAGTTAGAGGAAATGGATGAGCAGTGTATGTTGAGAGAAAGGAGCGATCAATACTGCTTGAAATAGGGACAGTTGTAGGCAGCAGGTAGGAGCCAAGCCAATCTGGGAAGCTGGGAAGGGTTTGCAAGAGGTGCAGAGCAGTTGGGATGATATTCCCATCATAAGACAAAGGAAAACAAGACAAGGAGTATAGGCAGAAGTGAAAGGATCATGGTAAACTCAAAGTGGGGCCAACTGGGAATCTGGAAAGTAGATTGAAAAGGTTGGTTTGGGACCAGGAAACATGGAACGTTGTATAGAGAAGCTTGAAACTTACCCCTTGGCAGTGGGGATGCGTAGTTTTTTACTGAACCAGGTCAACAGCCCCTGTATTTTAGGGGCAGGTCACAATTATCTGGCTGTTTCCTAGGAAGAAAAGCATGTCCTTGGCCTAGATTACCCAGATAATTGCCTTAATCCTCCACTTTCCCTTCTGGGTGTTTGTCAACAACCCAGCTCATGGGAAAAGAAATAAAAGAGAACGGTTTGTGAAAGGAATAAATCACTTTAGACTTTAGCCAGAAGCGACCTTCATCCCCACCAGCACAGACTCTGATTCTTGATTTCATTAAGTATGGAAACAGTGTTTCATATGTCCTTGGAGATTTTTGTCAACTCTTCTCTTACAAATTAATAACAACCAAAGTTCTCTAGTTTGCTAATTAGATGAATGTTGGCTGCTTGATTGGGAAAGTGAAGAAAAAGACACTTCAGCAAAATTAAGCCTGGGCTTTGAGGTGCCTTCAAATAATCATTAAGAGCCTCGGTTTCAGAGGAAGGAACTAGAGGAAGCAGCTACCCAAGACTTACCCATGGCTGACACTGCCATCTGGTCTTAAATGAGAGCCTTGTAGTTCCCTGTGTTGGAATATATTTTAGAACCTTCATTTTTGACTGTGACTCCACGTGCCATCAAGTTCATTGATGATATTTGTGGGAACAGAGAGTCCCAGTCTAATGACTGCCAGGGTTTCACATCACCCAGGTGGAGTGGCTTTTCAGAGGTGCGTCCTCCATGGGGGTTCTTCAGAGGGGGTTGTCAATTTCGATGAAAGGCAGCATGCTCTTTTGCGGGGGGGTTGTCCAAACTTGGCTGGCACACCTCCTCTCTCAGACCTCTGTGGGGTGTCCAGAAAGGGTGGTCAGGGATGAATCTGAACTGAATGAACGTGAGCAGTTAATATGGGAAAAGCTGATGCCCTCTTTTCTCCTTCATTCTAGCCTGCCGAGAACCAAAGATCTCAGACTTGGTGAGACGCAGAGTTCTTCCTATGCAGTTTCAGTCAAGGTGAGGTCGAAACACCTGAGCTCTGCTTTCAAGGGGAATGCGTGTGTCCCCTCCCGCCCCTTTTCCCCACTTGTGTTTGGCCAAAGACAGTCTGGGGTTTTTTAGGGACACTCAATGCTGACTGCTCATGAAAGAATAGGGCCTGTTAGAGGGAGGCTGATGAGCCAGCTGCCTTTGGCCAAGAGGTAGCAACTGCTGGAACGTGGACACAGTTCATGGGATCGTGGGAAAGTAGGTGGTTGGTGGATCTTGAGACTTGAAGATGACCTTTGAGGAACTGGATTTTAATACTTGAGTCTTCCTGAAATTGCTGTGTGTTGCCTAGGGCAGCTTCTAGGGAGGTGGCCTTCCTGCCACATGCAAGCAGCTTTGGCAACCATGCAACCAAGATTTTCTTGGTGGTAATCAACCAGATGAGGCAGGCCACTGGCACCCAGGAAATAGAGATAAATGACCAGCCCCAGTGAGGGATGGGAGCCCTCAGATATGCCTGCCCGGCCTTCCTCCTGGGAAGACAGAGGTGGGGACCACCGGTGGGCAGAGAATCGGCCCGGTTCTGCTTCTTCTCTCCTCGTTTTGTAGGAGAAACTGTTCTCACTTCATCTCATACCATTCTCCTCTTCCCCTCCACTCCGGCCCACGGGCCGCCCAGCTTGTCCCCGCCCCCTCCCCCCAAAGTGCTGCATCAGAGCCTTGGCCCTTCTGTCTGGACCCTGCTTCTGCTGCGTTTCCGTGAGGTTTAAAGCCGTGCTGCCGTCCGCTCCCTGCTCAGTTTTTACCTGGCAGAGAGACCTTCCCTGACTGTCCTTTGGAAAATAAGAACCACCCCCCCATCTTCTTTATCCATTCATCTGTTGAAGGATGCAACTGATGAATCGTTGAACACTACATCCAAAACTAACAATGTACTAGGGGCGCCTGGGTGGCTCAGTCAGTTAAGCGTCTGCCTTCGGCTCGGGCCCTGATCCCAGGGTCCTGGGATCGAGCCCTGTGTCAGGCTCCCTGCTCAGTGGGGAGCCTGCTTCTCTCTCTCCCTCTGCCACTCCCCCTGCTTGTGCTCGTAGGCTCTATCTCTCTGTCAAATAAATAAAATCTTAAAAAAAAAAAAAACACCTAACGATGTACTTACTATATGTTGGCTAGCTGAACATAAAAAAAAAAAGAACCCCCCCCCAAAATGTTATAGTACTGGTTAATGTTTTCTCCTTTTACACTTTACATAAAAACAAAGCCATCATCAACCTCAAAGAGTCGATCAATTAAAAGAAGAATCATAACCCCACCTCAGCCCTGACTGCAAAGCTGACTTCTCTGCTCTCCTGCATTTTCTGTGCCTCAGGTCTCAGCTTAGTTCCAGCCCTACTTGTCATCCTACCTACGTTTTTTTTGTTGTTGTTGTTCAATTTCTGTCTCTACCTAACCCTACAAAAATCAAAGTTACCTGAACATTTTCTGTTTCGTTCATGCTCAAGTTCTGGGACCAAGAGCAATGCTTGCTGCAGGGGAGGCACCCCCCCACCCAAAATAACCGTCCCAAACAGTGAATGAATGAATGAACAAGATTGACAAATAATGGCTCAAGACCGAGTTCAGTCTTTCTTAAGCACTGTATTCTTGGGCAGGTTGCTAAACTTGCTAAGCCTTTAGTCTCCTCCTTTGAAAAGTAAGGGCAATTCTAAAAACGCCAGTCTCTGGGGATTGTTGTACGGATTAGATGCAGCACACAGAGCTAGCTAGCATTTATTGAGTGTTCGCCATGTGCCAGTTACTCTTCTGAGTGCTTTCCACGTTGTTAGCTCGTTTAATCTTTCCTACAACCTCTGAGGTAGGTATTACTATTATTAGCGTTTTCTGGTCGGTTTTATTACCAGTTTTATTATGGATGGGTAAAGTGAGGCTCAGAGAAATTAATTAACTCGCCCCAGGTCACATTGCAAAATGTGGATCCAGGATGCAAATCCAGGATCTTCAGTCTTCAGCGTCTTCAGGGTCTGCTCCCGTATGCGCGAAGCTGCAGCCTAGCCCCATGTAAAGGCTTTAGCCGACCACTCACGCAAATGAGCAGCGGTTAGCGGCAGCTATCGCCTTCGGGACCGGTAACAACGAATCCCAGTGATTGGAACTGACCCCAGCCAAGTGACCTCAAATACTCCGAAAGCAGGATAGCCATCAATCTCTCACCTTTCCTCTGGATATTTCCTTCTATCTCTGTCTTTCCCATTTCAGGCAAGGCATTTCCTTGGGAACAGTGACAGTGAAATACAAATTCCATCTTTTCCTGATCTTTATGATTTGCCTGGAGCTGGACTCTCCACTAAGTGGGATGAACCTGTTCTTTCCAACGAAACGTCTTGTAGAGGAGCCCCTGAACTACTAAAAAAGACCCCTGGGCTTTGCATTTTTAAGGCAATTATAATGGGAGGCTAGGTGACGAGGTGCCAGGTGGCTCATGTGGATGAAAAAGCAAGCCTAACACTTGGTTTTAAGGATCTTTCTGGAAGATAGGCTGCTGGAATATGGATACACCTATCTCCAGCAGCCCAGTCACCCAAGGACCCCAGGAGGCAGTGTAGTCTTTCAACAGATGGACCAAAAGATGAGCTGGTTTGCCAGTTCGGAAGCTCCTTGAACGGCAGACCTTGTTCTAAACATGAGCTAAAGATTCACTGAATGAAATCAATGTGGATGGAACATTTGCTCTGAGGGAAGCGCTATACAGACACATGAAATAGATTTCTTCGGATGACATCGGATGGCACAGTAGAGACACCAGGTTGGGAGTCGTAATTGCTCAGTGCTGCCTTGGGTACCATCTTAGCTTCCTGTGTGCCCTTCTCTACTCCCACTTCCCCCTCCAGCCCTCCTTTCCCCATTCATTAAACAGAGATGAACACACTGTTTCCTAGAGGAATTCTGACTTCTCAGTTAGTGGTTGTTATGTGCTGATTAAAATGAACGCAGGTTGTCCAACGTGTGTACATCTTCCCCCAAGAATCCCCAAGTGGTCTCTGGGGGGCTTCAGCTTCTAGGGCTCATTTAAAAGGCCTTTTCACATTTACACACACTGCTCTGTATTTCTGCCAATCAGTGTGCCCTGAGAAGGTCCTATTCTCTGAGGTGTGCTAATTACAGACGCTGATTGCGAAATCCAGCTACTGTATCTACACAGTTTAGTTCAAGTCAGTTCCTGATATTGCCCCATTATGATAATGTTTGGAGGAAAAAAAGATGCCGGTCTTCAGAAGGAACTTCCTTTCCTGTTTAATTTCACAGTTAATTTCTCTCTGTGCACATGGACCAGGTACCCTTGGATAGCAGCTATTATGCCAGATATTATCCTCTGGTTAAAATCGTAGGCAGCGGGAGGCATGCCAGAAATGGAAATGGAGGAACGGAACGAAGGTTGAGGCGTGCAAGAGAATTTGCTCGGTGGTAGAGGGGAAGTGTGTGTGTGTGCGTGCGCGTGCGTGTGTGTGTGCGTGCGCATGCGCATGGTTGGGGAGGTGGGAAGGGGCAGATGGGAGAGAGACACACAGAGAAGGAGACAGCCATGTTTTTTTCTGCTGTGACCAAATGTCTACGTGGGGGTGGGCGCGTAGACCACAGGGGCCACAATGACCCTCTCTGGGCCCCCATGCAGGGAGACGCCATTGCACCAGCTCTACTCGGCCTCCTTGAGCAAGCAGAAGCTGCAGGGCGCCCCCACCAGGAAGCCAGCCCTTCCCTTTGGAGACCTGCCCCCCGGGTTCCAGCATCTGCACACCCAGCTCCAGTACGAGTGCATCTCGCCTTTCTACCGCCGCCTGGGCAGCAGCCGCAGGACGTGCCTGCGGACCGGGAAGTGGAGTGGGCGAGCCCCGTCCTGCGTCCCCAGTGAGTCGGGCCTTGTCCGGGGGCGGGCGCGGCGTCCGGCTTCCGTGGCTGCTTGTGAAAAGCCATCGACCCAGTTGAAGACTTTTTGGGAAAGGGTCCTTGTCCGGTGGGCCTCCAGCTAATTCCCTAGCTTGGTTCTGTCTCATATTCCACAGTTGGAGCTTCCTTCCTTTGCCTTAAACTTCTAACTCGGGAGAAACTAACTCATTAGGTCTTTGATGAGTTTTTTTGGAGAGGGGCATTCTTCCTTGTGGATAATTCTTTATTTTTTATTTATTTTTTAGAAGATTTTATGTATTTATTTGAGAGAGAGAGAGTGCGTGCGCACATGCAGGGGAGAGGCAGAGGGAGAAGCAGGCTCCTCACTGAGCAGGGAGACCGTTGTGGGGCTCGATCCCAGGACCCCAAGATCATGACCTGAGCTGAAGGCATTTAACATTTAACCGACTGAGCCAGCCAGGCACCCCTCCTTGTGGATAACTCTTGTCATGTTCACTTGGAGGAAAGGGAGAGAACCATCATTAAGCACCAAGTAGGGGAGGGATTAACGATACCAGAAGGCTTCTACTTATGCCATCTTGGATACCCTGTCTGAGCCCGTTTTCATGCTTATCATCCCATGGTATTGAATAGGTAGTTATTGATTAGGTGATGAGGTATTAAGTAGCCATAAGATTATGGTGATGATTACTGAGGTAATACGTGAAAGTATCTGGAAAAGAGCCTGGCACATGCTAAATTCTACCTTCCCCACCCTCTTTGTCAAAGGAGAACAGTATGGCTTAATTCTTTGTGGTCAAGTTTGTAACGATAGTCATGATATTATGAGTCTGACTGTTTACATAGATCATCATCCAGTCTCGTTAAGAACCCTATGAGACAAATGTGATTACAAGACCCATTTTGCAGGCAAGAAGACTGAGGCTGTAAGAGATTTGGCAATTTGTCCAAAGTCCTATTGATAGAAAGTGCCTGGGATCCCAAGCCTTCCATCTTAACCCCAGACTTGATAGCCAACCATGTCAAGATGGTTGATTACTATTTAATGGGAAAAGGAAAACATCTTAGATGCTTAGTGGTCATCACACCCATGGGGCCCACCTTTCCAGATGTGTGTTCTCTTGGTTGAGCCACACATTCCCCTTTGTATGGGAAAGTCTGAATTTATCTGACTGAGCTGGTGCTTTCTCCACAGTCTGCGGGAAAACTGAGAACGTCACTGGTCCGAAGAGCCAGGGGCTGCGCTGGCCGTGGCAGGCGGCCATCTATAGAAGGGCCAGCGGGGTGCATGGTGGCAGCCTGCACAAGGGCACGTGGTTCTTGGTCTGCAGCGGCGCCCTGGTGAATGAGCGCACCGTGGTGGTGGCTGCCCACTGCGTAACTGACCTGGGGAGGGTCACCATGATCAAGACAGCAGACCTCAAAGTTGTCCTGGGGAAATTCTACCGGGATGATGACCGAGATGAGAAGACCATCCAGAGCTTGCGGGTGAGAGAGGGCTGTAACCTGGAAACCAGGTGTTGGCTCAGCAAACTCCAGGCACTGGGAGGGCAGTGGCTGTCAGTCCCGACACCTTGGCATGTTAGCTCCCAGCCCGGAGCCTGGCAGAGCCTGGCAGGGGGCAGGCGTCCAGTATTTCACATAGAGACTAGAAAGGAAAAAAGACTGCAGAGTCTTTTTCCTTTTGTTTTCAAAATAAGATTATAATAAATATCATCTATCACTGTGGTCATCAAAAGTTAATCACTTATTATGTTTAGGGCATTGTATGAGGTAGGCTTCGAGGACTTAGAAAGGTTTTATCCAAGATACTCCTAATCAATCTATAATATTCTTCTATCTCCCTCCCTCCCTCTCTTCCATCCACCTACCCACCCACCTCTCTATCTGTCCATCTGTCCATCCATCTGTCCATCTATCCATTCATTGTTGAGCTCCCACAGTATGCCATTCACAGGGAAGAGATACAGAACTGAATAAGGCATGGTCTTTGCCCTGAAGAATCCACAGGCTAGTGGAAGAGACAGACCAGCATATCATGATTAGTTTGACACAAGAGAAGCCCTGAGGAAATGTGCCCAAATACAGTTGAAGTAATAGAACGTGTACATAAAAATGTTAGAATGTATCACACATGTAAGCTCCTAGAGGCCCCCATCAAAGAGGGTGATCAGCAAGGGTTGGGACAATGAGCAAAGACTGTGGAAAAGTCTTGTGGAACATTCTGGGTGTGGCTCTGTCTTACTGGCTTCCCGATGAATGAGACGTTTACAGCGAGCCAGAGGTTGCAGTCTGGTAGCCTTTTAGGGGTTTGTGTCTGCGTAGTGCTAACATACATTTTTTTAACCAGTTATTTGCTAACATTTAAAAATCAGGAGGTTCAGATGCAGATCTGGAGTCTGTTCTCTGACAAAGTTAGAAAGCTGGCCCCCTCTTGGCCTGGCAGTGGTCACTGGAGCAGAGGGGCCACTCCCCACTTTAGAGTGGGGTAGGCACCACCGTCCTCTGCAGCCCCGTCTGCCACCCCACTTAGTTAACACCACCTGCCGGGCAACAGTGGGCATTTCACTTCGCAAGGCCCCAAAGAAAGCAGTTGTTTTCTATGACCCCTGAAGCAGAGTCTCTCCAAACCACTGCAGCTGTCTCCAAGACACTTTCCCCCGGTTATTTAGCCCCGGGGCTTGCCTGTTCTTATTCCCTGTGCAGTCATGGCTCAGCACTGCTGTCCGTCTCTTGCATTTATAGATTTCTGCAGTCATTCTGCATCCCAACTACGACCCCATCCTGCTGGACACGGACATCGCCATCCTGAAGCTCCTGGACAAGGCTCGCGTCAGCACCCGCGTCCAGCCCATCTGCCTCGCAGCCCCGCGGGACCTGAGCGCCTCCTTCCAGGAGTCCCGCATCACTGTGGCCGGCTGGAACGTGCTGGCAGACGCGAGAAGCCCTGGCTTCAAGAACGACACGCTGCGCTCGGGGGCGGTCAGGGTGGTGGACTCGCTGCTGTGTGAGGAGCAGCACGAAGAGCACGGCATCCCCGTGAGTGTCACGGACAACATGTTCTGTGCCAACCGGGACCCCGCCGCCCCCTCTGATATCTGCCCGGCAGAGACGGGGGGCATCGCTGCCGTGTCGTTCCCGGGACGGGCGTCCCCCGAGCCGCGCTGGCATCTGGTGGGGCTGGTCAGCTGGAGCTATGACAAGACCTGCAGCCACAGCCTCTCCACGGCCTTCAGCAGGGTCCTGCCTTTTAAAGACTGGATCGAGAGAAACATGAAGTGAGCCTCAGGCCCGTTGAGACGCTGTTCGGGCGCCCATCCCATCCGTACGTGTGTTGCACGAGGCCGTGTGGGCCTGAAGCTTGACTCTGCCTGTGAATTCGGCCGGCCCAGGGCTTCTGACTTCAGGATCGAAACTCAGTGGAGAGTGAGTAGAGCTCACCTTCGGGTCGGCCACTGCGTCCCTGGCTGTGGAGGCCATGTGGAAGATACCAGGGCTGCTTGCGAGAACCGAGTCCCCGCCAAAGAGACCATGCAAAGAGCAAAGCTTTGGTCCCCATTCCACCAGCCCGGTGACCTTGCCCATCTGCCCTGCAGTCAATGTCATGGCCAGCTCTGGCCGAGAGAGGCTTGGCCAAGAAGTCTGAGATTCATGAGGTCTCTTCCAAGACTCTGGCCAGACCACGTTCCAGAAAGCTGCGTGTGGGACAGCCCAGGACGGCAGGGCTTGGATGTGGCCTCGGCGTTTGTGTACATTGCCACAGTAAAGTGTGGTCCTTTTCTTTCTCAATCCCCTGTACGTCTTTTAATAAAACGAGGGTTGGCTTCTGAGCTACAGAACAAATGGACTGTGGCTCTGATTTCTGCACGCTGCTTCTCAGGGCAATGGCTTGGTGACAGCCCTTTAGAATAGCTCCTCAAGTTATTATTTCCAAACAATGAGTACGGCAAAGTTGATGCCATCTTTTCAATACCAGCCCCTGAATGTGCTGAGTTATGGGCTGGAGGAGGAGCGACATGGGGGGCCATCAGGTAAGGCACAAACAGAGGAAAATACCAAGGATTAGATGATTTCCAGTGTCCCCTCTGGTTCTCATGTCCTCGATCAAGCACAAAACTCAGCTTTGAACCTCCGTCAATCTTGATGACATGTTTTCATAGCTTCTGAATTGTCATCACCTCTTTACTCACACTAGATTGAGATATGCTTCCCTGTTTTCTGTAACTGATGGGATTTTCCTTTCAAGCCCCACCTGGCTCCCACTGGATAGTGGAGGGAAAAAAATGAATTCAATCCAGTCCCTGAAGCGATCTTTTCAGTAACATTCACTTTTGGGGGTGGGGGTTACTCACCCTTTTATCCTTTTTTCCCTACTCTCCTGGCCAGTCTCCTGCCCTCCCAGATGGTGCTGGGGAGGCTGGGGACCTCAAGCATGGGGACACACTAGGACTCCCGAGGGCCTGCTGGCTTTTTAGGTGTGTGTGGTGGGTCTTTCCCATTCCTGGCCGTTCCGCTGACATTGACCTCAGGTGCTATGGCTGTAACCACTGAAACTTGGGCCGTGTTCTCTCTGCTTCCCTGGGTCCCGGCAGTCCTCCTTGTTGGTGTGGGCTCCTCCTCACCCCTGGCTGACACTGGTACTCCTGAGATGTGGGGGTGACCCCCTTTGAGACCCTGCTTTGGGTCTCACTGCCCCATTGAGAGCCTTCTCGGCCAGCCATCCAGCCAGACTCTCCGTGACCTCCCCTTCCTACCGTGGGGGCTTTTCTGTACTTCATGAGGGCTGAGAGCCCAGGGTTGGGACAGGGAACCCTGGAAGGCATTCACCTCCTATACACCCAAACAGGAACATTACTCCTTCTCAACCTATTGGAGAGAATTTTGATCTCTGGGTCTTTAACCCCAACACAGGAGGTTAGGATACATTTGTCTTCCAAACTGCCTTACCAACTCTGTGTCTTTACATCGTCCCCAGAGCCAGAAGACAGTTTCTGGTACCTTATCTTTTTGTCAGGCTTTCTTGGGGCTTTCCATAATCTGTACCCCCCTCCTTTCTCCTGGCTTAATCTAAGAGCAATGTATTAGTTATCGACTTCTGAGTAACAAACATCTAATGCTTGTGGGTTAGAACAGGCAGTATTTATTTTCTCCGAGCTCCAGTGGGTCAGGAATTAGGGAACTGAGGTTGGCATGGGGTTGTAGTCATCTGAGGCCTTAACTGGGGCTGGAGCATTGGGTTCGACAAATACTGGGTTCGACCAGGTTGCTCGAAGGTTTTTTCCGTCTATTTTTTAAGCCTAGAAAACTTGGATCTTGAGAGGTACGGTGGAAATCTGAGCAAAGAGATCTAGATTCAAATTTTTGCTTTTCTTTCTTTTTTTTTTTTTTTGAAAGATTTTATTTATTTATTTTGACACAGAGAGAGAGAGAGAGAGAGCACAAGCAGGGGGAGTGGCAGGCAGAGGGAGAGGGAGAAGCAGACTCCCTGCTGAGCAGGGAGCCCGATGTGGGACTCGATCCCAGGGCACTGGGATCATGACCTGAGCCAAGGGCGGACGCTTACCCAACTGAGCCACCCAGGTGCCCCTAAATTTCTGCTTTTCAACTTCTTTTTCTAAGTGACCTTGGGCAAGTCACCTAACATCTCTACCTCAGTTTCACTAACTGTTAGGTTGACATAATAAAATCTGTCTTTTGTGGTAGCTGTGATGACCTAGTGAAATATCATGTGGAGCGCCAAGCCTAGCACAGGGCTCACAGCTGGTGCCTAGGGTACCTGGCAGGGACAGGGCTGTCCAGCTGGGCACAGATCCATAGAGCCTGCACCTGTGCTTCTGTGGGCACATCCCACGTGGGTGCGTGCGCGTGCACACCTTATTCTCTAACTCTGTCCTGACCCCCCACCCGGACCATCAGTGCCCTACTTTCTTGGCATCCCTACTCAGTGTCATTTTCCATCCTTGCCCCACCGTTCAGATTTGGTTCACATTTATGTCATTTCAGCTATGACTTTGATCCCTTCAGAAGCTGAATCCGGCCCCAAATCCTGGTGATCCTGCCTCATGGTACTTGGTTGATCATTTCCACCCCACCCCCCAGATCTTCCCATCCCAGCACTGCTCTCCTGGGCTACAAGCACCCAGCCACACTGACCTAAACCTCCAGGTCAGGACGAGAGTCAGACAGCAGCCTGTCCCTTGGCCCTATCTGGTGCCATAGGAGTGTTATCCATCTCTTTATGACATGGCCCTGACATCCTAGGATGGAGCTCTAAGGATGAGAGATCTCTTTCTCAGCTGGGAATCTGGAGTGGTCCACCAGTCAGGGTTTATTCTGAGAATCAGAACTTCTACGAATCCTATAGAATAAGGGATTATAATGACCACATACAATTGTGGGCAATGGTAGGGAAGCCTGTGGGAGGCTGTTGCCTTTGCATCTGGTGTTGAACCTGAAGTCAATAGGGCCAGAAAGCTGGATGGGAAGTTGGCAGAGCCAAGGACAAGCTGAGACCTCCGAGGATGAAGGGAAGCCCACATGTTCCCTTGCTGTCCCCAATCTCAATGACCTTCAGGAGAAGCTGACAGCCCTTGCATGTAGCTGTACACACACCTGATCCAGGACACTCAGAGAAGCCAGAAGAGGATTTCCAGCAGGTGCCAGAGGAGCTGTGGGCCCGGGTGCTGTCCCTCCCCAGCAAGGTGAGCTGGGGGATCAGTGACAATGTATATGAACTGTCACGGCGACTGGTGTGCCACCGACTTTCAGAGCATGGAGGTAGCTGCTCCACTCTCCTCTTCAAATCTCATGTAAATTTCTCTTGTGCCCGCTCTCCCCTGCAATCATGCAAGGAAGGGAACTCTGCACAGTTCCAGCTTCCCCTAAGTTGACCTAGAAAAAAACCATCGCAAGTCACGGAATATGAATGCCGGACCCATGTTTGTCAACTCAGAATGCGTCTGGGGGAAGCCTGAGAAGACTCCTGCTTCAGCCAGAAGAGTTTGGTTCTAATTCCTTTTACAGTAGTTCTTTAGTCTTTTATGCACGTGCAGCCCCCAACATCGAGTGTTCTTGAGGAGCTGGCCTGGCACTCGTAGCTAGGCTGTGGTGTTCTCATGTTGAAGGTCACTAATTTCACAAAATGCCAATATCGGTCAAGATCATCTGTGACTGTGATGGATCAAGACACCAACAAGACCACATCATCTTGTCTATGAACAGACAAAAGCAAGGTCACCATACAAACCACAAAAATACCAAATATTCCCTCCAGTTAATATGTGTGACCACTGCTTCTACCAATTACAGTTTAGCCTTGAGCTAGTCTTCTTTCCTTTTAGATAAGATTTATTAAGGTAGCCGTTATAGAATTTGCCTCCCCTTACTGATAGGACCCAATCCAGAACAAAGCCCCGCTTCCTTGAAACCTCCCCCAAATCACCTAATAGAAGCTCAAATCCTACACATTCTTTCTAATTCTATTTTGGTAATATACCCCACAGCTCCCTATGAACATTACTCTTTGAAATACACTCTCTGGTATTTCAGAGAGTAATTAAGTCTGACTTGCTTAACTGTTGGTGTGTTTCTGGCGGTCTTTGGCTGGAGGTCATTGGAAAAAAAAATGTATATACACATATATATACTTCTATGCATATAAGTAAGAGTCTTGCCTAAGTCATATAGATCTTACTTAAGTTTTATATACCCTATGATGACATTTACCTGATATGTAAAATGTAAGTAAAGTCTGTATGACTTAGGCAAGACTCTCACCTTCCCTAGGAGTGGCCAGGCTTACACATCAAGCGGACTGACTAGTAACTGATTAGTCAACTGACTAGTCAAGTCACACTGTTCTCTCACATAAACTCCAGCGGGGATTGGGACGAAGGGGCAATCCACACAGGCCAACATTTCCATTTAACTCGTCATTCACAGGGTAGTTAGCACTTCATCTGAGTCTTTGGAGTGGTGGATGGGAAGGAAGTAGGATATTATAAGTACAGAAAGAACTTGGCAAGTACCTAAGTTCAAGCTTGGAGAGGGATGGCCTGGAGAAGGGCCAATTATTTCCCAACACGAGCCCTTTATTACAGAGACGGGTGAGGCTGGCCAGCCAGGGCAAAAGGGCAGTCAAGGCGAAGTCAGCTGGTGGTGGATCGCAAATGCTAGTGTTAATAATTTGGCTTCTTATTGCCCATTGGCAAATATCAAGCTCACGGGATGTCTCCAGGAGGGAAAGGATAGAAGTGGAATCCTAGAAAGTCCCATCAGGCTGGTTGTACAGACAGAGGCAGTGGTTAGAAGACGCAGCCTGAGCTCAAACTCCAGCTCTCTCAAGTTGCACACTGTGACCTTGAGCGTGACGCTCCATCTCTCTCCTGCAGTTGCCTCCTCTGTAAATGGGAGTGACATGATATGAGGATAACGCGTACATGAATTCAGCATGTAAGACGGTGTCTGACCCATTGCACTCTGTCAATATCGGCCGATGTTATGGTTGTCGTTTTGTTGTTCTTCAAGAGCAGGAGATTAGAGATCTAGGAACCAGTTGGGAGAAAACTTACAAGGGTCCAAGAGGAGAAGAGAAGTCTTAGAATCCCAGCATGCGGAAATAAGTTTGATAATCTGCGGAGTGGGGTTGATTGCAGGAAAGGGTGGACAGAAATAAACGGGACCACAGGTTAGAAGAACCGAAAGGCTGAGAGCAAGGAGCAATGGGATTGTGTAAGTGGGAGGTGTCTGGACACATTTCTGAGACGAAGTTCTAGGTCTTACAGTGGTTTTTTCTACATTTCCCATCTGCATGTATGTATGTGTGTGTGGGGGGGGACAGAGTGGGATGGGGGGCTGGATTTATTAAAAGGGACCGGGCTCCGCTGGACAGGTAGGAAATGTGCAGCTATCCCACCAACCCCCTTCCAGCATCATACATGTTGTCCTCTGAAGTTATGGGTATGGGGTTTGAATATGAATCTTTATGGTTCTTTGGGATTTCAGAATTTTCATGCTGTCAAATTCGCCACCTACTCAAAACTTAATGGGCCTTCCATATTTACATCCTATATCGAATATTAGTCGATACAATTTCTTCCATCCTGAATTCAATAAAAAATTGTGAGTTCATTGATTTTCTACCTGCCTGTCATTCATTAATCCACAAAAATTAGTAGAGTGCTTACTATGTGCGAAGGACCGAGATACTAAAGGTGGACAAAACAGGCTCAGTGTTTGCCCTCAGTCATGTGATTTCAGAAATGAGAAATCATGGTAAGGACTAGGAAGGAAAATACGGCGTGCTGTAAGACTGTGTAGCAAGGGAAGCTGATCTAATCTAGAGGGTCAGGTCAAACTTGCCTCCCTGAGTTACCTACCAGCTGGAGAGTGGGGCCATAGAGAAGAGCATTCCAGATAGGGAGAAGAGCATGTGCAAAGGTGTTGAGAAGCAGGCCTCCTGGCAGGTTCGAGGAACTTCTAGAAACCAGGAAGGCTGCAGATCGGCAAGCATGAGGAGGACCACGGTATGGTATGAAGCTGGAGATGGAGTCCCATGGTCCCTTGCCACCCGGGAGGCTCGGGGGACGAGGTGAGCGGGCACGGCCGGGATCCCCCTGTCCGTGTCAAACCCCATGAATTCCTACATGTGCACTAGGAATTATTTGTGAGGTCATCAACCCATCCAGTGTAGCCTTTGGCTTGGACTTGGGGTTTTTCCACTGCACTTCTAACCTGGACAGGAAGACCTTGAGTGGCATTGCTCTGACACAATCACATATTGTTCTAATGGAGAATGATTGCAAATGGAGAGGAGATAAAAGAAGGCTGACAGCCAGTGCAAGATGCAAAGAAGGGAGACACTTAGCTTTGGGATTTTGCTCCTGCCTGCCATATATTTTTCTCCTTCTTTAGTATCCTGTGAAAATTTTGAGTGAAATACTTTGGATCCCTAGGGCTTGAGGAAGTTTATCTTTTCAGGGCTGTTGGAAAGACGAGAACATTTTGGAGTGGTTTAGTAGCAATTTGTGGTTTCTCTTTGCTTTTCTTGGCAGTAGGGCTTGCTTTCCCTGGCAGGGCCCTGCCCGGATGTGCGGTGGAGGCCCAGCATTTGAAGAAGACTGTCTCAATGGCTGAGTTTTTTAGGGCTCACTTCACGTTTGTATTCCAATTCACTGAGTGTTTATGCTGAGGCTTGTGGACTAGGTTGGAGGGAAAGTGTTGTCAACAAAGAAAAAAAAAAGTCAGTAGATAAAATTAGGGAATAGCTTTCTGGGGTGAAGAATAACATTAGAAATTGACATCTCAGAGGGGGAAAAAAAAACCAGGGTTGTGTTCCTGCATTTATGGTTTCTAGGAAAAGGTAATTCCAAACAAAAAAGAAAGAAAGGACTTCATTAACCCTATCTGCAAAGGGAAACAGGGTGTTGGAAATAAAACAACATCCACGTGCTAATAAATGAAACCTCCAAGTGAATTGGGATGCTTCTAATGTACGCATCTTATGCAAAGGCATAATTCAGCCTTTGATTAAAAAAAAA
Source organism: Phoca vitulina (assembly GCF_004348235.1). NCBI lineage: Eukaryota > Metazoa > Chordata > Mammalia > Carnivora > Phocidae > Phoca > Phoca vitulina. Next base: position 14,443,009 of record NW_022589719.1, on the reverse strand, counting down.
GATTTCTGAATCTATAATCTCAATTTAGAAGTAAATTACCTGGTTGCTAACTCTCGTTCTCTTAATAAGGAAAATAACTTTATAAGAAAGATACTTTTGGGATTTGGTACAAAGCCTCTCTTAGAATAATCATATAATTTCATAAAGAAGCAAATAGAGAATAGAGAACAAATCCCATCATTGGATTTTCTGAGGTCACGAGAGCCTGACTTGGGTCCTTAATTGAGTCCTTTGGCCAAATCATTTCGCATTTAACCACAGTGAGCTGGTGTCAAGTGGAGAAATCACCCCGAAGATAAACAGTTTTTGCTCCACCCTTAGCCCAGCAGAAAGATGTCACTATGGAATATTGTAAAATGTCCCAGCGGAACAAAGGGAAAGATGCATAACTGGCATTCTTTGCCATGATTAGAAGAAATGGCGGGGGGGGGGGGGGGGGTAGAAATTAAAACACCAGCAATCACTCTCAAAAAATACTTCCGACTTTATATAGGATCAAGCTGCTAAAAAACAGACAGTCATTCTAATTCAGATTTTTATAGTTTTTATGGTGGGCGTAAAGAATTTGTGCCAACCCTGACATTTAGCCTCAAGCCATGTCGTACGTAGTACGTAGTGGAAGATGCTGACATACAGGAATGATATACCAAGAACTCACAGTTCATTTTTCCCCATTGTCTCCTTTCTTCTTTCATCTGTACTAAGAACATGGAATGAAGTCACACTCTTCCCATTAGAATTCATCGGGACATAAGTGTAGCTAACAAACATTTTCGTCTTCCCGAGCTTTCTACTTAATGAGATGGTTTCTGCCTCAAGAATGGATTATATTTAGACCAAATTCTCAGTCTGAATTGAGATTTCTATGAAGTAACATCTCTTTCTCATCAGCGTAGAGAGTAAGTAAAAATAGAACTCCCTCCTCTTCTGCTAATGTGTGTTAACAAGAGTGAATAAACTCAACGTGCGTCTTACTGCTCCAGATACCGGGGAGATGGATGATTTCCTTTATTCTCTCCTCAGTGACCACAGTGGGACAAACAGAATCGCAGGCAAGGCTCATCTGTCACTATACTGTGTCGCTGGATCCGAAGGGTCACCACTATTCACCACCTTTGAGTGATGAGAGCGGCCGCAACCAGGAGGCTGACATTATAAAGATGATGGTGGCTTCACCGTGTGCCAGGAACGGTGTGAAGTGCTTTATGTGAGGTTACCTCGCTGGGTTCTCATCCAAGCCCAGTGGGCGGGGGGGTTCATTACCACCCCATTGGTGTCCAGAGGGTTAAGTGACCTACTCAAGCTCATTCAAGATGGCAAGAGGATTGATGAGCTCAACTTGAAACTCACTGCTCCAAATACAGATGAGTGGTTCCCAGGTCAGTCTGATTCTGAAGCCTATGCTCCCGCTCCTGCTGTGACCCCCTCCGCACTTCTTGTTTTAGAGAGAAAGAGAGAGAGCAAGCAGGGGGAGGGGCAGAAGGAGAAGGAGAGCGAGAATCTTAAGCGGGCTCCGAGTTCAGTGCAAAGCCTGACACGGGGCTCAATCTCATGACCCCGAGATCATGACCTGCGTCAACACATCAAGAGTCAGACACTTAACGGACTGAGCCCCTCAGGCGCCCCCACCTCAGCATTCTTAATACACTGACCTGGGGCATTCTCTGCCATGCGAAAATTCTCCTCCTACCGGTTACCTCCCTAAGCCCCCCTCTCTTTCCAAAACCTTTTCATTTTCCATGTCGTGTCAGGCTTCTCCAGTTTCTCTCTCTAATGCTCTTGGCTTCGGGGACAACGCTGTTGAGGATACTCTCATTCTTCTAAAATAGGAGCATTATACAATAATTTTCATTCATCCTAAAAATAGCTCACTTATTTGAAAAATTAGCATACCCACATTAATTGTCTGGATGAAAGGGCCTCCAATATCCCCTCTATTTTATATATATTTAAAAAAAAAAGAAACCTAACGTTTGGGTCACCTGGGTGGCTCGGTCTGACTCTTGATTTCTCTGACTCTTGGTTTGGCTCAGGTCATGATCTCAGGGTTGTGAGACTGAGCCTGGTGTTGGGCTCTGCACTGAGCGTGGAGCCTGCTTAGGATTTGCACACTTTCCCTCTCCCTTCTCCTCTGCCCCCTCTTCGCTACATTCGCGTTCTCTCTCTCTCTTTAAAATAAATAAATAAAACCTTAAAAAAAAACACACACACCTAGCCTAAAGGGGTCTAGTCTTGTAGTCTTAATTATCAGGCCAAAGCTTTATTCTTTTAAAATTTTTTACAAAGATTTATTTATGTATTTACTTGAGAGAGGGAGAGGGAGCATGAGCAGGGGGTGGGGCAGAGGGAGAGGGAGAGGGACAGGCAAACTTCCCACTGTGCCTGGAGCCCGGAGCCCTACATAACACGGGGCTTCATCCCAGGACCCCGAGATCATGATCTGAGCCAAAGTCAGACACTTAACTGACTGAGCCACCAAGGCACCCCAATTATCAGGCCAAAGTTTTAAAAGACAGATCCAGATGTGCAGCTTATGATTCCTTGGCTATTTAGGAAGGTGTGGGGCAGACAGTGTGTTCATTTAGTGTGTGACATCTGCTTTATAGACATAATTTTTGCAGCTGCAAGAATGGTTTCCATTTCATAGATGAGGGAGTTTCATCTCCAAGGGATGAGGTGGCCCACTCAGTGCCACGTGGGGAGGAGCTGGGCTTTGACGCACAGGCCTGCTCGACTCAGCACCCACACGTGCTGCACCAGAACAAACTGCACGGAACCTGAAAACACAGATTTGTTCGCTGGGTGGTTCTGACTTCGCAAAGAACCACAGCAGTGTATTTCTCACCTAATGAGCTGATGGTGGGGGGGTTTCTCATTCCTAAATTCTAGGGAACATCAATAATCTTTAAGAGCATGTCTGATGAACTGGTTATTGCATACAGGGGACAAAAGTCAAATTTAGATTTCTCAGACATTACTAAATGGCAGTCCCTTTTGGAGGGGGCAACCCCTGGGTCACTTGACTGCCATTTCTCTCTCTAGGTCACTTTCTTCTGATAAACTTTGAACATTGAAACATTTCTCCTCTGTTGTCATCATGAGAGGGAATGGGCTTATTTACAGCCTTTTATGGGAAAATGGTGTAGGACTTTTTTTTTTTTCTTTTCTATATTAGGAATCTCCCCCACCCCTCACCCTACACTGAGATGCAGTAACCAATCTCAAGCAATCTGAAAGAGAACCAAGACAGGAAATGCATCCCTTAGAAGAGCATAATAGGAGAAGGGAGAGTCTTTATCCCTCCCTGTGGTGCAACTAAGCTCCACTAATGATATAATGATTGCAGAAGAATGTTGAAAATTATCAAAGTTAGGACTGGAACCTTTGAGGCCATCTGGGGACTCTTCTAGCTAAAGGTGTAGCTGAGTCTTCTTTGCTGGAAGATCCTCTGGGTGGGGAGGTCCCTGCATGTCAAGGCGGCAGCCTGTTCCAATAACGATGGCGTTGTTATTACAGTGAGAGGTTAAAAGCGAGGTTCTGCAGGAAGATTGCCACACTCGCATCCCAGCTCCACCCCAGCTTCATCCATTGGCCCTGGAGTTCCATCCTCCACTTTTCTCCGTCCTGCTATCCTCCCCAGGGAGGTCAGGCTGCAAGGACTGGGCCTGAGATGCTTCAGTGTGTTTTCAGGCTTCCAGCTTTGGCCAATAGGGAGCCCCAGAGGGGAGAGAAGAACAGGAGGGAAGTGGGATCAGGTTAGTTATTCGCGGGTCCCCTTCCAGCAGGTGGCTGTGGCAGCAAAGGTCTCTGGTCCTGTTCTGCATATGGCCCTCACCTCTAGGTTCCAGTCACCTCCCTTCAGGACTAGGGCAGGTAATAGTGCTCTACTTCTACCAGCCCAGGGGGTCTGCACTATCCCTTGGAGTTTTCCTACACCCTTCTCATATCCTTCTAAATAGTTCCTTGATTCAACTCTGTACAATTTGCTTAATTTGAATACGCCATCTTTTTCTGGCTAGCACCTTGACTGATATGACCACTCACTATCTATGTAACATTGGGCAAATTCCTTAATCTCTGTTGCCCTCAGTTTTCTCCTCTGTAAAATGGAGTTAATAATAATAATATCTTCTGTAGAAGGTCATTTAAAGGATCAAATGAGGTTATACATAGTACGGTACTTTGAAGATACAGCAAGGACTCGGTGAGCGTTAGGGTAATACCATGAATACTATGCAGTTCCTAGACACTACCTTGATTCAACTGTGGTAAGTCACTTCTCATAGTTGGGTTAGACCTTAAGTAAACAATCGATAAGGCAAAAGAAACAAAATCTCTTGTGGCAAAAATTAACTTTTCAAGTCTTTTAGTCACCTATCAGAGTACGGTACAGTGTATTTTTTTTGTGTGTTCAGTCCTGCAGAGTAGTTCTTATTTACGTTATATTTGAGAACCCTCAAGCTAGATCCGAGAAAGAAAAAATGTATGTGCAAACCCCAGAGCCTCCCATGCCTTCTGCTTTGGCCATAAGCGTGGAATCCCTAGAGGAGACAGAGATGCTAGAAAATTCAAAAACATTCCTGCTAGCTTGTAGGGTTGACCTTTTCCTGTTCTGTCAGGTCTCTGTCAACTTCATGCTGCTGGCTAGGAGACTTGCAGTTTGTTGTGAGGATAGAGGAATTTAGGGGATCATATTTTAGGTGGCTTAGCAGAGGCTAGGTTTTCAAGTGGGCTCAGTGGTACACCACGCACACCGCTGCTCCCATGTGTGGAGGTTGACCCTTTATTGAGCACTCAAGATGTGCCAAGCTTAGCGCGAAGCATTTCCCACATATTATCCCATTTAATTTCACGACAATCCTGAGGTGGGTATTATTATGTCCTCCAGCTTTTAGATGGGGAAGCTGGGAACCTAAAGTGCCCAGCCTAAGGTAACATAAGAGTCTAATATGGGTTCAGGGCAGTATTTAATGCAGGTCTGCCTGACCCATAGCTGAGTTCTCATCTAGCACTGAGGCTGTGTGGTAGAGTGGCTCATCCTCAGTATTCCCTGCATGTGCAACCTAAGAAGAGAGCTCTGTGTTTGCCTGATAGATTTTTTAGTTCCCTGTATGTGAAGAGAGGAGGGTCAACCTTGTATCATGTCTTTCCAAAGGCTAAAACACCAATTAATTCCAACTACTTCTGGGCGCCATTTTGTTGAACCATCTCTAGTCCAGTGGCTATAGTAGAGTCGATCACCTGGGCACGTTTTTTAAAAATACCAATTAAGGCCTCACCACAGGCTGATGGAACCCAAATCTCTGGCAGGTGGCCTGGGTGTGGTTATTTTCTAAAGAGCTCTCTCAGTGCATTCTAATGAGTGGCCAGTGTTGAAAAGCCCAGCTCCAGTTTGCTTTAAAGATGAAGACCTGGTGGGAATGTTGGGAGGGGCTCTCCAGTGTGAGAAAAGAGGGTTTGTTCCTCCTAGCTAATGGTTATTATCCAGAATTATCTGTGGTATATTCCACATGATTTAATAGGCCTTGTCTCCAAGAACAGCTGAATGCAAATGTGTCTCAAGTGTAGGGTGGGATGTTAGGGTTCCCAAACATGGTCACTTATAGAGAAGGTGGAACCACTTTTCCCATGTAATCTGGCCATGCTTGATTATTCACGTGCATTCTCTTAGGTTCTGAACACTGAAAACACACGAGAGTGGATTTTTAAGTTTATTTTTATTGAGATATAATTGACATATAACACTGTTGAAGTTTAAGGTGCACACCGTGTTGATTTGATACACTTGTATATTGCAAAATGATTACCGCTGTAGCGTTAGCTAGCACCTCTCTCATGTCACATAATTATCATTTCTTTTTTTGTGGTGGAAATAATTTATACTTAGTCTCTGAGCAACTTTGAATTTATAATACAGTATTGTTGTCTATCATCACTTTGCTGTGCATTAGATCTCAGGTTATTTACCTACTGGTTGTAAGTTTGTACCCTTAAATAACATCTTCCTGATTCCCTCACCCATTAGCCCCTGGTAACCACCATTCTACTCTGTTTTTAGAGTTCTGCTTTTTTTTTTTTTAAGATTTTATTTATTTGTCAGAGAGAGAGAGAGAGCACAAGCAGGGGGAGCGGCAGGCAGAGGCAGAAGCAGGCTCCCCACCGAGCAGGGAGCCCGATGCAGGGCTTGATCCCAGGACCCTGGGATCATGACCTAAGCCGAAGGCAGACGCTTAACCAGCTGAGCCACCGAGGCCCCCCTGAGTTCTGCTTTTTTAGATTCCACATATAAATTATACTATACAGTATTTGTCTTTCTATGTCTGACTTGTCTCACTTTGCGCAATGCTCTAAGAGTACTTTTTTTTTAAATTTTTTTATTGTTATGTTAATCCCCATACATTACATCATTAGTTTTAGATATAGTGTTCCATGATTCATTGCATAACACCCAGTGCTCCATGCAGAACGTGCCCTCCTCAATACCCATCACCAGGCTAACCCATCTTCCCAACCCCCTCCCCTCTAGAACCCTCAGTTTGTTTTTCAGAGTCCATTGTCTCTCATGGTTCTTCTCCCCCTCCGATTTCCCCCCCTTCATTCTTCCCCTCCTGCTACATCTAAGAGTACTTTTTTAATTGGATGGTTTTAAAAAGTGAAAACAACTCCATCCCCTTTCCTCTGTCCTTCTATTTAGTCTGTGTTTTACACTGCCAGGTGCCTTGCTCTTGGCAGTGAGTGCTAATGAATGGTGCCGCTCGGCCCCACGCCTGTGTGCAGACACTGAGGGATTACAATGGAGGAGTTCATTCACACTCATCTTAAGAGGGGTGCTGGAGGGCTGCTGGGATCATTAATATCTAGGCCTGGGATAGATTCCCATGGCTTTGTTCTCTAGCTGCCACCTCAGCAGAAAAGGAAGTAAAATCCCTAAATTGTAAAGAGAAAACAAGACTATAAATGTCCCAAACCTGATAATTTTAGATACAAAACCCTTGGTAGGGTTAAAGAGAAGGCAGGGTCAATCATAACACGAAGGCGCAAGAAAGTAGTTCTTCACCTGCAAATTATTATTATTTTTTTCACCTGCAAATTATTTTTAAACACATGTACCAGATTGCCTTAATTGAATACAGATCAGTACATTAATTAAATAACTGCAATTTTAAAAAGAAAACGCAAAATTAGAAGGGTTGTTAAGTAAAGGGTCCTAGGCTGATGAAGATGTAGATCTGGTTGATCTGATGGGGCAGACAGGAAGAGAGGAGAGCAGAGGGAAAGGGAGACATGGAGCAAGCTATGGACTGAGGAAGATGTTTGGACTCAGATATTGGGAAGGGGGTTGAAGGGAGGAGGTGAGCAGAGATTCACTTATTTATTTAACTTCTATTTAGTTCTTTTCTCCTCTTCGTGGTATTTCTCTTATCTGCCTATTCATCCTTGGATATTGTGCTCAAGAAACCATCTTCTGGAGACCCTTAGATTTAAGGGAACAATCTTGGAGGGTTTACAGGGTGCCAGACTTTAAAGCGCTTTGCATATCTTTTACATTTCATTTCCTTCTCTTAGCACTGGGAGGTTGGGAATGTTACTCCCATGCAGCCTATGGGATGAGGCAAAGTTGAGGAAGTTGCCGATTACTCCCCTGGCAGGCGGTGACGGACCCAAGCTCTGGCGTAGCAGTGCCTGGCAGGCAACTACACAGCGGTCCCTGTGGGACTGCGCTCCCCCGGCACGGTCCCCGGGATGCACTCCTAGAGATTCCAGGTTCTCGGCGCACTGTGCGTTACATCTCCAGGTTATTTACCTACTGGTTGCAAGTTTGTACCCTTAAATAACATCTTCCTGATTCCCTCACCCATTAGCCAGCCGCACTCGGCGTCTGACAAGGGTCCGCACAGCCCCAGGACTGCAGAGTACCTCCCCAGGACAGAAAACTGGGGAGACATGGAGGCGCGGACACTGCTGGGGTTCTGGGGTCCCGTGACCCCGCCCGGAGGAGCCTGGCAGGTTCCTAGCGACAAGCTAAGCACCGCTGACATCTCCCGGGAGCGCTTACACGTTGCAAATCTGTCAAGAGAGCGGGTTTAATTCTCAATGCGGCCCCGCAAAGGGGATTATTTTTGGTCCCATTTTCCAGACGAAGAAAAGTGAAGTTTCCCCTCCCCGACAGTCACAGCGTGCGGCAGGTGCTGGAGCTGTAGGTGTCTGCTGCGTCCCAAAGATAATAAAATCTGCACGGATTTCGTCATTATTATGCAAAGCCGGCGGGGAGGCTCCGACCCTCCCCTGCCCGAGCCCATCTGTCTTCCGTGCGCCGCCCCCGGGGCTCAGAAGCCGAAGGCGAGCGGGAGTGGGTGGAGACGCGTCCCCCGCCGCTAGCTGGGCAGTCTCCCCGCGCCTTGCCAGCCAGCGCCCCCGAGGCCAACCTCCCAAAGCTTAAAAAAAACACGGCCTCCCCAGCACCCCGCCCGCCGGCCGCCCCCCGGGAGCTGCATTAATATTAATCCCGATGAATAATTGAAGGCCAGAGATTTATTCGGGCCGCGGCGGGGGAGGGCGCGCAGCTGGGTTCGGCTGGGCCCGGCACCCGGGACGCGGGAGGATGGGGTGGGTGTGTCGCCCGCGAGGGGGAGCTTGCGGGTGAGCCTGCGGGTGAGCGCGGCGCCGGAGCGCGTGTGCCAAGGAGCGAGGGGGAGCGCCGGGGGCTGCTGAGCGAGGCGAGGACGGAGGGGCATCCCAGGTCTCCGGGCCCTGGCCTGCGCTTCGCCGGGCGCGGGGTGACCCGGGGCCACGCGGGCTTGAGGGGGAACAATAGCGACTCCTTAGATCCTCTGGGTTCCTGCCACCGGCTGCCCAGGCCTTCCCGGCGACCAGCGGGGCCTCCTTTCTTATTTGGCTAATTTATGGCGAGAGGCCGGGGTGGGGAGGGTGTGTGTGTGTGGGGGGGGGAGGCACGGCAGAGGAGGGACCGCGTCTGGGGACGGGGGGCGAGGGGGCGGCAGTTAAAGGAGTCTCCCGAGGCGGCGGCGCGGGTGATGTCAGCTCTCGACGAAAATAGAGAGGGATCGCCTGCAAATCCCCAGCTGCGGCGGGGCTAAACCTCGCAATCCCTCCCCGGCGGCGCCGAGCCAGGGCGCAGCGGCCCGCCACCGCGTCCCCCGGCGCGCACACACCCGCACACGCGCGCACGCACGCACACACTCCCCTGCACCCCCGCGGCACCCCCCCTCCCCGGCCTCCCCCGCCGCCCGCCAGCAGCCCGCGCCCGGCCCCTCGCCGCGCATCGAGCCCCGCAGCACACGCAGGTGGCGGCGGCGGCCCGGCGGCCCGGGGGCGGCGCTGGCTGGCGGAGGCCACCCCCAGCCCCCCGAGCGCCCCGCCGAGCGCCGGCGAGGCGGGACGCGCGCGGAGGAGAGCCGAGCCGCGGCTTAGCGCCGGCCCGAGCCTCCCGCGCGGGCTGAGGCACTAAAGGGCTTACCCGGGAGGGGGGTGGGAGGCGGGGAGACGCTCCCCCTTAAATAGCGCGCTCCGCCACTCGCCGGCGCTCCCGCCGCGCCCGCTCGCCCCGCGCCCGCCGCCGCCGGACCGCGCCGAAGAGGAGGGGGCGTTCCCCAGACCATGGCATCCACCGAAGGGTGAGGGGGCTTTTCTGCGGACCCGCGGGGGAGCGGGCGCGCGCGGGGGAGGGGGGGTGGCCCCTCATCCGGGATGGGGACCCGGAGACGTCGGCGCCGGGCCTCGGAGACGGTGGTGGCGGAGCGATGGCTTGGCTGGGGGTGTGGGATGGTGGGGAGGGGATTGGTTTTCCGTGGCGAAGCTAGCTGCTTAACCCTTTGAAGATGCGGGGGACGGACGACGGTTTTATTTGAATGAAAAGGGTACGGTGGAGGTGTGAAGAAGAGTCCGACGAGAGAACGCTCTAGAGGTTACTTTTTGAGATTGGGCACGGTGTGAGCGGCAGACATTGCCCGGGGAAGCAGCGCTTGGAGCCAGGCGCGGGCTGGAAGGTGGGGACCGGCCCGGAATGAATGAGCCGGGACCGGCGGCGCGAGGACTTGAATGTCAGCTTTGCAGAGTCGCGGGGGAGAAGCCCGGCCTGCACAGATCGCACCTTGCCCTTGGATGGTGGAATCTCCCTGGCCCGCTCTAAGGACGAGTGGAAGAGATTTGGGTACTTCCCGGGAAGAGGCGGGAAAAGAAGTGATTTGGGGCAGGGACAGGAGTCCCCCGATGCCAGCGGGTGAAGCGCTGGCTTCCCCATTCTGCCTGGGGCCGTGGAGTCCTCTCCTGCCTCATGAGGAGCAGTTGGAGGGAGAATGTTCCCAGAGGCAAATGACTGCTGCATTTAGCAGGAGGGAGATGGGGCTGCAAGGGGCAAAAGGATCCTTTGAATACTCACACCTCAAAGGAAGGGTCTAGAACAAGGTCCCTGGATGAGTATCTCCCAGGAAACTTCTGGCTTGGTAGAACCCAAAATAGGGATAAAAGGACTAGTTGGGGAGGTCAGCTCTTTGGTTAATTCACAAAATTGCACTGGCCACTTGCAAGAGATCACTGCATCCAAGTTGCGTGGAAAGCAGTTCCTCTGGGCACTGGTGAAGAATCCTTAGTGCCGCCACTTAACATAATTTCTCTCTAAGACATTTTACCAACGCCACAGGCTTGTTTTTTGGGAAAGACTCTCTAAGTAGGAGTAAAGAACTTGTTCCAAAGTCAGATCTTTAGATTCCAACCTCCAGCAAAAGGAAGGTATTTCCAAAACCATCTCTCTGTGTTCAGGAGAAGGAACTCATCCCTTTTCTGTCCCCGGGACTCCTTCTGAAGGAGTCTGGCACCTTGCGGTAGCATGAGATTTCTTCTCTCTTTTCATTCTAACATTTCAGCAGTGTGGACTTTTTTTGATGATTATTTCTCCAAAAAAAGATACTCCAGAAAGACACGTGTGTACAAAGAAGGTGGCACATTGTGCTGAAACAGAGATCTAGAGTTAAATATTAAGAGCCCATATGGCTCAATCTCAGAGCCTTTCCCTGCTGAATCAGTCTTTCGTACGGGAAAAGATATAAAGGCATTTCTGGCTGCCTTCATGGCCCTTCTAGGCTTACCCCTGCGTGTAAAGGCTAGGTTCAAAAACATCTGTGAAAGAGGTGGATAATGGTTGTTTTTCAAATCCTGCACCCAACTCACTCCTTATTTTGAGAGCCAGAGAGGGAAGGGAAAGGTTAAGGCAATAACAAAGACCCCCAAAGGTGTGTATCTCACCTCTGCTCTAAATGAGAGCTGTGAAATGATTTGACATTAAATACAGAGAAGTGATTTTCAGTATTTTTAAGATTCACAGTCAATTAATGCAGTATCTGTGCATAGTTAAGAAAAGATGGGTCAAAAAACCCCCTTGTATTTAGGAGATGAAAGACCTGAAAAAAATTGAAAGGCTGGGAAACATATAGCAAAATCTATGACCCATTATCATGTAAGAGTAGTAACTGATAAGCAGGTGACTTTTTCAGAAGCCTTGGTCTTGCTCCGTCTGTTCTGTTCTTCCATCTTTTCTTCCAGGACCATTTACCCGAGTACTTGGGTCGCCCTCACATAGAAGGAGCTCTACAGGGATACAAACACATACATAGTCTGAGAGCTGGCTTTTAGAGGGTCGGCTCCAATCGAAGACTTTGATTAGTAAATTGTTCCTGTGGTTTGGTGAGATTCTCTTGCCTCTTCTGACATCTTTGATTGATGTGCCTTATAAACAGAAGTTCACGGAGAATCCTCAGGCCAGTTGCCTTTGTTGGCTTTTGCTTTCTACCGATGTTGAAGCTGTTTCTTTGAAACACAAACACATTGCTGAGAAGGAAGCAAAAATAGCAATACAGTTATGTTTTCAATACCTGTATTTTCAGTTCAACTCTGTTTGATCGAGAATGTTTGAGACATGGGAGAGTATGGTAAACTGGCCGTTCTGGTTACCATTCCTTTGGTGATATAGTTACTGTCAAATACATATGCCGATTACCAATTAGAAGCAACAGTGACATCTTATGTTTGTTTAGCATCCTACTTGCAAAGCTTATTGGTGTATATCATCACATTTGATTCTTTCAATGTCTGTGAAGTAGGTGGCCCAATGAAAATGGGCTTTAAGAATAAAATGGTATAAAATGTACTGTCATCTTTCCAGGAAGATTCCAGGACTTGGCAGAACTTTGGGGTTACCACCTGGAAATGTCAGTTATCATCGAAGAGTGTACTAGGCGTGTCTAGTGCAGAAGATTACTGGCTTTCTCTCAAACCTTTGGCATATACACCCTGCAAACTGCCTTTTGGAATCTTCTTGTGATCAGCCTCTGCACTCGTCGGTCTTTGCCTTCACAAAGTATACTCAAAGGCGGTTTGGTTATTTGAGGTTTCTGATTATTTGCAGCCGGGATTATTAGTATCCATAAAAGCCAACAGTGGACTCTTTGATAGTTCCCAGGCCCCAAGAGGTATTTTCTTGCAAAGCAATGTCTAATTAGATAGTTGAGCACTCTTTTTTTTTCTGGCTCCCCAGACATGGCTAGAGTTATGGTTTTAGGTCCCTGACCCAAATTGGAAAGAGATTATAAGTAGTTGGTGGCAGACAGGCTAGGGTCAATTATGGACTGAGTTATATTGGAGTGCCTAGATGTTGTGGAGGTGGACATTTTAGAAATACGTTCTGGGGGGTGAAAGACTGCTAAGTCTCCCTGTTTGTCAGGAACCCGCAGCGATCTGTCTTCTGATCAGTTCCCAGGAGCCAAGGGGTCAGGGTGAAAGCCAACCACAAGGGCTTGGGTTTCAGTTTGACTAAGGAAGCAAATGAAACAGAAAACTGCTGACAGCAGAAAAACCCTGGCAAGGGAGACCTCTGGATTTATTATTTCAAGCAAACAAAAGCAAAACATAACGATTGCCATCTCCCTCCTCCCCTCGGGAATGAGGCTGAGGTCAGTGGGAGGAAGAGCTCATGGAGTGGACTTATTGGAAAGCAAGTGGAGGGCATGGGGTTTGGGGCCCAGAGGGGTTTGCATATTGCATGCCTCAGGCTTTGCTGCTGTTTTCATTTCTCCTTTAGAAGAATATAAAAATCAGCCTCCTTGGGTAAAAGAGATAATAATGGAATTATGAAAAAGCCATTTCATGTTTACTAAGACAGCCTCTTGTGAGGGACTGAAAGCTCAATTCTAACAAGAAACAATTTCTAAATCCAAACGAAACTGCATTTCCACCAAACGAAGTAGAAGAGCCAGGGTGTTAAAAAACCAAAAGACAGGTCTGCCCATCAGTATCAATGGCCGCTTCTTTTGCACTTTTATACAACACGATTAGGTGATGTCTCCTTTCGCTTCAAATTTAAGGAAATTGTTAGACAAGGAAAAGTGCCTAAGAGGTAGCGCTTTGGCTGCAGAAACCAGCAATATTTAACAGCTACGAGTGAAATTTCCGGGTCATTGTGCCATAAATCCTAGAGATCTAGGATTGCAAAGCTTTTCACAGTTTGAAGCTCAACACAGGTTGATTTCAATGTAAATTCCCCGGTCCCCACCCTCCTTTAAGACTGTATTACCAATGCCCAGATGTCTGGTTTTCCCCCATTTAAAGGCAAACGAAATTGTTTTCCATGCTGATTTTTCCCCCAAGGGACTGGCTAGTCTCTGGACCTAACTGAATCTACTCTTCATGTCAATGACCTGCGATGATTATTTTAATCAAATAAGACACCAATAATTTAAAACCTTCTAGCAATAGTAGACAGGAGTATCCCTCTCTAGATAAAATTCTAGTTTTGCTTGTGTTTTAAGAACTTGTCCTTGAAGTCTGAAAAAAAGAAATCGAACAAATGACATATACCGCTTTGCTTGCAGACTTGTCTATTTGCTCTTAACAGCTTGTTGGGGGCAAGCAGAATGTTTCATAGCAAGGGTTTTAGAATCCAGATTACGGCAAATCTCTTTATTTACCAGATCCTGTACTTGCTGTCTCCTCCCTCTGCCCGCCCCTCACCCCTTAACGCACCAAGTGCCAAGTCCTTGGGATGAATTCATTAAAGGAGTGCTTAAAAATACCTCATTGCTCCCATTTCCACGTGCTCCATCATTGATTGGAGGCAGATGGGCCGCATATTTGTCAGCAGAGTAGAAAAGGACTAGCATCTCGTTATAAATCTGTCTGGTTGGCTTCAAGTGATGGCAGAAGAGACAATGGGCCAGCCGAATCAAAGGCAAATGGAAAAAGGGAAGATCCTCAAACTTTTAAAAAGGATAACTCATTTTCTTAGTGCTTTGCTTTTTTTTCCCCCCCCAAATGGTTGTTTTTCAACAGTGTTGCTATTTATTTACTTATCTTTCACCGATGTATCTATTTAATTTTCCATGTAGATAAGCAGGTACAACGGCTGTCGGCTGAACCGTCTGGTATTTTTGGCAATCTTGGTAGCTACTTTGGATGATAGACTCATTGAGCAAGGATTGTCCTTTAAAGATGGGATGAACTCTGTTTTAGTGGCTGGACTTGGTCTGTGTCAATCCTGGTTCCTAGGATGCATGATGGTTCATGTTAAAGACCTTGAGTGAAGTCCCTGGAGACAAGGAGGGAGATGTTTCCCCTCCCACACACCCCTGTAGTGTTAGAGGCTTCGTTTAAATCACCAAGAGTACTTTCTTCTGTTACATTTGGTCAGAGGGGCCATCTGTTACTCGCCCTTCGTCATCTGGCACGGGACCGTCTCTCGTGTGCTCCTGCCATGGCGGGTTCCCAGGCGCTGTGCTCTCAGGATCACAGGGCTGGTGGGAAGGTTGGAAGTGGGTCTGAGGCTCGTCTGCATCCCAAGCATTGCTCTTCCCACAGCACTAGCCATGAGGTACTGGATCACTGCAGATGGTATGTGGCCCCCAGACAAGTATGTTCTTGGCTTATGCAGGATTTTGAAAATGTTAGAATTATTTGCTTATAAAACCTCTTTCGCCTAAAAAAGGAATCCTGATTCTGGCTTCTGGCAAACATTGGGAAATCTGATGGCAAATGATCTGTCCTTTTGTGTTGGTACAATTTATTGAGTGATTACACCCCTGCGTTGTTTTAAGCACTTTATATGTATTAATTTATTCAGTCTCCACTGCAATGTGATGCACAAGACCTAGTATCATCCCCATTTTAGAGGTATGGAAATTGAGGCATAGAGAGATTAAGGAACTTGCCCAAGGTTTCACAGTTAGTGGCAAAGACAAGCTGTAAATCCAGGCAGCCAGGCTCTGGCAGTCTGGGCCCTAGCCGTTAGAGGACACTGCTTAGTCCCGCTGGGGCCAAGTGGCTTTTTCCTGAGATAGGGCATGTGGCTTCCAGGTTGGGCACAGTCTTTTCTGAGACTCCTGGCGCACGTTGCCTGCTCGACCTCTTACCTCTCTAAGGCAGCTTTTGAGAGAATGAAAGCTTGGGTTCTGTCCTCTTCCGGACTGCCACTGCCCAGTGGTTGTGAATTGGGGGAATTCTTCAAAACCCATCTCTAGGACATGAAAGGTAATTCCAGCCACTTTTTCTTGTTAACCCTTTAACCACTACCTTCTTGTTATTTCCTTTAACTTTGGTCTGGGTTGTTCCTGATGATCAGTTCTTTTGTAATTATTGGTTGTCAGGATGCCAGTAACACAGTCTTATCCAGATACAGTGCTCTGAAACAGCCCAGGCAGGGCATGACCACATGGGTCCCCTCCTTCGGAATACTGAGCCTTGGGCATGCACTTGGGCAAATGTAGCTGAGTATTTTATGGCTCTGGAATTTATCCTTTCCTGTATGATTTTAAGCATAGTGGTTTAGGGTTGTGACATCACTTACCCACTTTCCTAAAACAACTATTACCCTGTCCTTTTAGGAGTAGGGCTGATATATATATATTTGCAACATATGCAAACAGCGATGCATATTGAGGAAAAAATTTTTCAGAGGTCTTATTGTTGTGTATTTAAGCACAGTTTGCTGATTACTCAATGGGTGGCAGTAAATATCAGCACTTTGTCCAGACTGGTGGTTTGACTCCCTTTGGAAGCCCCTGGGTTCTTGGGGACCCCCAAGTCCCACAGCATTCCATTCTTTTTTCATTGGAAAAAAAGTGTCTCCACCAAATATATGATTTAGTATTTGTGAGACAATTGTCATATGTCAGCAGTGTTTATAGATAACAACATAAACAAAATATAAATAAGACCATTCATTTGAATTTATTCCAAGTCTGTGTGACTATACATATATGATTTCATTAAATCCTTGGAAAATTCCTATGGAATATTATGCTCATTTTACAGATGGAGAATCTGAAGCTTTGAGGAATTTTGATTTTAGGCAGTTATTGGGGGCTTTTTTTTTCATCTAATTCTACTGTGTTTCAAAGTATGCACATTTTGCAGTTATTTCACATTTCCTTAAAATTTCAGTGTTCCCTATGTTTGTTTGTTTTAGCGCCAGTGGGTAGATTCAATCATTTTGGTCAAAGGAAATAAGATAGCCGAGTGTCCTTGCAGAAGGAGATGATAAAGAATTTAAGAGACAGTGCACAAGAAAGATGTCAATGATTACAGAGAAGTTAACTTATCTTTGAATGGAGATGTGACATTAAAGAAGATGCCGCCATTTAAAAAAAAAGAGGGAATAAGTTTAGGCAACTGAGAACAACGGTCAGACCCCAGCTTGTATACATCAAACCAGAGAATTTCAAGTAGAAGAAGCAGTTGCAGTGCATGGAGGGAGATAAGGTCAAAGAAGACAGGTGAAACAAGGACAGCATTCTTTTCTGTTGGGCATCAGGCAAAGCCAACTGCTGCAAACCAAATGTATTTTTGTTTTTCTCTCAGTCTGTACCTAAAAGGGCAGCTGTGATCTGATAACCAGCTTTGTTAGGAAAGTGGATGGAAGTCAACATGAACAAAGTACAATTAGATAAACTTCTCTAGAGGTGAAATGGATGGGTATCAGCTGACGACACTCATCTCAGACACACGGAGGGGACTCATGGTCCCTGGGGAATGGGCTCAGCTCTTATTTTTTTACATTTAGATGGAACTTATGGTCTGGAAAAAGTAAAAAATAAGTTTGGGACCAATTTCTAAGAATTGAATAGAGAGTATGGGATTATAGACTGAGTCTATTTCCCTGGTGTTTCTCTGGGATTCAAAGTCATCAATCAGCAGACATTAGTAAAATCATCCTAGGCTAGAAGCTCTGAAGGGATCATCGATTTTTTGATCATGACTAATTGCTAACATTTCAGATGAAGAGCTAATCATTTGTCAAAGTTTACCTATTAGTCTGAGAATATTCAAATTTGGATTCTTTTCAAGACACTGCCACACTGGGTTTGAGGCATTATTGCTGGTTGGTCTGGGAAGCACTCTGAGGTGGAGACTTGTGTACCTGAAGTTTATTGAGGGGAGCTGGCAGGCATAAATCCCTGTGGAAGAGGGAAGGAAGAAAGGGTGGGCAGGGGGACTTGCCCTTTTTCTTGTTAACCCTTTAACAAGAAAAAAAACCTGCGTTGTTCTGTTGAAACAATCCCATCAAAGGGCTCAGCCCATCCCACAGGAAGCTCTGGTGCAGGGATGTTTCTTTAGAATGATCCTGCATTGAGAAAAGAGGTCTGGCCTTTCTCCCCCTGCATTAACCCGCTGCTGGATCTGGGCTGTGCTTGGGCAGCGGGCATGGCCCGGGGTGAGCCCAGGGCTAGGCTTTAGAGGGCGCTATAGTCCATAAGCGTCACTTACCAGCACTGTCAGCCGCTGGGGGAATAAATCTTACAGTCCTGAAGGTGGGAGCATGGGAGTCTTGCTGGCACACCACAGCATCCATTGGCGACTCCAAATTAAAACATTTGAGCGATAATAAAATAATGGGTACAGTTGCCTTTGATCTGAATATCCAGGCCTCCACAAAGCTATTATCTGGAACAAAATGCTATACCTTAAAAGAGTATGTGGTTGGGGGGAAAGGGTGGGGAGAATGAGTAGACATCACCTTACCCAGGTTTAGCTGTGACCCACGCAGCCCCCAGAGACGGATGACAGAAGCTCTTCTTGTCACTCCAGAACTGCCAGAAGTTTCTGGTGCAACAGGAGGATGGTTATCTGAAATTGCTGCCTAGGAAAGTGTTCTCAACTCTTGTTATTGGAAGGGGCCAGAAAGAGCAATAGATAAATATATTGGGAACCAGTGTAGAGCTATTACTGATACTTCCAGTGTTGACAGCAACTGTTTCTATATTCCTACTAGTGTATTTCCCATGGAGTCCTTACCTTGGGAGAAGGTGGGCAGTGAACTGGATAACCCTTTTCTGGAATATCTACTGCGTTGTTCTGTTGATTCAAGAGCTCATGCATTCTGTCCACCTGCAGCTAAAGGTGCTTTTACGTTGATATGTCTCACCTCTATTCCCTTGGCAAATATTATGTTCAGAGATTAAAGGGTACTTTTATACATAATCTAAGACCTTGTAGATTATACTTTTACGGACATTTCCCCTTACTCTCTCATCGTAGCTGGCTCTGCTCTCTGAGACCAGGGCATTGATTATCAATGTGTTTGTGTTTTTATTAGCACAGCAACTTAATTCAAATGGCTTACTTCTAGAACAGTAGAAGGTAAAACAAGCCAACATTGAAAATTGCCTTTCTTTTCTTTACCTCTTTTAAAGAGTTTCAAATCTATTATTTACTGTAGCAAAAAGATACCGTGCATGTTTCCAGTATTTGGATAAAGACAATACTGAATCAGCATTTAGAAAATCCATTTTGTACATAAAATTTAACTATCAGCCAAATAAAGGGGTATGAAGGATTCAGTCTTCACTGTCAAATTATTTTTAACAAAAATTTTTAACTTTTTGTCCTCTAGATCAATGGCTCTATCCCCATAACAGTGACAAGAACAACAACAAAAGTAGCATTATTAAAAAACAAAACCAAAACCAAAAACCTCCCCCAAGCCTCAAATATTACAGAATGGCATAAAGTAAAGAAGTAAAAGGATGCCTCAACCCTGCTCTCGAGAATTACTCATTTTTTGGTCTATCCTTTGAGACATTTTTCTATGGCCATACAAACATCCTGTTGTTGATATGCAGATCATACCATCCTACACAGACTGTTTTACAGCTTGCTTTTCACTTCATACCTCCAGGGGTATGTGGGTTGAGAATGGGTGGAGAGAAGCAGAATGCAATTTTTTTTTTTTTTTTTTCCAGGAGTGGCAATCAAGGGGAGGATGGGAATAGGAAAGTAGATGCAGGAGAGATTACATTTTGGCTTATTTGTTTCAGTTTTAGGCTGGGTACAAGGTAAGCATGTTCATGTGCTAAGGGAAAGGTTTGATTAGTGATGTCTTCTTGAGTACCCTTTGTGGAAGCTGATAAAGGAAAGAATTGGAACTAGAGGGTAATTCATTGTTTGCTCTGAAGGTTCCTGCAGAGGAGGGCAGGGTGGCTCTGTGAGTCCTTGGCCACGGTTCCTATAGTCTTCTTGTTTGACCAATCCCACAGCCCATGGCGTGGGGTAGGACAACTCAGGACAGAGGGGGAGAAAAAGGTCACCTGCCTGGCCTGCCAGATCTGGGCCTTCCACCCTCGTGATCCATGGAGTGATAGATGGGGCAGCCAGCTAGAGTCGGATAGATTTTAGTAGTGATTGTCTTTATAGTTTAAGATTTAACTTCTGGAAGCCTTTCTAAGTCTCCCTAGCTGGGATGGATTCTTCTCTTTCTCCCCAAGGTTCATTTGTAATCTTGGGTGGCTGGTGAAATTTCTTTGGACTCATTCTCGATCCCCATTTTCTCTGCTCTGCGTTCTCTTTGGATCACTTCTTGGGCCTTATCACACCACATGCATATTGAAAACTCTAAAACGTATATTTCTAGCTCAGACCTCTTCTCCAAGCTCCAGATTCATATCTCCTGTCATCTAATTGACATCTCCCTTTGTGCGATGCATAGACATCTCCAAATTACTGCGCGTACAATGGAACTCTTGATATTTCTTCCTGCAGCCGTAACCCTACGCCCTCCCAAGTTTCTCCGTTCTCAGTAGATGGCACTAGCATCCCTCTGGCCATTCAGAGTGAGCGGTGTAGGTGTTACCCCTGTTTTTTTTTTCTCTTCCGTCAGCCCCAACCTACAAGCTTTCTCTGTCCCATCTCCTAAATGTACCTTAGCCACCACCCTCACGTCTGCTCGGACAACTGCATGGCTCTATTGGAAACTCCACAGCCTCCTAACTGTCAGTTCTTCAACTATCCCCCTGGTCTTGCCCACCCCCTTAGGGCCCATTCCCTTTGTCTGGACCACTTCCTACCCTCCGCCCGCCGCCATTCTTCAGTTGGCTGGCACCCTTTAATCCTAGAGCATCCTTCAGTTCTCCGTGCGGACACCATTTCCCAGAGAGGTCTTCTCCCATCCCTCCAAAAACCATGTCCCCCTTTCTTAGCCCCACGTCATCCCCTTTGTTTGCTTCCTTCACGGCATCAGGTGTAGTGTTTAAATATTTTATTTATTTACCTTCTGGTTTGCTTCTACTTCCCTCACCAGCATGGAAGCACTCTGGCGGCTGGTCCGTCATCGCCTCCCCCTAGATCCTGACACCATGCCCTCAATAAACATTGATTGATTGAATGTGCGTTGGCCTCACCCAGCCGGGGGATGCAGGGAGGGCTTCTCAGAAGAGGAGACATTTGAGCTGGGTCTCTTCCAGGGAGTTTGTTCCCGTTACACTTTGTTCAGCCGTCTCTTACAGCGCTTCATGCTAATAGTGTGTGTTGCCTCGTCTATCTGCTCACTGTCCTGGTGTCTCTCTGAGGATCAGGACTGCATTCCTTTCTTTGTGCCTCGGTTTATTATCATTATCACGATGCATGTGGGTGTAATCGAGTTGTCTAGCTTGGGAAGGAGACTTGCTAGGGCATACAGAGGCCAGAAGGGGATGGTTTATTTTATTTATTTATTTATTTATTTTTAATTTTTTTAAAGATTCCATTTATCTATTTGACAGAGAGAGACACAGCGAGAGAGGGAACACAAGCAGGGGGAGTGGGAGAGGGAGAAGCAGGCTTCCCGTGGAGCAGGGAGTCTGATGCGGGGCTCGATCCCAGGACCCTGGGACCATGACCTGAGCCCAAGGCAGGCGCTTAACCCATTGAGCCACTCAGGTGTCCCCAGAAGGGGATGGTTTTAAGGGGGCATCCGGGCCAAAGTGGAGAGAACACGTCCTTTTTCTTCTTGGGACAGGTCCTCTTTTTAAGGTTCTGTCCAGCAATCAGTAACCAGACTTTTGACTTCAGACTTCTGACTGCTAGGTGTTGCTAGGGTTCAGGTAGTTTACAAGAACAGCTAGTTGGACAACAGCTCATCTTGTGAAGCCACAAATGTATTTGTCATAACCAGTCATGTTCCTGTGCTCTTGTCTGGGAAAAATTACAAACTCCTGTCACTGCAGCTATCTTAAAAATGCAGTGAAGTTGAATCAGATGAGACTTTTGAGCCCCAGACCCCCATCTTTCCCAAGGACCACCTGCCTCCTCTCAGAATGGTGTCTTTCTGGTCCTTTTCCTTGTGCCTTGTGAAGGAAAACAAGGAGAAGCTAGCATGAATATGATATTCAGATACAAAGAAAGATTTCTTAAGTCAAAGATGATGTTTAAATTGCATCAGTGAATAAAATCCAAGGCTCAATAGTTCAATTGCTTATAGAACTGATTTAGAAAAAGAAAAGTTACTGAAAGCTGACGTTATTGTTAAATTAATGCTTTTTAATTTTTAAAGAGATTCTGTATGTATTTAATCATTCCCAATAGCGTTCTCCTCTCTGGCTTCCTATTGTGGTTGGAAAGAAAAGCCATGAATCTAGAAATAATACATTTTGTAGTTGGTATATGTGTTTTCTGGGAGCCTGAATAAAAATGTTTGGTGTTTTCTCTATTTCCTGAAGTTAAGTTCTTCTCTGGAGTTTTCTGGTGGCGGGACACGTTGAGGGGTATTTGTTGTGCCCTGGTGGGATAAGGGAATGAAAACTCTGGCATCTTCTTTCTTTCTTTCTTTTTTTTTTTTAAGAATATGTATTTATTTATTTGACAGAGAGAGACACAGCGAGAGAGGGAACATAAGCAGGGGGAGTGGGAGAGGGAGAAGCAGGCTTCCAGCTGAGCAGGGAGCCCGATGCGGGGCTCAATCCCAGGACCCTGGGATCATGACCTGAGCGGAAGGCAGATGCTTAACGACTGAACCACCCAGGTGCCCCTGGCATCTTCTTGACTCTCAGTGAGAATTCTGAGATTGGGGGAAGGGCCAGTTTGTGAAAGCCCCTTCCTGAGCCTTATGGGAAAGTCTTCAGCTGAAACCACCCTCATCATCCTAATGGCAAAAGCTGGATTCCTCCTGGATTCAGGGCCAGGGCATTCACACTGCGGTGTTGGAGGTAAAAGTAAGAATCAAAACAGGACACTGTGTTTTCTAGTTTCCTCAGGCATGGAAGTCATTATTAGTGGGGAGGACCAAGCGGACACGGATCATGTTTTTACTTTATTTGCTTTCTCTTTCCCTCTGAAGACTCTCAGTGGGTTTCCAGGAAAGTAAAGCCCAGATCCCACGCAATCTGCCCATAAACTGTTCTTCCGCAATCAGGACCAAACCAGTTTGTCCAGAAGGGGGCACTGTGGAGCCCCACGTAGGCTCGCTGCGGGGCAATGGTAATTTTCCTGCAGCCTGAAGCCAGAGCCAGAGGGCAAATTGCCTCTTTCCCAGGCCAACACCAGCTGTTGTCTTGGGTTTTTAAGAAAGGAAGCCCTACTGCTTTGATTATTTACATTTCAAGTGACCTGGAGTTGCTAAGTCACTGAAGGGACCAGAGCTCCCCGGCCCCCTGGGCTACCCCTGGGACGAGAGGTTGAGAGAGAGAGTTGACAGCCGTCTCATTTACCATCCTGGTCTTGGGTCCTCGTCCACGTCATCAGCCACCTGGCTTCTCCTTGAGAGTCATCGGTGCCGATGGAAAAAGAGTCGCTGGTTCCAGAGTTCCGGTATGTCCAAACTGGTTTTGTCTGGGTTGTTGACAGACTTTTAAGGTGAAGGGGCAACTATCGGGAAGAGGAGAGGCCTTTAACGAGGGAGCAAAAGACACTCAAGGGATTGAAAAGTACATTTTGAAAGGGCTGGAACGGCCCCCAAATAAGCAGCACGAGAATGGGAGTATGACAAGAGTGATCCCTCTTTTCAAAAGGTTTAACCAGCCACCCCGGGAGGCCAGCTTGTATTCCAAGCCCATTGGAAGCAGGAACAAAATTAAGACAAGTGTGAAAATGCGGTGTGTTTGTTACAGGGCGCGCTCCCTTGGGAGGAGGCCAGAGAGGAGTCAGGGGCGTAGGTCCATCTGTTTGTCTCCAGAGGGCTTCCCTCTCTACCTTTGAGCTAGCCACTGAGGCTGGCCAAGAAGTTCCCATGTTTTCAGGCAGCAGGGAAATCATGGTTCCATCCAGCTATGACTTCAGTGACAAATCAGAGGGCATTTTACATCACCCTTTGTTTCTTCTGTCATGGAACCACAGGGTGTTTGTTGAATGAACACGAAAGCAGTCAAAAAAACTCCCTGGATGAGTTCTTTACGATAATAATTTCTGATTCCTGCTCCAAGAGAATCTGGGATCAAGTACAAAGAAATGCAGGGAAGCTTCAGGGCCAGCTTCACGGGCCTGCGATGGGCAATAGCACAGGGCCTGCGCTTAGAAGCGCCTGAGCTTTGGTTTAACGCTCTGCAGTCACCATCTTAAAATTCTTAACAAGGGGCCTCGTGTTTTCAGTTAGCACTGGGCCTTGCGAGTTATGGGGCCAGTCCCGCAGGGAAGCCACACGTGTGCGGGCCTATATGAAATACTATTAATGGTGGCAGTGAACATGATGGAGAGGGTGACCTTGAGGATATCTCATCTCTTGCAGTGCACTCAAATATTCCAGTAATGAGATCCTTTGCATAAAACAGCTTCCGGGCACCAGTGTCATAAGGGTGTGTTTTATACTCAGAAAGACCCACGCGAAATTTCCCGTCCCACCACTTAAGAGCAGTATAACTTCAGGGAAGTTAATTAACCTCTCTGAGACTCTGAGTATTTGTCTATTACATAGAGACAGTATCAGCCAGTCGATGGGGTTTGGGTGTGCAGCACTCCAGATGGTGTCTGGGACGTGGAGGACCCCCAGTAGTGGGGACTGTCATTCTTCTCGAAAGAGCATTACTGTATTACTTTTAGCCTGTTGAAGTTAGCTGGGGCTATCTGCTCAGCCTCCTGGCTTTGCACATTAGATTGTTAATACTCAGTGCACACCCACAGCTATGTTTGCTAATTCTCCGAGCGCCACAGGTGATAAGATGAGAAAGTAGGTCCTGGACTTCTTTGATCTCAAGGGTGCTGTGTTTGTATTAGCGTAGGTTTGTTTAAAGGCTTTTCTCCTAATGTTTTTAACCCTTGAACTCACAACACTTCTGACTCGAAATGCATGGTAGCTTTTCCAGCATGCCCCTAACTCTCTGACAGCCAGCCAGGTGCCCGGCAATTCAATTCAATTCTGATGCTACCTACCTGAAATTAGTTTCAGATCTCATAAGCAGAGGGCTCAGTCCCACCAGACTGCCCCCACTTGATTGCCAGTGGGGAGCCCACATTGTACTTCAAACCGACTGGCTGAGGATTCAGGGGGTTCCCACAACCCCCTTTGCAGGTTTAATAATGCTCTAGGATGACTCACACAACTCAGGGAAACCCTTTACTTATGTCTCCCAGTTTATTATAAAGGACACCACTCAGAAGCGGCCAAATGGAAGAGATGTGTAGGAAAAGGAATTGGGGATGGGACATGGTGCCCTCTCTGGGGTCACCACCGTCCCAGCACCTTGATGCCTTCACCAACCCAGAAGCTCCTGAAGAGTCATTTAGGGTTTTCTATAGAGGTTTTGCCTTATAGGTTGATTAAATCACTGCCCATGGGTGGTTAACCCAGTGTCCAGCTCCTCTCTCTCCCCAGAGGCTGAGGGGTGGGACTGAGACATAAATAAATAAAACATAAAAAAATCGTATGCAGCAGCTGAGCACTAAAAGATTCCTGTATGATTTTTAAGGGAAATCAAGTAGTTAGAAAGACTTCTGTGTTTTTCTTTTCTTTTTTTCAAAAATGTTCTCTCTGTTAAATTTTCATGGGACTCTGATTTTTCAGGGATGAACCTATATGATTTGTGGCAGGAGTAAAGCCATATGAAGGCACCATTCTGTAAGGGTGGAGAGTTTATCCATAACAAATTTATTCATTATGCAGGAAATCCACACTGGTTAGATACAAGCAAGCTTAAAAAAAAAATAACACCTATTCTGTTACTAACCGGCGATAAATATCTTTCACACTGGTATATTTCATTTCAGACTAAATGCGTATTTTTTTTTTTTTTAAGATTTTATTTATTTATTTGAGAGAGAGAGACATAGCGAGAGAGGGAACACAAGCAGGGGGAGTGGGAGAGGGAGAAGCAGGCTTCCCGTGGAGCAGGGAGCCCGATGTGGGGCTCGATCCCAGGACCCTGGGATCATGACCTGAGCCGAAGGCAGACGCTTAACGACTGAGCCACCCAGGCGCCCCTAAATGCGTATTTTTAATAAAAATGGAAGCACAGCCTACAGATTGTCTTATAAACTAATTTTTTGACTTGGCAATGTGTTATGAACATCTGTTAATAAGTAAATCGATAAACTTTTTTAATTGCTGTGGTTTCCGTTTTGTGGACGTATTATCACTTTTGAAACCAATCCCCAATCGTCAGATATTTAGCTTGTTTCAGATGTTTCACTGTTATAAAAGTCCTTTTGTATATGCCTATGCAAACCTGTCTCATTATTTCCCTGGGGTAGATTGCTAGAAGTGGAATCGCTGGGTCAGATGGTATGCACATTTGTCCTCTCCGCAGTAGCTCCCAACTGTGCAGTGTCTGGGTGGGGCTAGGAGATTCGAATGACCACATGCAGTTGTCTTTTTGAGTCTACTTCACTGCAGTGACTGTTAATTGTAGTTGTAATATAGAACGGCTCTGGGGTTCGCTTTAATTCCTGGCAAAACACCTGAGCCAGGTGTAGACAAAGAAATGTCTTTTCTCTGCACTTGGTTAAAAAAAATTTTTTTTTCCCCTGTCTTGGCTCTTTATATGTTATGTATCCTCATTCACATTCCACATCAGTCTAGACTGAAATGATCCCATTCTTTTTGTTTCAGGGCTTTTGCACAAATTGTAGAACACTCCTAAGATTTCCTTTTCCGTAACTGTGCAGAGTTCATACTGCGTTTTTAAGGGGTTAGCTTTCCTCTAACAAGTGCTTTTTGTAAAAATAAATAAATAAATAAATAAATAAATAAATAAAAATATGGCCCTTTTTACTGGGGCAGGCTTCTTCCTTTCTGCCGTCCTTTTGCTTCCCCTGGAAGGAGCTAAATACCCCTTCTAGTTTGAGGACGAGTAGATGGTCTGACAAGCCGTGTACAGCTGGAAAAGGCATCTTCTGCAGTGTAGACATTGCTACGCAAGGTTTGCCTCTCACATCCTTAACCTTCCTGTCTCAAGATCCAGCCCTGCCACCTCCCCACCTCCAGTTGTGGTCATCTGGATTTTGTACCCAAGTTTTATGGAAGTGACACCTACATAAGAATCAGGCAGGGAGAATCATCCAGTTTGGCTTCATTATCTGGGTAGGTCAAGCTCAGCGTTTTGGGTCCGAGTAATTAAAAGTGCTTGCTTTGGTTTCCCATCTTGGGAGATGCCTGGAGGGGGCTAAGTGTCTGTTAAAGGCCAACTCTTGACTTCCTTTCGGCTGAAGGGAAGGACAATGATTCAGGGAGTAGGGGAAGAAGAGAGAGGAGTGATAAGGACATGCTAAGGGTCAACGTAGATGGGGTTGCTCTTTCCAGGCTGGTAGGCAGACTGTGGCTGAACATTTTTATTTTGGAAGTAACTTGCAGGCTGCAAATAAACGCTCGCAAAGTCTCTCCTCGAACTGGGTAGTGACCCAGGCACGGGCGGGCTCTGCAGGGCTGGTGTGGCGTCCTTCCTTCCTGCTGGCAAGGTTCTGAATGGGCTCTCTCTAAAAACGCAACATACTCTGTTCTCGTGGGTTTCACAGCTCGGTGGAGCTGAGAGGAGGCTAAGCTTTCTGCTGCTTAGGGTAAGACTTTGCCTTTTTTTTTTTAGCTCTCTTAAGATGAGCTAACTCACATCACTTCTTAGAGATAGTTGGGTGGTGGTATTGTTTTTTATGACCTGACAAACCACGGGCCCCAGATATCTCTTTGATCAGGCTTTACTTAATGCTATGTGTGGTTGCTGTAGGCTTAAGCTCCTTTACACTACTCACCATGGGTAGCGCTTCAACTCTGGGCTCTGTTTCCTTGGCCAAACGCAGACCATATTTTTGTTCCATTCCCTTCAAAAGTGAGAGTGGTCAGTGCAGGTGAAATTGTACTGGAAATGAATGCCGAATGGGCTTCGATGGCATGTCAAGGAAAATAAAGTGTTTCTACTTGCTGTCACCGTGGACTCAGAATGTTCCAGAACATTTGGCCTAGCCCCCTCATTAGGTTACGGAGACCTGGGTTTTAGTCCTTGCTCTGCCACTGGCTTCTGGACCAGAAATCTATCTATTATATCTCATTCTTTTTCCTGTCCAGTATGTGAGCTTTAGAAGGCATGTTGCCCACTTCACCTGTGTTCTTCCCTGCACCTTGGACCTCCGGTCCCCCCGAAGCTCGCTGTTCTGGGGTCCCTGGGACTGTTGTTCCCCGGCACCATGCTGCTCCCTCCGCAGTCTTGGTGGAGGGGTGAGGTGGGGAAAGCCAAACTTCCCTTAGCTTCTCTGTCCTTAATGCCTCAGAGCCTCTCACATACACGGGGGCTGTGAATGGACAGACTTTATCAAAGATTCGGGAACAATGAGAGGGTATAATGATTTAAAAAAAGATAACCATGAAAATCCCTATTCTCAGTGCTTAAGAGAAGAAGAATCTGAAACATTTGACAAGAGGTCTCCTAAGAGATGAGCTCATCCCCGGTGCCAGCTTGAGGTCTGAACTCCGAGGAAGAGCTCCTCTTCCGGTCCCCCTCCGGGCGAGCCAGCCCTGGCTTTTGGAAAGCCCCGCTCCTGCCCACAGTGTACTGAGTGTTGTCCTGGGATCTCAGTTGCCCTCCCTGCTGCAGGACAGCTCGTGAGTGTTCACTGTGGAATGTTCCTGAAGTCATCATGAATCACTGTGGAGGGCACAGCCGGGAAGGCACTCTCTCTGCCCCTGGCAGCGCTCCCCTCCTCCTGGGTCTCCAGGATCTCTGGGGTCCTTTCAGTCCCTGTGGAACACAGCTTGTGCTTACCACCCGAGGCCCGTGGCTCCTGAGGACAACAGTAGTCCCTGTGGGCAGTTCACCCTCCCTACCTACTGGGAAGAGAAATGTTCTCAAAATCCAACATACTCTGCAGCTCTGTCCTCCAAGGAGCACAGAGAGTTAGCTTTACTGTGCATCATGCTCCCTCACCTTCCGTGTCATGCCCAGCGGCGTCACTGTGCACTTGAGCCAGGACTCCATACCGCGCCCGACCGAACCCGGGGCCATTTGGCCCTGGTCATTTCCATGAACTAGATCAGAATCTCCAGGCCTGAATTTTCCTGGAATTCTGTCCTGCTCTTGGCTGGTGGGACGGTGGCCTTCCAGCAGATGAAGAGACATACAGGTGTGACAGTGACATGGACTCTCTGGGGAAAAGAGGAGGGGTTGGCCCACCTTGCCTGTTCTGGCTTTTTCGGCCAAGTCACCCAGTCATTTTCTACAGGTCAAAAAAAAAAAAGTTCATGCTCCTTTGACTGAAGTTCAGGAATTTTTATTTTTAATCAGCAGAATTGAATTAGCTATTTGCATTCTCATATATTTGAAAAGTGGCCTTTCGCCCCAGCGGGCTTAAGCTGCTGGATCTGCACGTGCAGCATCCAAGGGCACGCACGTCATGGGGGGCCGGGGCTCGGCGGGGCTCGGCGGTGCCTGACCCAGCTGGTGTGTCTGATGCCCCACACTTGGCTGAGGGTGCGTTCGGGGGATGAGCGTGCACCTCAGGCCTTCACTGCAATGTGGTGAGCGGACCCCGTCACCACTGCATAGCTGGGCGGTGGCTGGAAGGATCACATCCTGGGAGCTTTATACAAGACAGAGGAGTTTACCTCTCCAAATAAGTTAGACCTCGGGGTTTGCTTGGGATTTGTTCAGGGGCTAGGGCAGGAGTTGGTGATAGAAAGGGAGTAAGCTTGCAGATGGCTGAGGGAGGAAGGGCTCCATTGAGTGGGCTGGAGAGTGCTGGGTCTCAAGGATCATGGGGCCTCTTCTAGCGTTCTCAGGAGAATAAAGCCGGGGGAGGGGGGTGGTGGGGAGGAAGAGGAAATGTGTAGAAACACATGTTAATGGAAGGGAGTCTCTATTCTCTCCCATCTTTTAAGACCAGAACATTTTATTTTATTTTATTTATTTTTTAAAGATTTTATTTATTCATTTGAGAGAGAGAGACATAGAGCACAGGAAGGGGGAGAGGGAGAAGCAGGGACCCCGCTGAGTAGGGAGTCCGACATGGGGCTCGATCCCAGGACCCCAGGATCATGACCTGAACCAAAGGCAGACACTTAACCGACTGAGCCACCCAGGCGCCCCAAGATCAGAACATTTTAGTATATGTGCTGCCGAAGCGAGCACAAGATCAGAACATTTTAGACAACAGACCTTCATAATGTCTTTTAAATATCCACATGCCATTTTAAGAGGCATGTTTTATTCATATTTATCATGATTTTCATATTTTTGGTGAAGGGGTTCACAAATTACTAAAGGGAATGTTCAAAATTCAGAGGAAAGGTGGCTGGTGACTTTTTTTTTTTTTTTTTCAGATTTGTAAAACATCCTTTACATTTTATCTGAATGCTTCTTTCTGGTTACCAAATCCTGATTTGGTTAAAAGCTTAGCAATGAATACCAGTTTGGGGATTATTTGCACTGTCTCTGCTCCAGACAGTAAGGAGCAGAAAGAAGGGAAGGGTGGGCTGTGCTCGCTGTGGGTCACCTGCAGCCAGCTGGCTTTGCAGTGACCAGGGAAGGGACTCCTGTGTTAGCAAGATCAGGGGCTGGACTGGCCTCTGTCTTCAACCCAGGCAGCTTTAGAAATCAAAGCTCTCCTGAAATACCACCCCGACCCCTAGCTCAAGTCACAGTACAATGTGGCACCGTTCATTGACTTAACAGACACTCCGGGAGTGTCTGGCCCTCCACCAAGTCTTAAAGAGTGGCCTTCTGTCAGTTGGGTCAAATACAGCCACCATCTGGCGGCCACTTGGAGCCTGGAGGCCTGACACTCTGGAGACAGTGCACCTTGGTCTTCTGCTCCCTGCTATCCTCATGCCCTAAAACCTTCGTACAAGGCACCTGGCACCAAGAAGGAGCTGAGGATGGCTGAATCTAGGACCAGCTCCTTACGGGATGAGTGACTTAGCCTCAGAGCCTCAGGTTCTGTCCCTAATAGAAAGTAGAAACGAATAGCATCAACCTGCAGGGCTGTAATGAAGGTCATCTGTCATATGACCAGTGCTGGAACAAGTAGGTGCTCAGAAAAAGGTGGCTGTTTTAAGACGTATTATCATTCAAACACAATTGTGCTTACTATCCCTCTGACACCTAAAACTGAGACTTGAGATAGATAAAACCTTCAAAATGTGTCAATGCTACCTTTAGGCATGCCCCCCTTTCAAGTACACATGTGTATCGTGCTGCTGCCGAATCTCCCAGAAAAGGAAATCCTGTGGATGCCAAGTCTGGTTGGACACTGGGAAGGACTCGGGGCTTCCCTTGCAGGTGGCTTTCCAAGCCCCTCCATCGCCACTGGGAGAAGACTCGGGGGAACCCAGGGGGCCTTTATTGAGCAGCTAAAAGGTGGCACTTGGGAGCTCAAACTCCCTGATGTGCCTGGCCTGGCAAGCAGAAGTAGAGCAACGACCTCAGGAGGAAAAAAACCCTCTGGTCCTGGGAATTCCTAATAGTTGGTGTGGGATGGCCAGCTCAGCTGCCGTGGCAGGCTTCCTCTGCCCTCGGCTGGTGACTTCCACCACCCAGGACGCAGGAGGGCGCTGCAGCCCCACTTTTCCGCAAAGACAGGGAGGCCCTCCTGGGGTTTCCGACTGAGCCTTGAAAGATCCCCGGTCTCCTTTGTGCTTGCATGACTTCACATTCTCTGATCCTTCCTAGGTGGAAATCCGCGGGGCCCAAAAAAAACAAACAAAACCCCCAGAAAATGTGCATGGTTTCTTCAAACCAGGAAACTTAAAAAAATTTGCAAGAAATATGTTTTCACTGTAACAAAAATTTAAAAGTATATATCAGCCAAAAAGTAATTCCATACACCCCTTGAGTATAGTCTTCAACACACACACACACACACACACAAAATTGGACAGTTATAAGTGATTTTTACTTATTTACCAAAATAAGGCATCACTCTGCAAACGATTTTGTTATTTGCTTTTTTGCTTAACAATAGCCCCACGACACTTTTTCAGTCTTTCCCACATTTATTATTTTTTTTTCCAGAGTGACTTTGTTTAGATATCTGGGACCATCAATTCTGAGGTTTGAAGCCCTAAGGTATTAAGATTGAAAATGAAAAACGGGGCCTCTGAAATGAAAGTGTCTAACTGAGGTGAAGAGAGGCTTAAAATGATTATGCTTTGGTCTCTCCAGGAGCAGCATCTGAGCAGTCTTTATTTGCATGATGGGTAGAAGGCAGGAGACATTTCCTAAAACGAAAAGAGCAGTTACAACCTTTAAATTCCCTGAGGGGGGGAAAAACTCCCTGAGGGAGGTCCCCCCCCCCCCAACCCCAAGACGGTCCTGTCTCTTTCTGGACTAGTTGGCAGTCAGATGGGCCAACTGGTTCGGCTAGCAACAGAGGTGCAATTTAACACCGCGTCTAGCTCGGAAGGGGTGGTTTGGGGTAGGGGAGATGCGCAGAAAGTAGAAATGATAGCACAGGCTTTGTTATCAGACGAGCACAGGTTCAAATCCCAGCTGTTTCTTGTTGCCCAGCTGGGTGACCTTGGGCGAATTACTTAATCCCTTAGAGCCTTATTTGTAAAATGTGGTAAGAAAAGTCCTCTTGCAGGATGGCTATGAGGGGTCAGCAAACTCCTGCAAAGGCCCAGACACAAATATTTTAGGCTTTGCAGGCCGTAAAGGTTCTGTTGCAACTGCTCAACAATAGGTAAGTAAGGGTGTGAGGACGTGTTCCAATAAGCGTTTATTAAAAAAAACAGATGGCACGGTGGGGTGAACCCAAGGGCAGGGGTTTGCTGACCTTGCGCTGGGTCCATGCCATCCCCTAGAAATAGGATGTGAGCCTCATCGGTAACAATTTTTCTTTTAGCCACAGGAAAAAAAGCACAACGGGTGAAATTTGTTTCAGCAATAGACTCTATTTACTTTAAATGATCCAAACTATGATTGCCTCGGCATGTAATCAATACAAACAATCACTAATGAGGTATTTTACTTTATTTATTTTTTTAAAAGATTTTTAAAATTTATTTAATAGACAGAGAGACACAGCGAGAGAGGGAACAACAAGCAGGGGGAGTGGGAGAGGGAGAAGCAGGCTTCCCGCCGAGCTGGGAGCCTGATAGCCCAGAACCCTGGGATCATGACCTGAGCCCAAGGCAGTCGCTTAACCAATTGAGCCACCCAGGCGCCCCGGTATTTTACTTTAAATTCTGGTGTTATTTAAACACATCTGCGGTGTATTTTAAACTTAACGGCACAATCTCATTTCATACTGGTCACATTGCAGGTGTTTGCTAACTTGAACGCCTGGTTCAAGTGTTGCTTTAGCACAGCTTCTCCATCTGCAGGTCATACGATTTAGTGGGTCGAGAAATCGACTTATTAGACAAAAGTCAAGTTACAAATACGAACTAGAGGAGAACAGAAACCATCAGAGTCTGTAGCCTATAGAAAGGAGAGGGGTTGTTTCCTGCAGTTCGGTGTGTGCGTGCTTGTGTGTGTGCTGGACCATGAGGAGAACATGAAGACGTCTTTCTTTCTGTGGCTTGTTGTCAAACATGTTTGAAATTCACTGCTTTACCTACTCAGGTGTTTTGCGTTTTGTTTTGGTTTTGTTTTAAATCCGGCTCACTGTGGTGTTTCGCTTCTTCCTTGTTCAGGCTGTGCTGGTGGTGATGGAATGAATGAATGAATGACACCAGCCAAACCAGTTACTAAATGTCACGCTGACCATTTAAAATGTACAAATCATGAATCACGGAACACTACATCAAAAACTAACGATGTATGGTATGGTGACTAACATAACACACACAAAAAATGAATAACCCCCTGAAAAAAAATTTAAAAAATGTACAAATCACCATCCCCAACTTTCAACTCTACTACTTCCATATTTCGTTTCAAAGAATCCTCATTTTATAGAGAGCAAAGCGAAACCCAGAGAGGTGAAATGCTCAATCCAGACCCAAACCCCCAGTGGTGCTTTGGGATGAGAATTAGGAAACTCGGGAGCCCGGCTTGAGAACAGCTCCTTCCTCCCCTGCTGGGGCTCCACCTCCGGGCATGAATGGAAAACTGGGTTAATTCACCGAGCGGTTTAAGTGTCATGAGTCATTTTTGCTTGGAATTTTTGAATATATAAAACAAAGTTAAAGAGATACTGCTTTCAAGTGTTTTGTTCTCTTCTTGAATTTTTTCATTGATTCTTCCATAGATTTTTCTGAGCCTCCAAAAACAAAGATGAAGAAGGTTCAGGCTCTGTGCTTAAATAGCTCACAATGCGGGGGTGGGGATGAGGGATGTTATCTTTTTGTAAAAGCATATCTAGGATGATTCAGAGTGAAGCGGAGAAGAGCTTGTTGTTGTGTCTGGCTCTTAATTCCACTCAAGATGAAAGTAGGAAACTGATAAAACCCACCTTTCTCCCTCCTGTTCTTGAGTTATGTGATGAAAGACATTTTAAATATTTTTTATAGTGAAAAAAATTTTTTTAAAGATTTTATTTATTTATTTGACAGAGAGAGACACTGCTAGAGAGGGAACACAAGCAGGGGGAGTGGGAGAGGGAGAAGCAGGCTTCCCGCCGAGCAGGGAGCCCGATGCAGGGCTCGATCCCAGGACGCTGGGATCATGACCTGAGCTGAAGGCAGACGCTTAACGACTGAGCCACCCAGGCGCCCCTATAGTGAAAAATTTTCAAGGCCCATTTTCCTGAAATAAATTCCGAGTAAATCTTACCCCCTAAGTGGATTCTGTTTTCTCCCTTTCCCACAGGATTGGTATGAGGGACAACACAGATTTTGCAGTAAAGTTGACTTGGGTACCAAATTCTACCTGCACCATTTCTAGGCTTTGACTTGACCATGGTCTCTAAAGACAGCTTCCTCATCTGTAAAATGGGGGTGATTTTGGCCTCATAACGTTGTGGTAAAGATTGGGGGGAAACATGTTAAGAGCAAAAAAAAGTTAAAGCATGGGAAAATGCTTTTCTGGATGGATTTTTGATAGGAATCAGTGTTCAGAATATAGCAAATTGAGTATAAAGTGATGTCATATTTTCACTTCCTCCTCCTTCCAGAAGGGGGCAGTGTGAAGCCAAGAAGTGTACTTTCTGTCTCCTATTTTCTTGTCCTGATAGTTAATGACTTGGAGACGTCATTTTTAAGATATTTTTTCTCCGCCCATTCATATTTCACTCACACATAGACTGTTGCTGTCAGGAATTCAACATCTGTGAAAAAATAGCCACATTTTTTGGACACTTATTATTTTTTAAACAAAAAAAGGTCTTTCGGTTGTTGCCATGACAGCCAAACACTCCGCGGTCAGCTATCCAGGGGTGAATTATTGATGATCTTTGTTCAGGACATCATCAGTAAACACACTCGTCCTCCCAGGGGAAGGTAATAGGGCTTTAAAAGCAAGAACAATCACAGTGCTGGGAACTCAGGGATGTGCTTGCCTCCTCATCCCGCCCATGGGGGGAGACCTGGAGGAGCCAGCCGTTTGCCTGGGATCCTCTTCTGCGGCCAAAGACCCTATTCTCCTGGCATTTCTTTCAGGTTACGTAAAAGGCTGGGTGCCCGAGTCACTTTTCCAGAAGCAGGATGCTTAAATTGGCACTTTCTTTCATTCCCAGAAAGATTTGACCCATTCCTGCTCAGATAATCCTGCCCACAAATGAAGTCAGCCATCTACGGCGATTGGTTGACCAGGAACAGATTCATATACCCGTTCCGTGAGAGAATGGGGGAGGCCACTGAAAGAGGAGAAAGTCAGAAAGTGTATGTTTGGAATTTACAGAGATATAAATGATTGCCCTAGTTTTTACTTAAAAATAAGAAGCACAGCATGTTAGCTCTGAATAAGCTTCTCAGAGGGTAATTTTAAGGCAACTTACTTAACCTTTCCGAGCCTCAGTTTCCACACATATAAAATGGGTTTAATGATAGAACCAAATCTCTTAGGGGTGGTTGTGAGGATAAATGCATAGAAAGTGTGCGGAGCAGTTCCTGACACAGCAAACCCCTTCCTGTGTTAGCTGTTGTGATAAAATGATTGATAGCTAAGTCATGTATCAACATTTCTCTAATGTAGCCAAATCCCCTGAAATCTATTAGGATATTCAAAACACAACCTTTTAAAGCTGATTTTATTTTCATTTTCACGGGCAAATGTTGATTTTCTTTTGCTTCCTTCCACAAGAAAATGCTTAAAGCTGCCCTCCAAGTAATAACATACGCCTGTCTTCGCTTTCACATTGAGATTTGGCTGACACGAACATCCCTGAATTTTGTGGCAATGGTGGCTGAGGGCGTCCTTGTCTGAAAATATCTAGAAAATGTATATATTTGAAAGGAGACAGTTCCTCGTCTGAGACAGTGAACGAGTGAGGCGTGGGAGAGAAAAAGCCTGGAGAGAGAAAATTCCATGGAGAGAAAAGCCTGGTGGTGTGAGAGAAATGTAGCCAGGAGCATAATTGAGGCCCAGAGAAAGTTTTCGCAGGTGCTTCTATGCCTTCCTTTCTGTCTTCTCTGCCTAAATTCTTCTAATTCTGATGAGATAAATTCCTCTAGGGTCAAGATTTAAAAAAAAAAAGTTACAGAAGTTTGGTTAGAAGATGCTAAGAAGAATCCAGGGAACCAGAGAGGAATGAAACCAAGCTCTGTGTCTTTGAAGGAACACACCTTGGGGAAAGAGCCGGTTGGGAAAGCAGAAGGGCTGGCCTGGCTCCCTGTGGAATTGGCCTTCCGAGATAACTTATAGGTCCCAAACAGTGGATCTTTAAAGTATTGAGAAAAGATCATTTCACTGCCGGTTATGCCCCTGCGCGGGATCCTCTGGGAAGAATGGGAGGCACAGCACTGCGAAACTGTAGGCTTTCGAACCCAACGGATTAGTTGTGTGACCTTGGAGAAACGCCTAACCTCTCTGAGCCTCAGTTGGCTCATCTGAGGAAGGAGAAGTAATCGGATTTTCCCTGAATGAGGATGAAATGAGAACCAATCTGTGACACGTTTGTCATATTGTAGGCCCTCAAGTGTGATTCCACTTCTGTCTGTTGAACAAGCTTCCTAATTTATAGAGGGGAGGGCAGGGATGGTCTAAGCTGGGAGATTTACTGGCCTAAGTTACAAGTTAGAAAGGAGTGAAGGGGAGAGCTTTCATTTCTGGATATTTCTATCTCACTCTCATTCGTTTACTCTGAGGCCCACATATGATATAACCTTGTCAACCACTCAGTATATGGGTAAATTTTTATTGTCACACTTCTTTAGTTTATCCTTGTATAAATGACGTATTTCTGGGAAATTTGACCGAGCGCCTGTCTGTAGGCAGACGGTTAGCTGTTTGGCTCACAGGAGAGTAGGGAAAGCAGTGATGCCCTGAGACTCAGTGGCTGGGGGCTTCCTGCCGTGGCATATCACCTTGACCTCTCCAGGCTTTTTTTCCTTGTTTCATATGTAAAATATGAGGTTGATTACTAGGTTTTAAAAATCCTTTTATATCTCCCCAATTCTGTGGTTCAAGTCCTCAGTTCTTTGTATAATTTTCCAATAGCACCAGCAGATAAATGGCCAAACTTCTGTGATGGTGTTTTCCTCCCCCAAAGTTGGTAAATCTGAACATCGGAAGTTGGGACAGTGAGGACTATGCCACAGTGACGCGTATGGATACGTAACTCAGCAAGCAGCTAGCTTCAGCGACGAATCAGTGTTCTCTAATCCACTGTGCTTAAAGCTGAAACTGTCGGAGACTCGTTTAGGATTCTTGGATGCAACATGTACTTGTCTTTATGAGTTATGCCCATATGCTGTGCAGACGGCCTCTGGGTTGGTCTTCCTTATTCGAGATGGGGGAAGGTCCTGTTCATTTATCTATATATTACTTTTCTAAAACTCACAGGATTCTAAGGATGAGGTCAGAATTCAGACAAACCAGGAGTAAGCCACATGGATGAGAAAAATCATCTTCCACATGGGATCTGAGGTCATCCAGGGTTTGACAAATAAATGTTTTCATACATTTCTGTTAAAATATTTATAGTATTATGCTATCCTTTCAAAAAATCATTCCCAGCTCGACCTGACCAGTCATCCAACCACTGGTCGAAACTGCATTTGACAAAAGAGCTTCTATTATTGTTTTCTTGTTCTTGGATCCCATGAGATTTCTGTACCTGACGAAAGCATGTTCTCCTTTTTTGTTTCGTGTAAGTGCATTTTTTCTTTCAAGCAACCAGGTAACTCCTGAGTAGGACAGTGGAGGAAGATGGTGGGTCATTGCTAAACTTTATTGGGTTGTGGCAATACAGTTTCTCAACTGTCCCCCTTTTTTTAAGATTTTATTTATTTAGAGAGAGAGAGAGCGCACAAGCAGGGGGGAGGGGTAGAGGGAGAAGCAGGCTTCCCGCTGAACAGGGATCCTGATGTGGGACTCGATCCCAGGACCCTGGGATCATGACTAGAGCTGAAGACTGAGCCACCCAGGTGCCCATCAGCGGTCCCTTTTATCCCGTTGACTGTCAGTGCTCCAAACATGCCACTGGATGGCTGCCTTCCCTTCAGCCCTAAGAAACTCCATGGGTCCGGTGTGAAGGGAGATGTCACGAGTGAGAGGGTATCATGGTGGCCGCTTCTCAGAACACTAGCACTGCCCTCTGGAATCCTACTGGGCACATTCAACAGACATTGATCAAGCACCCACTGTGCATCAGGCCCTTTGATAGGTGTTAGAAAGGAATAAGATAGGGTGCTTACTTTTAAGTGGTTTATACCGTAAAGAGAGCAACAATGTGTACAGAACATACTCTATGCCAGGCATTGTTTTAAATGCTTCACGTATGTTAGTTCATGTGACATTTAGAATGACCCCACGAGGGCAGTATGATTATTATCATCCCTGTTCTAGATGGGGTAACTGAGGCACAGGGAAGTTAAGTAACTTACTCAGGTATGTAGCCTGTGAGCAGCAGAGCCTGAATCCAGCCCCAGGCAGTTGACTCCAGAGTCCGGGCTCCCTCCCCAGCTCACAGGTCCCTTTGCTCTGATGACCCCAGTGACATCATCTCCTTCATCCTTGTCAACTTTTTCTTCGGGCTGCTCTCTTTCATAACAAGGGTTAGAAAAATAATGTTGCTCAAAGCAAAACAAATAACAGACACCTTTCAATCCAAAAGGCACAAGGCAAAAATTTAAACAAAAATAAAATCACTCATAATCCCATTCTGGTTCTCCTTTTAGTTTATGTCCTTTCAATCTGTGTGATTTGTTATTTTTGTGGAAATCTACATTTTAAAATCTGCACTTTTCATTGAGGATTGTGTCAGGTTTTCTTTTTCTTTTTCCCACTCTATTCTTTCTTGACATAACTCTAATGACTTAATCGGTTTGAGTGTTTTAAAATCATAGTTACACCAGACATTGACACCAATCTCTTCTTGCTGGGCATTTAGTTACTTCTGACATTTCACTGTCATAAACCACACGGTCTTGCACATCTTTGTATATACATTTTTTTCATATACGTTTGAAAATTTCCTTAGGTCGTTGGAGGCTTTTAACGTTTGTCATATTTGGGTGGAGAAAGCAGAATCAGATTTCAGAATCAGGTTCAAAAGGACCATCTAAGTTCTTTTCACTCCTGAAGAGCTGGAAATGGTAACAGTAAGCGTCTGAAGCATGCTGGAAGCCATTCATCTTCCGCTTTTTAGGAGAAATGGGAAAACTTACAATTTGGGCTTTTGGAATTATAGGGCGTCTTCTTCCTGACAAATGGATTCATGATTCTAGCAAGGGTTAACGAAACCAAGATGTAGCTGGTCCGGTTGCCTCTTCTCACCCGTCTTGAAGAATCACCCAGTGGGATGATGGAGAAACGAACACATGAGGATCAGGAAGACACAGAACAGGTTCAACAGGAACTTTGCAGAAGTGGAAATATAGAGAGGCTGACGGGCCAGGAGGGAAAACACAGTGTGAGGTAAACGGGAGGTAAAGGTCCATCAAGCGGCGGGTGATTCCATGGGAAGGGAGCCATTCACAATGGTTGAACACCGACTTCGCAGCTACACAGAGCTGAGTCTGAAGCCTGGCTCTCCTTCTGACTTGCTGTGTGATCTCACACAAGTTACTCAATCTTTCTGAGCCTCAGTATCTTCATCAATAAAATGGGCATGTTTTAGTTCCTGCTTCACAAAGTTGTTGTGAGGGTTTACCCAGATTGTGTAAGTAAAAGTTTAACTACTTGTGTGATGGCTGCTTTGTGCAGGGCACTGGACTATTCCGTGTTCATTATGTTTATCAGCATCACCATCACTGCGGGGGAGGGGATCATGTGGTGAGAGGTCAGGGCTTATTAAGCACTGCGGAGGACCCTGCAAACCATTGGGGAAGTTTTGCTTTTTTGGGAAAGACAAGAAAGTAAAGGGTGCCATGTGACATTTATGAGGAATGAATGTTACACTTTATCTTCCTGTAGCACAAAGGAGGATCATCTTGGAATTTCCCGTCTGCTTTCTGAAGCAAACGAGGACAGTTTGGGGGCCTTTGCTAGGGGCCGGTGTCCTCTTCAGCAAGGTGGGCATGACTAGATAGGCTTATGGCTTCTACTTCAACATCCCTCTGGCATTTAAAAAAAAATCACATTTAGAGCTCGCTCTGTATTAAGATTCTTTTGGGTGCTTTCCTAGAAGGGAAAGAAGGGGGGGATCTTTATTGGCTCAGGTCCTGGGATTTCTAGGGATTCAGTGGCTGCAGACAGAGCAGGACCGAGGGCTCAGATGTCCTTGAGATGCTCTTTCCCTTCCCACCTCTTGGCTGGGCTCTCCTGGGTATCTTTGTTTCAGGGACCAATGTGTCCTGCCTCCCGAGGCTTACAGCATCCTCACAGGTCAGGATGCCAGCAATAAGAAGTACCTCCTTTCTGCTGCTCCCAGGAAAAGGCCCAGGGAACCGTCTCTTAAGCTGGATTTCGCAGGAGTCGCACCCCCATTTCTGGGCTGGCCACCGTAGGAAAGGGTTGTCTGATTGGCCAGGTCTGGGTCCCTGCGTTCACCTCTGCGGAGCCAATGGAAGGGGTGGTTCCCCAAAGAGATGCTGGGAAGACGAAAAGCAAAGAAAAGAGAGCAAAGGAAGGAAGGGAGGGAGGGAGGAAGGAAAAAGGAAGGGAACTATGGGGCTACTACAACCTCCGAAGTATCTCATAATTAGGTGCCTTACACCCGTGCTCTGCAATGCTCAATTCCAGCTTGGTTTATCAAGGACTATTTTCTCGTCTTTTCCACCTCTGCCCCCACATACGTGTGATTTTTAAGTCAAGTGTGCTTTTCATC
The DNA here is from genome assembly GCF_004348235.1 of Phoca vitulina. NCBI lineage: Eukaryota > Metazoa > Chordata > Mammalia > Carnivora > Phocidae > Phoca > Phoca vitulina. Next base: position 14,402,035 of record NW_022589719.1, on the reverse strand, counting down.
ACCTGAAGCTTCAGCAGCTGCTGGGAAGCCCGCTTCTTTAAGCTTAGGGGGTCATTAGTAGCCTAACAGCCACCCTGTGCCGCTCAACTTCTCCCGCCGACTCTAAAAATACGCAGAGGCACTGCAGACGAACAGCGCGGCGCTGTGTGCGCAAGCGCGGGCGCGTCCGGCCGGCTCTCTAAACCGCCTTAGCACCCGCGCCGCGGAGAGAGCCTTGGGCTCGCGGGAGGCGCTGTTCTTTATTTTTTACTTTCCGTGCGGCTCACCTATGCTGCTGTTTATGCAGAGGAGAAAGAAAGTGTTATTAATGGAACGGAATTGACTGGAAGAAAGGGAAAGAGGGAGACAGACACCAAACTTGTTCCCACTGTGTTTTTGCAGCTTGCCATAGACCTGAACTAGGATGTGGCGAGAGATCAGACCAGTCCAGGGAGCAGCCAAGATTAGCTGGGATTTAAAATAAAACTCTTTAACAGGAGGTCACCTAGAATAACGCTCACATATGTGAAGAGGCCTGAGACCATATCTGGAGAAGGTTAGTGCTTACAAATGAGCCCCAGGGTCACAACCCAGGGTGGCTTTTCAAAGGCAAAGCAAAAATCAGTCCCCTTTCCGTGGAATTCTTAGGTGCAGTTGAGCCATCCAGGGAATCGAGGTTTTCTTGTTTCAAGGAGGTGTCCCATTCTGTGGAGCCGAGGTGGCTTCATCTGCCCCGTGTCTAACAGTATGGGGACCTGCCTGGCGCTGGTTGTCTTATCAAACCCATGAGCACTTGAGTTTTTTGAAACCTGGCCAAGGGATTAAATGATAACAGTAGATGGGTTATGAAAATATGTGAGTCATTACAGATGTGACCTTTTAAAGATTGCCTGCAGAAATCAGACGTCTCCTTAAGGTAATGAACCTTGTCATTAAGCATGCAAGTAGTCTTTTGCTGTCGGTGCTTAAGTGGAATCTAGTAGATGTCCCTTGTGATGATCATGGGAAGGAGAAAGAAAATACACAGCTTTTTTTTTTTTTTTTTTTTTTTTACCAACTCTATGGACGTGTGGACTACAGGGAACATTTGTTTTAGCTATTGGGGATTGCCACGCGATGAATAGATTGCCCAGAAGTTGCTCTCAACCAACCTTTCAGTTGGCTGGTTTTATGGCAGGATTCTGGGATTTAAATTAAAAAGTTAAGCCTTGTAGGGTAAGCATGAGTAAGTTCTTGGGACAGAATGTACTCAGCATTGTTTCCATCCATACGTGAGTGGAGGAAGCGTATGTACCCTGGACATATGCTTCTCATTGGAAAATGTGATCAAATGTCTCTCTCTAAACTGGCTCTCCAGGAAAGTCCTTGGCACCTTCTCAAGCCTTAAGTGAAGGCTTCTAAGCTCCCAAATTGCTAGGTGGTCTGTCCCAAGGAACATGTCAGAGGCAGGGACGCCTTGCTCTTTGTGGGTGGGAGTTTGCTCATCCAGGATTCCGTGTCTGCCTTCTTTAAAAAAAACCTGCATTGTTTATTTCAGTGGAATTGCCTAATGTGGCAGAGGCTTTGAATAGTTTTGTGAATCTAGGCAGCTGTAATTGCGGTGTTAGTAATAATAATAGCAGCCGTAACAGGAACTGACATTTTCTGTGTGCCAGGCTGTTCTCTGTGTCACAGATTCTAACGCACTTAATCCACAAACAGTGGGGTTACAGATTTATCCCTCCATCCCCCGCACCCCCCCCACCCCGCTCCTTCCATGGCTACAATTAGCCAGGTTGGCTATGCACCCTTTCCAAGACCAGCTGTTAACTGCGCCCATCAGACCTGACTTTGAACAGGGTTGGATTGAAGAGAGCCACAGGTTGTGTATTTGTTTGGACACACGCTTGCCTTTTATGCTTTTGGGGGTTTTGTGAGCAGTAAATCCAAAGCACACCATTTATCAGTCCCACGAAGAGATTCCGTTACAGGCAAAGACCCATTTTGTCGTCCCCCCCGCCCCACCCCGGCCCTTCTCAAACACATTTGAAAGGTTCTTATTTTATGCTAAGTGGTTAAACTTCATGGAAAAGAAATGGACTGTTAGAGTTGCTCATAAAGACACAAATGGCCCATGTGAATGGGAAGGGGAAGCTCTTTTGGAGAGAAAGATTTTTCACAAACCAGACCAGGTGTGTGACAACTTCACACTGCTTCGGGCCAGTCAGCGTTAATGTCCTCCTTTTTTGGCCTTTCCTCTGCCTTTGGTGGAAGATGCGTGATGGGCAGCAGCGAGCTGCTTTGAGATTGCGGTCTTCCTAGGAGGCAGCGTCCCCCGAGTGTCTGGTGTGTCATCATCCGGACAGTGTTTCAGAATAATAAGTTCCTGAAGTAATACTGTGCAAAAGCATCAGGTCCCTTCCACTCGAGCCCGCGTTTTAGGATCTGGGGACTCTGTCCTTTCCTAAATTCGCATATTGCTTTTCCTTCCAGACTGTGGAATCCTAATCTGGGACTGGAATGTGTTTTGGGGGTGGGAGGCAGTGGTATTACTGATTCTATTTCCAAGTGTGAAACCAGTGGACTCGGGTTGGATTCAGGGGAGCTCGCCTGGTTCGATGTGGCTTTATTCTTCTGACTGAAACTACTAAGGAAACTTTCCTGTGCCCCTGCACAGGTGTTTTTGTTTAGAAATGCCCATGTCATGAAACAGCCTGGGAACCTGGGTTTCTTAAAGAAAAACCCACATTGGAATAAAGGGAAGGGGTGTTTGTAGTTTCCTAGATAATTTAGATCATGTAGGTCTCCAAAAGAGATGACTGAGGTCAAAAATCAAAGAAAACCAGTGGAACAAACAAAACAAAAAAGACCGACCAATAAACAAAAACTACTCTACCTGTTTGGGGCCTAAATGATCTAGATTTGATAAACGTGACAGGCAAAATCAGCTGGACAGGGGCAAAACCTGCATGAATACACCCGCTCCGGCCTGTCTTTGAGGGTTAATTTCAGGGGTCACTGAGAGGAGGTTCATGTCTCCTTAGCACCTTGATGATTTTTTTTTTTTTTTTTTTTTTTTTACCGTGTGAGTCTTCCTTGGATGCAGGATGAAGATCTGGGCTTCCATTCTGGTGCAGCCACTTAGCCTTCTGGTTAGGCAACCTTTCTTTCTTTCTTTCTTTTTTTTTTTTTTTTAAGATTTTTATTTATTTATTTATTTGACAGAGAGAGAGAGAGAGAGTTAGTGAGAGCAGGAACACAAGCAGGGGGAGTGGGAGAGGAAGAAGCAGGCTTCCCACGGAGCAGAGAGCCCGATGCGGGGCTTGATCCCAGGACCCTGAGATCATGACCTGAGCCAAAGGCAGACCCTTAAGGACTGAGCCACCCAGGCGCCCCTAGGCAACATTTCTGAGCCAGAACTGCCTCATTTGCATATGGAGTTGGTAACCATGCCCCTTCGGTATTGATCAGATGGAGCCATGGATGTAGAGCATCTGGTCCGTAGCGTGGAGAGGATTAAATGAGCTAATGCAGGCAGAATGTTTACCGCCTTGCCCTGCACAGAGTTAGCGGGAGCGATGCCTTTGTTTCTCCTTTACCCCGTTGGCTGCCAGCCCTCCTGACCCTCATGAAGACCCTTATGTCTCCCTGGCTTGCCACTTGGTCTGTGTGTGCCAAACGTGCTGCGTTTCTGGAAGCTCACCCCTGCCTGCAAAGTCGTTCCTTCAATCTCCAAGTGATCCAAGCCTTTCCTGGCCAGCAGCCATCGACGTGTGGGGGTCGAATAGATTTGTGGAATAGCATCGCTGAGGATTTGAAGTCCGAGGGAAAGACAATAGAGTCACATCTTAAGGCACATGGAAGTAATCTGTTCTTCTGAAGCCGACCCAGGCTTCTAAATCGAAATGCTGCCAGCTTTTTTGGTTGTTGTTGTTATTCACAATTTAAAACAGATTTGATGTCGAATCAAGATGAATACTTATTCGCATACATAGGTGGAAACAATATAATTACAAAGATCAACGCATTAGTTTCTACTGGGAATGTCCCTGGTTTTGATCCTCCTGTCATTTGAATGTTTTGTTTGTTTTTTCAACACTGAATTTTAAAAAAATTTTTAGATAATTTTAGACTTAAAAGAAGAATTGCAGAAATAAGACAGAAAGTTCCCGGGTGCCCCTTACTTGCCTTCCTGTAATGGTCACATCTCACACAACCATAGAACATTGGTTAAAACCAAGAAATTAACCCTGCTCCGATACAGTTAACTTAGAACTCATTTGGATTTCCCCAGTTTTCCCACTAAGGTCCTCTCTCTGTTCTGGGATCCAATCCAGGGTCCCACATTGCACTTAGTTCTCTATCTCCTCCCCCAGTGACAGTTGCTTAGGTCTTTCCTTGTCTCTCATGACCTTGACACTTTTGAGGAGGACTGATTGGTTATTTTGTAACATGCCTCTCAATTTGGGATCATCTGATAGTTTCTCCACTCCTAGCCTTTTAGTTGACTGTTCTACATATACTTTGTTGTCCAGGCTGGGGATCCAGTGACAAAAATGGAAGTTTCAAGGCCTAAGAAATTATCAACTCATTTCTGAGACCAGCCTGACTGGGTATTATAGATCCTGGAGATTAAGAATATGGTCTCCGGAGCCAGAGGACCCGGGTTCCACTCCTGGTCTGTGACTTACCTGCTTGCTGTGTGACCTTGTGAGTGTGACCTGACCTCTCTGTGCCTTACTGTGTTCGCCTACACAATGGGAATGATCTAGAACTGACTTCTTAGGGTGTGGGTGAAGACCGAGTGAGTTAAAGCACAAAGCACCCAGAGCAGTGCCTTGCACAGAGCAATCACTGCACATCTCTTAGCTGTTACCACTGCTGCATCCTCGGCAGCCCCACCTCACGAAGTTCGGGGCCAGTAACCTCCTGATGTCACTTCTTGGGCCTGCACATTTGGGCATGGCTCTGACCACAGTGATGAGTTGGCAGCAAAGCCCTGGGGTTTGGGGGCACAGTCGTCGTGTCCCATCTAGAAAACCTGTTTTCGCTGGGGGGTTGAATCTGGGCTGCCAGGACCACATGGAAGTTCAGTCTCCAGGGCCTCCTGGCCGTGTGCTTGTTGCATCCGGACCCCCTTTCTGTCCTCTGCTTTTCTGTCCCCCTCACCTTGGCGCCCTGTCTTTATCTTGTTCCTCTGAATTGACACAAGGCAATGAGGCAGGGTGGTTGCACACCCAGCTTCTCTCGAAGGACTGGCTGGGCTTGATTCTCATCCCCATCACTTAAAAATTTACTTAGCTCTCTGTGCTTTATTATTATTATTATTATTGTCCCAAAAAGGGGCTAATGTTAGTAATAATTATTACCGTTGACAGAGGCTTTACTGTCTGTGAGTCACCACTGTAAATGTTACCTTTATTGTTTTATTTAATCCTCATCACACCTGTATGACATAGCTATTAGCATGATCCCATTTTACAGATGAGGAAACTGAGAAGCAGCAAGTTTAAGTGACTGGCCTGAGATCACAGAGCTAAGATGTAGAGCAGTCAGGATTCAAACCCAACCTGGCTTTGGAGCCCAGGTTCTTACTCACGATGCTCTTGGCCACAAGGGGTCTCAGAGGGTTTCTGCGGGGGTTAAATAAGATCATCTATATAAAGCACTTAGTGAAGTGCTGGCTTAGAGTTAATGCTCAGTAAACTTTAGCTATTATTAGTCCCATGATCTGATTTCTGTTCCTGTGGCTCGGGGTTCACATGATTCTGGGATGCAGCTTCTTAGTATTTGTTCACGGACTTGGTGCTCTGCACCTTTGGGCATGGGCACCTGGCCCAGTCCCCAGACCGGTGTACCCCCCGCCCATGCTGCATTGGCCCTACAGCCTAGCAGATGGGGTCACCCACAGCTCTCTACCTTGATACAGCTTAACCTGCAGTCCTCTATTTCTAATCTACTCAGTGTCTGGTGTTTTCACTTCTCTTCCGCTTAGTTTCACTTTGCATCTCCAACCTTTGCTTCTGCTTCTCTGTCCCTGGTTTCGGGCTTCTTCCCCTCCCCCACAGCCTGGCCTCATGCCTGCCCCGGACCAGCTGCTTCCTGTCCCCAGGCTGGGTCCCTGGCATTTGTCGTGTGGCACAGTCTGGGGCAGGTCCTCATGACTGGCACCCCTGGTGGGCCTGCCCAACTCAAGAAGGGGCTCACCCCTCTTATGGAAATGGCAGCACTTGGCTGTGGGCCTCGAGGGCTGAAAGAAGGTATTCAAGGAGAAAAGAGTACAGAAGGATAGCTGCAGGAGGGACAAGGCAGGAGGTGGCCAGCATTTTGTTCCCTGGTCCCGGGAAGCCTTGTCTCTCATTCTGTGACTGGAGGCCCTTCGTGTTCCCCTGGGCTCTGGGCCAGCCACCGTCTGTGGGAGGAGGCCTTCTCCCAGCCCCGGATACAGCTTAGGTGTGCTTCGTTGGGTCCTGGTGCTTCTAGACACGGCAGGCCTGAATCTCTGACCGTGCTGTAAGGCAGGGAGGCATCCTCAGCAGAGTCCAGATGCTCCAGCCAGACTGCCTGGACTTTCATCCCAGACTCCCAGGTGCTAAATGAACTCAGGCAAGTTCCTGAAATCCTCTCTGCCTCAGTTTCTTCATCTGTATAATGGAGCTTCTAAGGGTACCTACCTCACAAAGTGGGGCCTGAGGCTCTGAATTTGCGTCTCCCAGGTGATGGTTGCTTAAGTGTCCTTTCATTAGCAAGAAGTTGAGCACGTTAAGGTGGCTAGCTGTACTTCTGACCGTCTGATAAAGAATTAAAACTACAAAAGTGATGCCTCGGGCATCGTTGTGATGGCGCCTCTCTGAAAGGCCTTGAGTGAGGTCACAGTCTTCCTTTGCAAAGATTTCTAGGCATCGTTGGCACATGCTCTGATTTGGTGGTACTAAGAAAAACAAGGTCGCAGGTTCAAATTCAGCTTCTCAGGGGACCAGGCTGCTGTGCTTTGCTCCGCAGATGTAGACTGTTACTCAGTAGCCATCGGCCACCGAAGTCGTATAACAGGGCCGGTGAGGGCAAGAGACCAATCCACGGGTAACTGAGGGCTGAGGTTTGGTGACTTTGCCAGAGAGGCCCAGCAAGGCCGTGGTGCGGCCGGACTCAGAGCTGTGTCTGACGGGCTGCAAGATCTGTGCTGTTAATCACTAAGCCACATGTGGTCAGGATCCAGGCAAATGATACTGCCTTACTGCAGGTGGGAGATGGGTGTCCGATGAAATGAGAGCTGGTTCCACGGGGCACAGGAGACAATTGGGGGAGCACTGATGACAAATTCAGTGACATCCCATCATATGGTGAGACGGTCATTTCCTTTTTGAATTCTTCAATCTTTTTTGATTACGACAAGGTTAAAACTGGTGCTGTCGTGTTTTACTGCTGCCCCAAAACCTTTCAACTTCCTTTTAAATTTTGTTTTTAAAGTAGGCTCCATGCCCAGTGTGGAGCCCAACGTGGGGCTTGAACCCACGACCCTGAGATCAAGACCTAGCTGAGATTGAGAGTCGGATGCATAACTGACTGAGCCACCCAGGCGCCCCTCAACTTCCCTTTTAAACAGAGAGAGTGGGCGACCAAAGACTCAGCAAGCAGCACCTAGCTCAAAGTCAATAAAAATGTTTGTGGTCATGTGCATTTTCATAGCCCCCCTTCTATTCATCAGTGCTAACTGGTTTTCCATGGATAGAAGTAATGTAAAAATTCCTCTCAGGATGCATGCGTTTAAGGACAAAGGATCAGTCAGTGTTAAACACTAGTAAGTAATGGAAAGCCGAGATGGTATTCAGATAGGGCAAAAATAGCCTCTGTGTGGCCTCTGTGAGTGACCCGGGCGTGAGAAATGCTGCGACAGACCGTGAGTAGTTTTCAGCCCGATGCATGGTAGCACGTGGTACGTGCTCAATAAATGTCAAGGATAGAGGGAAGGGGGAATGCAGCTCTCGCTTCTGATATGTGAACAGGAGAAAAGAAACGAGCCATTTGTAAAGTGGATGAGACAGTCTTGCCCTTGAGAGTTTGGGTCTGGACTTAGCTTGTTCTCAAGGCCGATGGATCAAGTTGGGGATGGAGAAAATGAAGTTGGCTTTGGTCCTCAGTGAACCACAGAGGCTGAGGGCCGGGAATGGAGCACGGTTCTCAGGGTTGGATCTTGCGTTAAAAATGGGTGGCTCCAGGTGGGATTTCCCCGAGGTTGCCCGGCCACTGTGTGACTAGTGCTTTCATCCGTCTCCAGGCCAGGATCCTCATCTTCACTCTTTTCCCCATGTAGCTACCAGGCCTGAATGGATCTGTGGTAAAATCCGGACAACTCTGGGTCCAATCTGCCAGTCTCTAGGTGCTCACCACTTCCTGGCCCTGTACAAGGCACCACGAGTTACAGAGAAAGAGAAAAAAGTAAATAATCATCTCCAAGTTCAAGGTGACAAGGCTATGCTGTACAATTTTGCCCTCAGACAGGTATCATTTGGAAGGTATGTAGCCTGGGTCTCCTATGATAGAGTCAGTCAAAAAGGTCCCCCAGGAGTGACGAACCCTGTATCAGTCAGCTCTCACCAGGTTATGCTTCTGTAACAACAAGCCCCAAATCTCTGTGGCTTACAACCACAAAATCTGTTTCTTGCTTCTGTTACATTTGGTTGCAGGACACCTGTTGCGGGTGTCCTCCCTGTATCCTCCATGTGGGACCCTGGCGGAAGAAGAAGCCCCCATCTGGGTCATGTCTCTCTTGTAGCAGAGTGGGGAGAAGAGCAATGACAGGACTATGGCAAGGTTCTCTATGCTGCTTCTGGGAGGGATCACGTGTTACTTCTATTCTGTGTTGGTCCAGGTTCCTAGTAGAAGATTCTAGATCTTCTATTTGGGAGGTGCAGGAAACATCGGTAAGGAAGTGGGGAAGTGGAAGGCAGCCAGCAGAAGGTGGGTTATCAAGTCTGCTACCAGTGTGGGCAACTCCTGTTTAATCCCATGGGGAAATTCACAGAGATGGGACAAATCACATGCTCAAAGCTGTCCTCTTGAGGAACAAGGGAGCTGGTATATTTACACATCCAAACCTGCCCATCATTGGCTGAAGGCTACTCCTGGGGGCTTTAATTGCCTAGCACTTCTGGCCTGTGTGGGGGCAGAGTAGCCTGCTAGCTTCTGAGAAAGCCCAAAGGCAGAGACACAGCAGCTGGCAGGTGGAAGGTGCTGGACTGAGAGAGGTGGGTGGGGCCACCCAGAGCATCTGCCATATGCTGTTGTGCCATTGGCCAAAGGTAGCTGCAAGGCAAAGCGTGTCTTTAGGGATGAGGGAAGTATAATCTTCCTGCAGAGATGCTGCAAATATCTGGGGACCAAAGCACAAGTTGCTATAGGTCCTGAGCCCTGTGTAGGAATTGCAGTAAACTCTTTAGTCAATAGTGTGGGTGAAGCCTAACTGAGAGCTACCGGGTAGACCAGTGGCCTGACTTAAGCACCAATGACATCTTGGGCTGGATAATTCTTTGCCGTGGAGGGGCTGCCCTGTGCATTGTGGGATATTTAGCAGCATTGTGGCCTGTGCCCACGAGATTCTGGTAACATCTCCCACCTCTAGTTGTGACAACCAAAAATGTCGCTAGACATTACCAAATGTCCCCTAGGGTGCAAAATCATCCCTGTGGAGACCCACTGATGTAGATCATATATGCATTGCTAGTTCCCAAAGAATTGAAATAAATTGTAGGTGCCTGGATGGAGTTGCTCACAGCCTAATGGAGGACCTTGTGTTGCAACAGTTTGAAATACATAAAGAAAACAGAAATAGTGCAGGAGTGGGAAGCATCTATGCTGTTGAGGGGAGGGGATGGTCAGGGAAGGCTGTACAGAGTCAGAGATAGCTAAGAAAGGTTTTTTTTTTTTTTTAATATTTATTTATTTGAGGGAAAGAGAGAGCGTGCGAGGGGTGGGGAGCAGAGGGGGAGGGACAAGCAGACGCCGTGATGAGCATGGAGCCTGACGTGGGGCTCGATCTCACGACCCTGAGATCATGACCCGAGCAGAAATCAAGAGTCAGAGGCTCAATCGACTGAGCCACCCTGGCGCCTCCTAAGCAAGGTTTTGAAGGATGAAGAATTTTCCGGATGAGTGATCCCCATATGTGGAAGTTAAATACAGTCTGATGATCGGAGTGACTTGGGAATGCCGTAACGGCTGCTGGGAAGTGCTGAGCACAGGGTCTTCTCACACTCGGAAAGACTGGGCTGCAGCACTGTAGTTAAACCAGCTTACCATGCGCTCGATCGTGTGCAAGGAGCAATGCCAAGGGCTTTGGGGGCTCTTAGGGGAGGTGCTCAAATGGCACGGATACAGCTCCCTCTCAGAGTGACCAGAAATGCCTTTGCTCTATTATCTCGGTCAAGAGAGAAGGCCAGGTATTTCTAGTCTCCCTCGGTTTCATTTCCTGTCCCATCCACTGTGCTGCTCGCAGCTCAGTATCGTGCAAAGAAATTGGACACGCTTTCATTACTTAACCTCTCTGCCTCAGTTTCTGCACCAGTTACGTGGGGACCAGCAGGTTCTCTCTCTTGCCAGCCTCACGGTCTGGCACTAACCAGACAATAAAATTACACAGCATTGCTCGTGAGTTCAGACGGATCTGGTTTCAGTCCTGCTGTGCCATCTGCTGGGTGGGGATGTCTCTGACTCCATTTTCTCATTTTCCCACCTGTAAAATGGGTATAATACTCACCTCATGGGATTGTCTGGAGGACCCAACCGTGCTATGCCTACAAGCTCTCAGGCCTGCTCCTGGCACACAATAAGCATAAATTATAGTCATTACCATAAATGTTATAAAATAGATTGAATTTGCAGAATAGCTCACTTCTATCAAGTGCATGTTATGCTCCAGGCACCATCGGACATAGGTGCCTGGATATATTAACCTGTGAGTACTACGGATACTGTGATTATCTCCATTTTGCATATGGGGAAACTGAGGCACAGAGACATATGTACGGTTTGTGAGTGGTACTCAAATACCAGTAGACCGAGCAAGTAATTGCTTTGCTGGATTGTTTAGTACCTGGCGTTTCCCTGTCACTTTTTGCAAAGAAATCAAGGGTTTAGCTGTCGAGTTGCTTTTACCAGATTATTGGAGCCAGTGTAGCCGATTCCTGGGTAAATGAACTTTTCTCCCCGTTGGCCGAAGGTCCTTAACACACTCGCAGAATATTAAGAAGAAGATGGTGAGCAGAGATTTATTTTTAACCACAGTATCTGAGCTAGCTTCCCAGGGCGAGTCTACTTGGGTAAATGATGAATCACCCCCAACTGACCCCTCCCAGAAATGTCTGTGAGAGCAACACAAAGGGAACTTTCAGCTGCTTGCCTCCCCCCACGGCCCCCACCCGTGGCCCACCCCCGGGCGATCGAGGGGCTGGTGGACAGCCTCTTGGCCACCAGCTCCAGAACAGCAGGGGGCTTGTCTCTCCCTTTGTGTCAGGGTCACATATGGTGTTCTTGGTGTTGGAGGGAGCAGAATCCAGCCTCCATAGACAGAGCAGCAGCGAGGGCAAATAGCGCAGGGCCCGGTGGCCCCAGTGTCCGAGGGCCGGGCTCTCTCTGCCTGTGCCCTGTGCTTGCTGAGCCCTCGGCCCTGACGGCTTCTCTTTGCAGGAGGAGCACACAGAACTCCGGGAGGACGCAGCTCTGCCTCCTGGTCCTGTCCTAGGAGTCGGGGAATGAAAGGTGTGGATGCTCCTCTTGTTCAAAGCACCTACTGAGTGCAGAGACGATGACGGGTTTCTCCCCTCTTCGGCTTGGGCCCCGTGTCCTGGGGCATCTTGCTGTCCTTCTGGAGGCCTCATTCTGGAAGGTGGAGATCATACTGAGGCCTCATCTGGAAGGTGGAGATCATACCTCCGTGCAGAGCGTTGCTGGAAGCCCTCAGCCTGGAGCACTGGCTGGTGGAGTGCCCTGAGGGCGAGTTCTTCTGTTGGTCACCTTGAGGTAGAGTCAGATCTGTGGGAGATGCCCCTGTGGGGACTGGCGTGCTGGGGTCCCACCGCCTGAAAACGATCCTAAAGCACCCTCTGGTCCTGGGTCCCGAATCTGTCTGAAACCCTCTGATGAGCCCCCTATTTTACAAATAGCGAAAACTCTTGGCAACCCAGAAGAAGAGGCCTCTGTAGCAGCTTTGCTGTCATGAGTGTGTCCCAGGCTCCAGCTGGGTCCCCTTCCTCGCTGCCAGGGAGCAGCCCATGGCCTGCCTCCCCCTCAGACATCCACGGGGCTGCAGCAACCTCAGAACATTCCGAGGCAGAATGTGAGTGCTGTGCCAGCTGCGCCTGACTAATGGAGTGGCTGGTTGTTTGCTCGTCGTGACACCCCAAAGATGGTTGTACCCGCCATGCCTCAGCCACGCCCACCCCTGCCTCCTCCCCTTCTCATCCCTTCTCTCATATTCGTGCCTCATGTACATCTCTACAGAGGTAGTGAACTCCTCCGGGGAGAGGCAGGGTGGTACGGCGGTCATGGGCACGGGCTCAGGGTGTGAATCCCAGCTCTGCCATTGAGCTACTGTGTGAACTTGGGCAAGTTACCCAGCCTCTCTGGGCCTTCTGGTCTCGAGATGGGAGTCATGGTAGTGCCTGCCCTCTGGAGTTGGTGAAGGATTTAAACAAGCCCAACACATGTAAAGTCCTTCAAATGGGCCCGGCACATGCTGAGTCCTCCATGAAGGTCAGCTGGTATTAATATCCCACAGTGACAAATGTTGCCAAGAGAGGATGTAGGTGTGGCAAGTAGAAGGACTTCAACATAGTAGTCCAGCCACCGAGGAGAGTTGAGATCTTGCTGTGGAGGTGCCATGGATTCTACTGGTAACTCTCAATAGCAAAGTTGCTCAGAGGACAGTAAAGGCTCATAAAGCCAATAACTGTTTTGCCTAAGAAATATTTGTGGGACAGGGCACCTGGGTGGCTCAGTTGGTTGAATAGCTGACTCTTGATCTCGGCTCAGGTCTTGATCTCAAGGTCGTGAGTTCAAGTCCTACGTTGGGCTCCATGCTGGGTGTGGAGCCTACTTTAAAAAAAATAAAAATATTTGTGGGACGAATCAATAATGATAATAAATAATAATAGTTACCATGTGTTGCATACTGTTACATGTATGTTGACTGATTTAATTTTCACAACAATCCTATGAGATATTATTATTATTACTATTATTATCCCTCTTTATGAATGACATATTTGAGGCTCAGAGTTGTTAAGCAATCTGCCCAGCACCACCTAGCTCATGAGTGGTAGAAATGGAATTGAGAAATGGCGCTCTTGTCTGTGGATGCCATTGAAGGTGACTTGGGGACTGGTGTTCAAATTTATCTCAAAACAGTAAGTTGACCTTTCATTTTACATTTAATTAGAAAACAAAACAGAGATCCCTCAACAAAACCCATGAATAAATTAAGCTCTAGAACATTTAGAATTTAAGCATAGAGAAAGGATTGGAAGCCCAGAACATCTCTGGACCTTAAAAGGAGCGGGTTTCTTTCATTTACATTGGCAACTAGAAGTTAAAGACACAGTACTTTGATGGGTCTGGGTTAAACATCCGGGAGCAAGGCTGCCAGGGATGAAGGGGTTAATGACCACAGGTGGCTGCAAGGCTGGAAGATGGAGGAGAGGAGGTAGGGGCCGAGAGAGGGTTAGAGGGTAGTCCGGTAAGGTAACTGAGTGACTGGCTCAGGGCCCTCTGGGTGATCAGCTGGGAGAGCCACGTGGAAACCGCTGTAGTTCTTGCTTAAGGAGAGGAAAGGGACATCCAAGAGCCAAGAGAATCCTGATGAGGTCTTTGACTCCCATAATTACACAACGTTCAAACAAACACTTAGCAACCTTGAGCTTTCCAGCCAATTGACAACAGTCAGTAGGACAGTGTGTTACTTCTTTGACATCAGAACGCTGACTAGGTAAACTATAAAGCACCTGACAGGTTTTCCTCGGAGGTACAGCAGGACTGGGATGGAAGACAGAGCTCGCTATGGCACTAGGTGGTCAGTGGGTTCCTGGAGAAGAGAGGATGGTCAGGTCAGAAGTCTTGGGTAGGGTGCGGGTGGGCAGGGAGGGGCGATGACAAGGAAGGAATCACTATATTCCTGGAGAAAAAGGAGAAATGGAAAGATGGAACAACAGGTTATTATAAAACACTCATTGGAGCCTCCTTTAATATGATAGTTAGCAAGGACACCTGCTTTTCCCAGGGGCTGAAGTAATGTGAGCTTCCTCTCTCCAACCAGCTTCTCTCTAGAAATGGCATTTCAGAGAAAGGAGGAGGAAAAATTGGGAAGCGAATTGATTTATCACAAAAACAACTGGCTCTGAAAGGACTCAGGATGGTGAATAAAATGCACAGGTCCTTGCACCCCCGTGCCCAGTAATGAACCAGGCACTAGTCTGCTTCTCGGTGAATATGTATTGAACGAGTCAATGAATAAATACATGATAGTTGTATCTTCCCATATAGAATTTCCCCCCTTGAAACCACTTGTTTAAATAACACATGGATGAGATGTGGGGAAAGTTGTATCTTTTACCAAAACAATCATCTCTGATTGCATCTTGAAGAACTTCAGCACCCAGGAGACCTCATCCTTAATGAGTATGTCTTCTGCATTCAACCCCAGACTCTTTCTAGAGGTTCTAATGGTGGTCCTGTCTTCAGCAATTACTGCTGAAGAAACTGGTCCAGATAAAAATCCATGAATCCCAACTCTGCCATTTCTCCGCTTGCGAAGCTGTATTTCCACTTGCAAGTACGGAATAATGTGAATGACTTCATTAAGATTGTATTGTCAGTGGGTTAACCCTGCTGCAAAAGCTCTTGGGTCCAAATATTCAAATCAAAAGTACACGCGATTGTGCACTGTTACTGGTACTTGGTGTGGTGGGAAAGCCAGTGGGCTTGGTTTGCGTGGCAGGAAGGTACTTTCTGATATTGCTAAACACATAAGGTATTTGGTGCAACATTCTGCCCTGTGATCCTGGTGTTTCTCCTTCTTGCAGCACAGAATGTAGGTGTTACAAAGACCACCAGCTCCTCTTGCTGTTTCTTCCCTTCAAATTTTTCGTGTTTTCCTCCAGAATTGGAAAGAAAATGGCTGACGATCATTCTCATCTATTGAATATTCACTAGGTTTTGGGAACAGGTTTAGGATTTATCAGAATTGAGACAATATTCAAATACTCTATCCTTTTAAATGTCGACTTCTGTTTTCAGAAGCCCAAAAAGATGATTAAAAAAAAAGTAATAAGTCAAATGAAGTAGAAGCTGCTGATGGCAAGAATTCAGGAAATCAGAAAGAATAGATCAAGTGTGGGAGAGTTGAATTTTGAGGGAGGGCTTTCTGCATGTGCTTGGCACTATTAGGGCTGATCCAAAGCTAGGCCAAACCCCATGGTTTTCCTTTTTTACAATAATATAAATGACTTATTCTGTCCACATTTTGGCCCATGTCTCCTCACTATTTAAAACTAATTCCTCAAAGTTCATTTGTTTATAGTTTTTTTTTAAAGCTATTGATACTATGATTATATAAGTTCTCTATGCTCATTGCAGAGAATTGCTAAAATATTTAAAAGTATAAGTAAGGAAATAAAATCACCTGTCATTCCATGAACCAGAGGTCATCACTATTAAAATGTGTTGCCTTGTGGTCATAATATATGACTATATGTATTTGAGATCTTGCTATATACCTTCATCCCTTATATCTGCTTTTGAGGCTGCCAACCCCTTCTTTGTTAAAGAAAAAGGAACTTAAATTACTTTCCTATGAATTCTTGTTCTAAACTCCCTTCTTAGGTCCACTCTTACATCGTGTAGGACCTGCTTTGTGCCCAGCTTCATGGATATGCGCTCGGTTGCCATATGGGAATATAGATGAGAAATTACGTCTTTTAATATCTCTGTTCTATTTTACCATCGCCGTGGCGTCATTTGCTTAACCTTTTGCAGTGATTGAACTGGGTTGTTTCCACTGTCTGTGTTTTATAGTAGCGCTGCAAATGACCATCTCTGTCTGAACTGAATTTATTTTTCTTGGAGCTTGTTCCATGCACCATGTTCCCAAAATGGGCTGACCAGTTCCGTGAACAGAAAGGTTTAAAATATTTGTTACCTGTTTCCGGAATGACTAAATCCAAGCTAATATAGGCGCTCGGGCCCACTCGTGGCGGGGGTGATATTTACCAGGGATTATTATGGGAACCAGTCATTTGTCTTCTAACTTTATGTTTGAGACTCACATTTACTCACGAAGCACGAGACTATTGAAATTCTTATTGTGCTCCTAACTGGTGATTTTTAATGGGGAGAGGGGGAAAAAGGCCCAATCCTGCCCCCTTTGGGGGTACAGTGTAGTGGGGGACAGTGGACATTAATCCATCACACAGATGGATTAGGGCAATTAGACTTGGTCTCTTAGGTCAGGGAGGCTTCCCGGAGGAAGCAATGTTGGAGCTCAGATCCAAGCAGATGTTGGTGAGGTGGGGGGAAGGGGGCGATGGCTTCTGTGCATTTGTACACATGGCTGGAGGAGTGCAAGCCACTGTAGTAAAGAGATAAGTGAACACAATGTTTGTGCAGCTTCATCTGTTCCACCAGAAGGTTCTTAGCTGCTTTTCCTCCATCCCAAATCAGCCTCGGTTGTAAGCTCCCCAAACAATTTAATAGTAGTTTTTAAAGTGAAAAAAGAAACACCATGCATCCCAATTACAGAAATTTAAAAATGTTAAAAAAAATAAAAGCATATCTTAGAACCAAGGAAGTAAAGTACCTAAATTCAAGTGTCAGTCTGGAAATTTCACAAATCCTCCAGCTTAGCCGCTAGGCTCCTATCGTCCTTAGTGATTTAAGTGAAACCAGCTTGAAGCCCCATCTCGCATTCAGAGAGCCTCAGAGCATCTCTTCCCCTTCCCAGGGATCTCTGGCAGCCTGCATTTCTCCAAGGCACCTCCATGCAGAAGCCCACCTCTGCTGCCTTCTTGCTCTCCACAGCATCGCCTTCTGTTCGGGCTGCTTTCCACCCCCCCACCCCGCCCCCATGCTCCCCGGGAGCATTTTGATCCCCCCCCTTCGCCAGGGCCCCAGCCCCAAGGATGCAGATGCCGCAGAGGTGGCCCACGTTGCCGAAGGTTCCAGCGGCGA
This sequence comes from Phoca vitulina, assembly GCF_004348235.1. Lineage (NCBI taxonomy): Eukaryota > Metazoa > Chordata > Mammalia > Carnivora > Phocidae > Phoca > Phoca vitulina. The sequence goes on along the minus strand of NW_022589719.1, from coordinate 14,384,863 downwards.
AGGAACAGGGGTGGCTCAAACGGCTGAACAAACCAGCCAGTGGAGTATGATGGAATGTGGGGCATTGCTGTTCTTGGGGAAAGACAGCACAGTCGAGCCGTTAAGAACAAAGTTTGTGCAGTCAGGCCGAGATTTTCAAAGCCCGGCTCTGCTACTTACTATGTCACTTTGGACAGACCACTTCACTTTTGGTGCCTCAGTTGCTTCCTCTGTCGAATGGGGATACGAGTAGTACCTACCCGACAGGAATGTTGAAGGTCTAGAGGATGGTGCTTGGAAGGATGCCTGGAGTAAGGGCTTTGTAAATGTGAGCTGTCATTACTATCAACGTTATTATTATTGCTGTTAGTATTGTTGAAGCTCCCTTGGCCGCTTCTCCCCCCTGGGATAGCCTTCATTGGCCATCATTTCACTCCATGGACTCCCCTCTGTACGGATAGGACCTCTTGCTCCCTGCTCAAACCCCTCCCTCCGCTTCTCCCCCCTCCCCCCAATTCCCATTTATTTTTCCTGCGGTGCAGTTTATCTCCCACATTAGCTCACCCCCAACCACCTCACCTAATCCGTGTAGTGAAATGTGTCCATTAAGGTGCATTACACAACAAGGGCAGCTTGCTCCCTCTGCCTGGTCCCCCACATGCCGAGACATTTCATAGCCCTAGCTGGGTGGGGGGGGCAATACTAGGAGGAGCGACGGTGCCAGTCCTTTAGAGAAATGAGCGGGAGCCCGGCTGGTCCCTCGGGAGGCAGGACTGGAGTGGCTTCTAGAAAGACAGGCTTGGCACCAGGACAGGATGAAAATGCCTCCTCTCTGTGACCTCTGAGGCTCGGCCAAGGCAGGAGTGGATAAAGAGCTAACCTGTCCCGCCTGCCAGCCAAAAATAGGCTGACTGCGTCACAGAGCTTTCGGTAATTAAACCTTCCCTCTGCAGAAGGCCATGCTCGGACTGGAAAGGCACCATGGACGGGTTAAGGTAATTCATTCCCCACGCTGACATTCCCTCAGCATCAGAAGCAGGCTTGAAACCTGAGTCGTGGTAGACGAAGGTGGAAATTCATAACCAGGGCACGATGTGTGAGCTGTGAGGTGGGGGGATCTGTGCCAATGATGTGACTTACAGAGGAAGTCGTTCTTTGTCTTTACTCTGAGTCATGTAGACTTTTTTTGGGTGGGGGAGGGAGGTCTATCAGCTTATTTTTGTAACTATTCTGATTTCTTATTATAAAGGTTAATTCATGTTTGTTGCAGAAAGTTTGAACATAAAGGAAAAAATCCATAAGGAAATAAAAGCCATCCCTCATTCTACCCCATGACAAACAGCCACTGGGGACCTTTTGTGTCCTTTTCTTTTTTTTTTTTTGCATCTTGAGGCAATGCACAATTTTTCTAAAATTGGACAATGTTCATAAAGTTTGTGTCTTGGTTTTTAAATGTACACACAAGGTACTCACAATGATCTTCTATCTCATGAGGTCACTAAGTGTTACTCACAGACCAGACCGTTTTTAGCTTACTCACCTCGTGGCCAGGGCCAAGTGGGGCGGAATGGCTGGCCCACGTGTCCACATTGGTAGGAAAATGTGCTGGTCTGGAGCGTTCTTCAGACAGACTCCCCAGTCCCAGCAGGAACCGATGTGCTGGGAGGCTGGAGATGTGGTGGTCACTCCGGCAGGTGGAGAGGGAGTGCGAAGTTGCACTGGCTTCCCTGGGAAAGCCTTACACAGTGAGTAGAGCCTGGCCTCCTGAGCAAAGTGTTTCTGGTTTGCATTCTGTCTCTGCCACTAACCGGTTGCCTAACTTTGATTAACCTCCCCTCCCCTCTAAACCTCAGTTTTCCCATCTATAAAATGGAACTAATGCTAACATCTATTTCACTGGGTTACTGAAAGACAGTGCCTGACTCTGAGTCAAGTACTCAATAAGTGTTAGCGATCATTTGTATATTATTATGATTAATTTCTCAAATGAGGACCGGATCCGCCGATTGCATTGTATGACCGTGGGCAGATAGGTTCACTCAGTAAGAATAGATCTCTAAAAGGAAATAGAAATGTTGGCAGGCTTTAGTATGGTTTCCCAGAGAGGTGGTAGGTTCAAGATCTAGGATGGTCAAAAGAATGGAATCTTGAAGCTCTTTCCATTACCGTTTCCAGGTCATGAGTTTGAGGGGGCCTCCAAAGCCTGGTAGGAGGTCACTCACCCCAAGGTCTGGATCCAGACCAGATAGAGACTCCAGCTCTGGCCAGGCCTCATCCCCATCAGGCTTGACAGGGCAGCTAAGAGTATTGGAATAAATCATCAAAAGGTTTGCTGCTTCAGCCAAGCTTTTTAGAGTACTAAATAAAAAAGCTGGAATAAAATCTTATCTTGGTGTGCATTTCTTGGAAGGATCTCCAGGTGCCTGGGGTTGAGGCCTGGCTCAGGTCAGGAGCTGGGAAGCGGCTGAGGTGATTTGTTGGAGAGCCAGCCCTGCATTCCCTGTAGGACTTTGGGTGACTTTCTTTCTTTGCTTTCTCTCTCCATCTGGGATGAACATTCGTACCTTTGGGGCTATGAGGATTAGAAGAGGTGGAGTCTGTGATGGGGATAGCACCATGCTGGACTCACTGCATGCTCAAGAAAAGTCAGTACTACCTTCCACCCCCCACATCCTGCAAGATAAGAGCAAGGTAGAAGAGAGTTTCTCTTGGTGGTTTCATCTACAAATAAGGAACTGGAACAAGAAGAGCTCAGGAGACTTAAAGCCCTGCTCAGTCTCTGGGAGATGTCCTCTTATCATCTGAATCAGTGTGCATTTCCTAACAACCAGTAGTGAGCCTCTAGTATTTCCTGGAACATCTTGGCAGATAGCTGTTGAGTTGATACCTTGAGCTGGGCACTGTGCGGAGCCCATCACCGTACTGATCCCGTTCAGGGTTTCATCTCCCAGAGGACAGGAACTGAGGCTCAGACATTAGGAAACTCACCCCAGGTTTCTTAGCTGGTAAATGGCGGAGCTGGGATTTGAACCCAGGCCTCTCTGCCTCTAGAGCCCATGTTCATGACCATCCCAGGTATGTGGATCTCTACCTATATAGGATTTCTGCCCCCTGCTGGAAAAGATAATGTGCAAAACAGACTAGAATGGCCTTTTCAGCTGCTAAATTGTGAGCCCCTGAGCCCAAGGACTGTATGTTACCCTCTCTGTCTCCTCCTAGGCAGGCAGCAGATAGGAAATTGTGGAAATCTAAGCATCTGGGTCAGGCCTCCTTTAAAATACAGATGTCCTATGAGGAGTAAGTGCATTAGGAACTTTCCTTGCTATGGAGACTTGAGGGCTTCCCCGGTCCCTGGGTGGCTGTCTGGAGTGAAGGGCACTGGAAATCTAGGAGGGAAAGGCCTTGCCCCTCTTTATTTTCCCACAAAGGGGAGGGAGAAAGAGGAGCTCACATGAGGCGGGCTGCTCCACAGGCTTCACAAGAAAGAGCCACCAGAATACTTGATTTCCAGGCCCTGGGCATTTGCCAGACAAGGTCTGGTGGTCTGTAGACCACATAAAGAACCCATGTTTCTAAGGACTCGTGGACAATTGCTGCTTCATCCATCTTTTCCTTTTATTTCTTGTTCCTGGTGGCCTGTGGGCCTTTGATTCCTTCCTAATTCTCCCTTTTCATGTGGCCTTGGCTTTTATTTTATTTTGAGAGAGAGAGCGCGCGCACGCGCATGTGTGTAAGTGGCGGGGGAGGGGCAGAGGGAGAGAGACTCCTAAGCAGGCTCCACGCTCAGTATGGAGCCCAACGCGGGGCTCCATCTGATCTCAGGACCCCTGAGGTCATGACCTGAGCTGAAATCAAGAGTCAGATGCTTAACCGACTGAGCCACCCAGGCGCCCTTGGCCTTGGCTTTTAATCTTTATTTTCATCTATGTGACCCATCCCTTAGTTCAGGCCTCATACTGGGCCCCCCGGGCTCCTGCATACCTCCCATGTCGTGGACGTGGCTCTAACCTCGCTCCCTGAAGCTCCCAGACTCGCCTCCCATGGATGTTCCTCCTGTTTCTCAACTTTGCCTTTCCCTTCCTGCCTGTGAGCTGTGTTCTCCATTTCTTCTGCCCGATGCCCCTGCTCCCCTTCTCTCTCCCTATTAAAAGTCTGCCTCCAGTTTCCAGACTCTGCATACGTGCTTCTCCTTTGTGACTCTGTCCTAAACTTTTCCCTGAATCTCTTTGTCTTCATAGCTCCAGTAGCAGTGACGTTGGTTCCTTTGGCAATTTTGTGTCTCCCCTCATCCCCTCTTAGGGCGTTATTCACTTCTAGCACCATAACTTCTCACCTGTTTGCCCTCCTCCCCATCTGTTCCGGAGTTTTTAAAATGCAGTGTTTCTGTCTTATCCACTGAGTATCTGCTCCATGCAGAGCACCTGGCTGAGGTTTGAGGGACACCAAGAGGAATATTAGGTCTGCTTATCATCAGTACTCGAGGGGAGACCCTCAGAGTGAGAGTCCATTGGCCCAGCCCAATTCTAGATGGTTCTTTCAGCAACCCCAAGAGCAGCCAGGCCAGGCATGCTTCTGTTTTTTTGTATCCCACGTCTCCTTTTTGTAAAAGCAGATGCCTGAGGAATGCTTTGGCATCCGCCTGGGTTCACAGGCCCGCTCCTAGCGAGGCTCAGCGCATACATTCCAGAATCCATTGACTGTGTTAGTAACAACGCCTCCTGTGGAGCCCTGCTGGGACACAGATGGGGCCCAGACCTGTCACCGGGACTTTGGCACAGGGCAGGGTCAGGATGGAGGGCTGGCTTCAAAGGAAGATGTCCTTCCTGCCGCTTCTGCATTCCAAAAGCTCACGGCATCTGGCTCCTTTGTCGTCACTTTTCTCGGGAACAAATGAGTTTGATCATTCGCTTAACAAACATTTGCCGAGTATCGTAATCTCTGTTTACTCAGTGACCACCTGGCACGGCGCCTGGCACAGAAATAAGTACGACCGTCTCTAGTCCACGTGAGTTCGCATCAAAATAAAATCAGTGCAAATTACTGAAAGCAGGGATGGCAAATACAGGCGCCAATGTGGCCATTCCTCAGTTTTGTGCCCATGGCAGATTTTGCTAATTAATCATAGAACTCGTTCACTTTGAATCTGGATTCAGCTTCAGAATCCATCTTAACCCATTGCTTGGGGCAGCCAGCATTTGTGGATTGGACTGTGCCCATGAGACGCAAGTGGCTTGGAACCACTCTTGTCTTCACGGTCATGGACAGGACACTGAGATAGAGGGAAGGGGGCTCAGGAGAGCCAGTGCCTTGAGTGGCCGCATCTGGCCAGAGCAGACTGCGAGACCCCTTGAGTGGGGGTGCTTGAAAGTAACAGTGCTGTGGGGAAGCTCCCTAGCATTGCTCCTGGGGACCCCTTCATGCCCCTCTTGCTCCCTCATGGTGTTCTCCTGAGTTTCTGAGGCTTCTTCTTCCTCCTTCCCCACAGAAGTAGCTGTTAGGCAAGATTCAACTCTCCTCCCCCTTAGGATTTTTTTCCTTGCCCGTTCCGTCGGGTGGAGAGCTAAGTGGAGTGTTAACCCTCAAGTCTCTGTCTTCAGATACATCTTTTTCCCATGTCTGGATTCCTTCCTTTGGCCTCAGAGCACCAGATCGGAGCCTCGGAGCACCAGATCGGAGCACCAGATCGGAGCACCCTATGGCCAAGTTTGTCTTTCCGAGCCCCTGTGTGGTCTCCCTTCCTTGCCTGCAGAAGCTGTGTCTGCTGTGGGCACGTGGGCTTCCTCCAGCCTGGGGACCGGTTGCGTGGAGTCCTGCCCCCATGCCTGGCTCATCCTCGGCTTCTCCCCTCTGCCTTGGCAGGTCTCGTCCAGCCTTCAAGTCTCCGCTGACCAGTCATTTCACCTGGAATTCCCTTCCTGACTTCTCCAGGATTTCAGAAGGGAACCGGGCCACCAGCTTGCGTTCTCACTATCTCACATACTCCGTCATTCAGCGACCACTCAACACTTCCTATGAATCCCCAGTGCATACGATGTGAACCTCTCCTCAAAGAGCCTGTGGTCTGGTCACATTGCTGTTACTAGTTGCTCCTGCTTATATGTCATGTCTCTGCCAATAGACCAGACCCCTGGTGGTCAAGGGCTGGGTGCCAGTCATTGTATCCCCATAGTCCTGTGCATGTACTAGATGCTCAACCCGTCCTGATGAGCTGGAAAGTGGCTTCTTGCTCTGTCTGGTTTGCTGTCAAGTCTGCTGAATATGGAGTCCTCAGACGGAAGGCTCACAAAGGCTTGGAGGGCTGGCAGGAGAAGGAACACCTCACGGAGGCTAAGAGAGGGAACCTTCCCCGCTCTGTGCTAAGAACCTGGGGCAGCAGGAGCTGGGCTAGAAATAGGTGCCTCAGATGGAAAGTAGTCGTGGTTAAAATGCATTAAGAACCTGGGTCAGTGTTCGGATTCTAGCTCCTCAGCTTAATAACTGTGAGACCTGGGGAAGCTCATTTCTCTGTGCCTTAGTTTTCTCATCTGTAAAATGGGTCTTAAAATAATGTCACCCTTATACAGTGGTTATGAGGTTTAAATGAGTAGATGAGTTTAAATGAGTGCAAAGCCCTTTAAAACAGTGCTGGCTGCAAGCATTGGGTATTATTTAGATTTTCTGGGCTTTAACTGATGATTCTCACTTTGTTTTTTTACATCTTTCTGTAAATAAAGTACATATGATTTATGTAATCTGAAAAACATACAACAAAACTCTTTTTTTTTTAGAGACAAGGAAAGAGTCTGGTAGGTAAGGGGGGCTCATAGTTGACCCTGCCAGCCCCTTGCCCTAGCCCCATGCGTGTACTTTTACAAATATTTTATTTATTTATTTGTCAGGGAGAGAGAGAGAGAGAACACAGGCAGGGGGAGTGGCAGGCAGAGGGAGAAGCAGGCTCCCTGCTGAGCAAGGATCCTGATGCGGGGCTCGATCCCAGGACCCTGGGACCATGACCTGAGCCCAAGGTAGACGCTGAGCCACCCAGGCGTCCCTCCCATGTGTGTACTTCTTGGTGCATGGGTGTGGGGGTGCTAAGCTTCCGTGCCCCTCTCCCCTGCCTGTCCCTGTTGATCTTCCACGGTCCCAAGAGCCTCATAGCCGAGACTCCAACCTTCCTGGGTGGTGTCATGATTGGCGCCCAGCGAGTCCTGCAGGAGCATCAGGGAATGAAAGCATCCAGCAGTTCCTCCCCAGAGAAGATGTGATCATCAGACAGTGCGGTAGCAGATGCACGGGCTGGGGTTCCTAGGGCCTGGGCAGTGAGCTCCGAGAGCAGGTCGGTGCTGTGCCTCGCCAAGGGGAGAACGGAGAGAGGGCAAGGCTGCGCTTGCAAAAGCAGGAGCAAAGTCCATATGTTTTATGAAGTGTTTTATGGCCAAGCTGCACTTGGAAGCCTGGTACTTAGCAAGAATTATTAGGTGTGACTGTCTTAACACGAGAGTTGGGAGCAGGGCAGGAGACGTCGGCGAGGTAAGCAGCATGGAGTGGGTTAATTGGACTCAGCAGGCTGCTTCAATCGGCCTGTTTATTGTTTTTTTTTTTAAATTACTCCTATTACTTTTTCTTTTTTTTTTTTTACTCTTGAGGCATTCTAAACTCAACTTCAAGACACACCAAAACTGATTGTCAGTTACTTGCTCTCTGTCTGAAACAGAGCTGCTAAGCTCAATTGAATGGTTTGATTATCTTACTACCTTTGGGGACTAAAAGTTCTAGGTCACTTCCAATTTGGGGCGTAGGAATCTGATCCAAGCAGGGTGCTAGGGACTCAGGAAGCCCTTACCAGTACTGAGGGAGGGTCAGTGAGCAGCATGTGCTCCTCATGGCCCCACGTTAATTTCTCAGGCCCCCAAACTGAGGGAAGGGCCTCCCATTCTTTTGGAAATTCAGAATCAGCAGATTGTCTAAAGAAGCGGTGTGGTCTCCTTTGTGTCCCTTTTACCCCATGAGGGATGGCAGTCAGGATTCAGCCTTTTGGAGCCACATGCTATGTATGAAGTAACAATCTTCTATGGTTGGAGTAGAGTAGAGATTCTTACCAGGGACCACAGATAAAGGGCTTTAGGGGTCTTGAGTTGTAAGGAAATTTTGTCTGCAGATGCATTTTCGGGGGATCATCCTTTAATTCCATGAAGAGCACCCTTGCCTGTGTGCAGATGGTGAGGAGATCCTTCTTGCTGTTTGTAGAATTCACCAGCTTGTTCCTGCCTCAGGGCCTTTGCACTTGCTGTTCCCTCTCTCAGAATACTTTTCTCTAAGCTCCTGTGTGGTCACCCTCACTTTCTTCAGGTACTGATTAAAGGTCACCTTCCTGACCACCTTATATAAAATAGTACCCCATCACTCTCTATCCTATTCACCATCATGTCATGTCATTGTTCTTTATAGAACTTATTGTCATATGACATTAATTCTTTGTTTATTAGCTACTGCCTTTTGTATGTAAGCTTCTGTTGTGTTCACTGCTCTATCCATTGCATCTAGAATAGTGCCAAGTTCAAAGTAGATCCTTGGTAAATATCTACTGAGCAGATGAGTGAATGAGCAAATTTATAACATTGATCATATTTGGGTCTTAGATGTAAAAAAACATTTTTTTTGATGATAAAAGACAAGGGTCTGAGTTCTCAGTGGGGTCACTTCTCGGCCATGTACCTTGGGTCCCAAACATTTGAAGTGCTGTGAAATGATCACTGGGGCACTGCCATCGATGTTTCGGCAGGAGCCTTCTAGAGATTTCACCATGTTGGCACATCTGTCGTTCATTTCATCAAACCTTGGATTCACCAGACACCAGATCTTTGTGTGTGTGTGTGAAAATGGAGAGGTCAGCTCCTGGTGCTCAGATCTTCATTATTATGAGTTGTTATTACCTCCATGCACAGATAATGGGTTATCCCCATGTGCAGCCGGGGTGCCGCCATTTCTGACACATCAGTGAGCTTTCCGTGACTCATGTGAGGCCTCACAGTATGTCAGAGCAGGGCAATGGTGGAAGTCCCACTTGCAACCTGCAGACCCACCCTAGAATCATTATTATTACATGTTGGAGAAAATGTCCCAGCGGTTGAACTTACATGACCAGGACCAGCTTGGGGCTAGGATTGTCTGATGCATGAACTCTTATGTGAATGGGAGGCAACTGCCTTTTCTCCTGATCAAGGCAAAGTGGAGTTAAGACTAGGAAAAGAGGTTCTGCATTTTCCTCTCATTTTAAAGGAGAGAACAAAAGGTACCACAGTCTTCCTGAAGTACATTCCTTCTGAGAGAAATAAACCCTGGTCTCTTCTGGACAGGTTATTTACTTTGCTTCTTTCTGGACATAAACCTCAGGCTCATTTTGCAGAGTTTATCTTTTGTTACTATCTGCAGCAGGTAAGCTTGGAAGTAAATTCAGCACACAGAGCAATTACCTCCCGGTAACCTCTTTTATAAATGGAAGCTTCTAAGTCTCATCTTTTAAAAAGTTAGTGTTTTCCTGCATTAAAAACAAAACAAAACACTGTCCTCTTCCAAACATTTTAGATGGCCGATTGATCATTTATCAAAAGAAATTTTAATTATACAGTATAATACATGAACATAACATTGTTTTAAAAGTCAAAACCTACAAAAAAAAACCAAAAACCCTACACAAACATAAAAAGACCCCTTATATACCTGACTCTAAAACTCCAATCCCGTTCCCAGAGGTCACCTCTGCAGTTTTTTGCTTCTTCCAGAATTTTTCTCCATGCATTATAAATGCGCATGTGTATGAAGAATTTTTATATATCTATATTTTGGACATTTTTCCGTGTCAGTTCGTACAGAAATGCATCATTGTTTTCAACAGGAACATAGTCTTTCATTGCATCAAAACGTACCCGAATGTAGTCAGCCACCTCCTTACTTGATGGAAGTGAAGTCTCAGTTTTTACTGTTACAAACAGTTCTGCAAAGAATACACATTTTTGTGTACGCACACACACGTCTCTAGGACAGATTTTAAGAAAACTATTTTTGTTGGATCAAAGGGTGTTGCAGACTTTTAATTTTGATGGAAACTACCAAATCGACCCTCCTTCCATCCCGGCCTTACCAAAATAGACTCCTGCATTTAGTTTCCTGTGTCCCTGCCACTCATAGATATGATAATTTTAAGAAAGTTTTACCAATTTGATGTGCAAACATGCTTTTAATTTACTTTGCTCTGATTTCTAAGGTGGTTGAGAATCTTTTTGTACATTGCTGTATGTTGGTGGTATTTTGACATGGTTTCAAACATTTTAGCTAATAGGACTGTTTCAGAAATGCCTCTCCTCCAGGGCAGATATGCAGCCGGTAGTTAAAGTGTTGAAATACTTTCATACTTGTAGGTAAAGTGCCCCTGCCCCGAGTCTCAGTTCCCTGCCTCCTCCCCCTGCATTTCTGGTGCCTTGCCCAGACCTCCCAGCGAGGTAGCAATTAAGAGGTTAATATGCAGCCCTGCAGGTGACCTTCAGGACCCTGCTCTATTGCAAAATCAGCCTCTGTTCCGATTGTATGGCACCCTGATACACCATTTACAAAATATGTCCATGAGTCCCTCCCAGACTTTCAACCAAATGTACTCAAACTGTGTCTTACACATTTTTCATTTTGTGGCCTCCGAGATTCACGGTAACATCCTGCTGGTTTGCTTCTTGAACTGGGCCCTGCTTTGAGTGCCGATTTCCTAGGATTATGCTTACATAATTTCCTTTTGACCTTAGCCTGCACATTGTAATCCGAGAGGGCATGCTGGGGGAATAAGATGACCCTTACGTAACGTATTACGTAAGAGCCGGGGGGACCTGAATCTCACTGGAGCGTCTGCAGGGTTTTCTAAGAAGTCTGAAGGTTCATTCTGACAGAAGTTTATGTTGTCTTTCAGTCAATTGAATTCTTTAAAAAGCATCCTTTATTTCTGAAATAGCCGAAGGGAAGGGGGAAAGAAAGAAGGACAGTGTTGCTCTTACGTGGCAGGCATGTTTTGCAGAAATGCTGGCATCTAATTTAATCTTCTCTACAATCCTCTTTCCTTGTATGGATGAGGAAACAGTCTCGAGGGATCAAAGTGAGTTGCTGAGGTTCATTCAGCTAGAGAGCAGGAGCACTGGGCTATAAAGCCCACCCAGCTTCTGCCTCTGGAATGTATCTGTGCGTGTGTGTATCTGGGGTGGGGGACATGGAGTGACTCAGAATCATCCTGGACAGCCTGCTTTGTGTCCCATTCTCTTCAAGTCTTACACTTTGCCTACTGGCTGCAGTAAGGTCGATGGGGAGCTCAGACCATTCCAAGAACTTCGAGTACCTTGGAGTCCAGGCAGGCTGAGGCCAGCTCTTTGATCTCTGGGCCAGGGAAACCCTGTCCTGTCCCTGGCTGTGTGCAGATGGACCGGAGGCTTTGTGGCTGGAACTTTGGACTCCCTAATGGCACCCCTTCACCTTTCCCTCTGAATTAGGGCGGACCCCAAAGCAACAGGTCTCAGGTAGCGTGTTTGTCTGGCACAAGCTGGGTCCAGTTGCTGCTTCTCTCTGCTTAGGGAAGTGACACGTGAGCAGAGCTCACACCAGGGTGAATGTCTGCTTGGCCAATGTAACAAAGCCTCAGAGGAAAAAGCTTATCCAGGCAGCCCAGGGAAAAGGGGTTCTGGTCATTTAACTTTTAGAGACATTAGAAGATAGATCAAAGAGGGTTGGTTTGTTTTTTTTTTAAAGATTTTTATTTGTTTGAGAGAGATAGAGCAGGAGTGGGGGATGGGAAGAGGGAGAAGCAGACTCCCCAATGAGCAGGGATCCCAATGCCGGGCTTAATCCCAGGACCCCGGGATCATGACCTGAGCCAAAAGCAGATGCTTAACCAACTGAGCCACCCAGGTGCCCCGAGGGGTTTGTTGTGAAATATATTTTTGGGAATTCCCTCTTATTTTTAATCTGTCCATTGAAAAAGTAATAAACACACATGGGAAAACACTCAGACTATGCTAAAGAGTATGCAGTGATCAGTGAATCCCCCTCTCACCTGAGATGCCTACGTACTCATTCTTCTCAGAGGCTACTGCTATTAAGAGTGTCCTGTGATCCTTCCAGAAATATTATCTTTAATCTTTGTATATACAATTATAAGTGTGTACGTTTTTGTCTGTATCTATCATCTATCTATCTATCTATCTATCTATCTATCTATCTATCTATCTATCATCATCTGTCCATCCATTCTTCTATTTCAACTTATGCTTAACTCTTATGGTTGAAAATCATTCAAAGTTCTCGAGTTCACTCTTTCTTGGTTTAGTGTGTTGGGACCAGTTACACTCCTGACAGAGGGTCTTGCATGTCCCCTAGGATGCCTGTCTGAGGTCTAGTCCTTATTGTAAAGTCCCTCAGCTGGTGAAGGTGTACCATTGAGTCACATACCAACCAAAGACCTTTCTGAGAGACTGGGTTTCCATACCCTGCACTATACTACTTCTCCTGGAGTCTGTCTCTTCAAAGCAGAATGTAAAAAGATTCAGCAGAGGAGGAAAACTATTTTTTCCTCTACCCTTCTAGGTTCTTGACTGAGACCCCCCCCCCCCATAACAAAAAGATTAATAGGAGAAAAACAAATGTAATTATGTATGTATGTCCAGGAATCCCACAAAGCTATGAGACCCAAAGGCAGCCAGGCAATTGAGACTTACATACCATCCTGAACTAAAGAAAGAGATGGGTATGGGGCTTCAAAGGGGAGAAAGGTAATAACCAGGAAGAGAAGAGCAAATGTTTGGTAAAAAATATGTTTGCCCTGCTGGGCAGATAAGCCTTTCAGATGAAAATGTTATCTCTGATAGTTCTTTTCCTGGTACAGACCCCCTTTCTAAATTCTTTTAGGCAGTTTAGGGGGAGGTAAAAAGTTTTTCCTGAGTCCATTAGGTCTTGATTGCCTTCAGCTGAAAATAATCCTCATGCCAAAGAGGCATATTTTGGGGTGGCATAATCTGCTCCCCTACAGTGTCCTGTGGGATGGATAGCTCGAGTTAGGTGAGATTTCAAGGAATCAGTGCTTCTTCAAAGGCTGCTCTCATTCATTCCTTACCTGGGTCCTGACCCACAATCCTGCTCCCTGCATTAAGACTGCCAGTTTACATATGTTGATTGCTGGGCAACTGAGTGCTTCAACAGGAGTAGGTCAGTTTTCTCTACAGCACCTTTTTTCCCTGTTAAGTATGGCAAGAATGAAGGGCTGAGAAAAGGCTATGATACCACTTTTCATTATAACTTCCTCCAAATTACCACATAAGGAGCCAGTACTCTGCTAGGCCTTGTCTTGGGATAGTCAGAAGTAGAAAACAGGATGATCCCCAAGGAACTGCCCCCTAGAGAACAGAGATGTGCTTTGAAATGTTCCTTCCTCAAAGACAGGAAAATGACCTGTTGGTTCTGTCCCTGTCCTAACCAGATCTTCTGGAGAGCTCTAGATACTGGTTCCTTCATCTTGCAGAGCTCAATGTAGACCTGGGTCCTAGTCTCTGCCACTCATGACTATGTAATTTTGGGCAGATAAGTCTTAGTGGAGAAAGTGATTATGTCAATTTCAAAGGATTGTTTTGTTTTAGTTGCAGGTGATAGAAGCCTAACTTAATCTGAGAATGTATTGGCTTATTAGCTAAAAAGTCTACCAGTAGCTTCAGGCATAGTTGGATCCAGAGGCTAAAATCTTATCATCATGATGCATTTTTTTTCTCCATCTCTCTTTGTTTTCAAACACAGGCAAGTCATTTCCATGAAGCTTCCTTGGCAGCTCTGAACTTGCATCCTAGTAACTCAGAAATATCAGCAAAAGAGAGCTTTTTGGGGCCACTATTTCCAGCAAAAGCCTTAGGATTGAATCCCACATTCCCACCTCTAAATCTTCATGGTCATGATGATGAAATATCCTGATTCTCCAGGCCTGAGAGGGGCAGTGGGTCAGCTCCACTCAAACCATGGGGTCAGGAGTAGAGGAGGGGAGGTACCCTGAGGGAAGTCAGAAGACTAGAACCAAAAGAGTAATAAATGGATACCAGGTAGGCAAGAGGCTTGCAGTATAGGGACTAAATGAGGTGGGCTAGCACATTTTTTTCTGTAAAGGGCCAGATAACAAATATTTTAGGGTTTCTGCTGCACTTACTTAACTTTGCCCTTGTAGGGCAAAAGCAACCATAGGCAGTAGTGAAATGATGAGCCTGGCTCATTCAGTGTTCTAATAAAACTTTATTTACAAAAATAGGCAGTGGGCTGGATTTGATCCATGGCTCTAGTTTGTTGACCTGTGGTCTAAAAGACAGACTGTACATGCAGAGCATAGAATCATCTTTTCCCACTTATTCCAGAGACTTCAACAAATGACATCTGGCACATATAAAATACTGAACAAATGCCGGCTATTATTATTACTTATGTGGTAAGTAAGGCCAATAACAGTGATAACATTAATGATAATTATAACAACACTAATTGCATAATGAGATATAATGAATTATGAGTAATATGTCATCAAAATTTTCAAGGATTGTTTCTATACTATTAGGGGAGCTTCCACTCTATATACTTAAAGAGCTGGAAAGCACCACAGAGGCATCCAATTCTAATACCTCATTTTACAGACGAATCTTAGGCTCACATAAGAGATGACACAGGTACAAGTTCACATAGCAAACTAGTGATAGTTTTGGGATTTGCAGCTGTTTCCTCCAGCCCTTCTCCTGCAGCCTTGAACCACTCTACCCAATGGACACATGGTGTGCCTGGTACATTTGAGCATACAGGTAGAGTCAGAGCATAAAGATTTGTTGATTTTTGCATCCAAAGTGCATGGTGTGGTGACTTAGGATCGGTATGATTCTAGGCATGTTCTTGAGCCAGTGGAAAGACCTGGTTCTGGACCAGCATGTGTTTTATGACTCATGAGAACTCCCTGCTGCGGGGATGACTCAGATGTCTGTTTTACACAAAGATTACTAAACACCTCTTGCTCCGTTTGAAAACAATGAATAAAATGAATAGTTACTCATTGCCTTACTTACTACCTCTTCGTCACTGTTTCCAATGGCTTAGCTCATTCAGCCATCTAAAAAGAGCATGTCTTCAATTTGCATACTTGTAAAAGGCTTCCTCTCAAATCCCCCATCAGCATGGACAGAGAGAGATGGACCCATGGACACTTTTGTCTACACTCTTTGGGACAGACTCATTGGCCAAATTCTTCATGGTGGATAAAACTCTCATTGGGCTTTGGTTAACCAGCAGTGATACAATGCTCTAGAAGGTGGCTATTTTGGAAGCACAGTTCTTTAGCTTTTTTCCCCCCCAAATTTATTTCCAAGTGTTATTACTCAGGGTCACTTACATAAATCAATGAAAAGAAATATTTTCATGAATCAAAACTGTGTCATGGAATCCTCTGGTCTCACGTACCACAGAGACCTCAGTATACAGAATGGAACATTTGGGATTGATTTACCACCTTTTAAAGCCAAAGGTCAGCAAACTTTTCTGCACAGGATCAGATAGTAAATATTTTAGGCTTCTTGGGCCATATGGTGGGCTGTGATTTGCTGAGACCTGCTCTAAACTCCAGTTAGTGATAAAGAGCAGACCAAAAGATGGAGTATTTAAATTGGTTGCCCAGTTACTTGAATGTAGTCTTTAAATGTAGTCTCTTTGGAGTTGGACAGATGTAAGGTTTAGCCCTGTGGTTCTGCTGCTTAGTGGGTGATTTAAGACAGGTTAGTTCCCTGGGGTTCCTTGTCTATAAAATAGAGACAGTAATAATCCCCTTTATAGACTTGTATGGAACCAGCAAAGGAAGTCACTTACCAAAGAGCTGGTATGCTGCCTAAAGATAATAGTAGAATCAGTACTGTTATTGATAACCAGGCTCAGTGGGTGAAAGGAGATTATCAATAGCATACAATTAAGGAATTGATCTCTCTGGTCACCTTCAAAGGTGGGATGTGCCAAGAAACCTTTTCCATCATCTTCTGCAGGATAAGTCTGGGACCGTACCAGATTTGCTTTGCATCGTTGCAAGGAGCCTCATGCTAAATCATGACAGACCGTCTTTCCTTCTCTGAAAAATAAGGCCTCACATCAGTCAGAGGAAAATCTCAAATTAGAAATCCTTTGCTGAACATTCTCTTCAGCTGTAGAATTAGGCCACATGGCCTGCTCTGGGTCGGGATCATCAATGTCATCTGAGAACAAGTGGTGAGGATTGACTCCAGACCGCAGGAGCTCCGGGACCTCGGCTCATTAGTTCCCAGCGACTTCGTCATATTGCCTCCTGTCATTTTGCAACTCCTGTTGCTAAGGCTGACGTTAGAAAGAGTTTGGCCTGAAGCCACATATGTGTTCAACATCCTTAGGGAATATAGCTTTCAATAACTAAGTTTTTTAGGCATAGATAAAGAAATATAGATATTTTTGAAAAATTATGAACTATGAAGTTGAGGTTGGGTGTGTTGGTGAGACTGGTGAATGACAGGTTTACTCAAGAATGGCAAAATAGGGGCGCCTGGGTGGCTCATTCGGTTGAGCATCTGGCTCTTGATTTCGGCTCCAGTCATGATCTCAGGGTCCTGGGATCAAGCCCCACATCGGGCTCCACACTCAGCGGGGGGGTCTGCTTGAGATTCTCTCCCTCTCCCTCTGCCCCTTTGGTTGCTAGCACACTCTCTCTCTCTCTCAAATAAATAAATAAATCTTAAAAAAAAAAAGAATGGCAAAATAAAATAATGAAAAGCAGCAACCTCTGCCTTCTACACACACCCACACACATACACACTTTCCCTGGGACAACTCAAGGTGAGGTCCATGATTCAGGAGCTAAGGAACATCTAAGAATGTCATTCTCATGAGGTTCCAGGTTCTCGCAGCCACCATGTTGTCGTGAGAAAGGATTAGGTTTTCCGTAGAGACAGACCGGGATGTGATTCCCACCTTTGCCCTTTCCTAGCTGTTTGACAACAGGCAACTTAATCTTGCTTTCTCATCTGTAAAATGACTAATAGCCCCTTCTCATGTGGTATGAAATGTCCATCTTAAGAGATACTGTCTTCCTGACTGTGCAGGCTGGCGTCCAAATGACCAAACCTGCACCCCCCCACCCCCACTGTAGACTTGTAAAAAACAGACTGAAGTACTCTCAGCATTTTAACACATGCTAAGTCATTACTCCAGAGAGTTACGATCCTGGAGCCATTGATAAGGAGATCTGCTGAGAGGACAATGAAAGCCAGTTCCACCCTCTGTCATCCTCTAGCCAGTCCTGGATTCTCTCTCAGCCACGGCCTCTGCCTGCTCTCGGGCAAGGTAAGATCGCAGGTCACCGGCTTCATGCTTTCACACTTGTCCCCTGGGAAACTTGGCTCCAAGTTGTAAATTATGTGACATCCTTGGTAACGATGTGATTCACTCTGTTGAACCACTCTGTAGCCTGGCAAAGAAATATTCATTCCTTGTTTGGGGATTTTATTGAAACGCACAGGGAAAGCTCCCTTCTATAAATGGGACAGGGCTGCTAACTCAATAGGAGTCAGGAAGGTATGTGAACAAAATTAGGGAGCAGTTCTCTTTCCTTTTAACACTTGAAAAATAACAGTGCAAGCACAATGACAGATGGTATTTGATGCTTGGCCTTGGCGTCAGGGAAGCAATAGGGATTGACGCGGACTGTGGCCAGCTGGAAAGTCCGTGTTCA
This sequence comes from Phoca vitulina, assembly GCF_004348235.1. NCBI lineage: Eukaryota > Metazoa > Chordata > Mammalia > Carnivora > Phocidae > Phoca > Phoca vitulina. The sequence continues at coordinate 14,367,120 of NW_022589719.1, read as the reverse complement.
TCTACAGGAGAATCACTTCTCAGTTCTAGCTGATTGTTGCCACTCAGGAATCTAGGTTCTGGGGTATCTAGATATTCCAGTACTTTGGTGTGAAGTCGATTAGCTTTTCAATGTTGTGAAATGATTCAAATGAAAAAACCACCACCATAATGACAACAACAATCTTGCATTACCCTTGACTTTATAAAGCACTTCTACGGACCCCCAGGGAAACCTGGTGGGGAAAAAAATGAAGTTGAAGGGGAAGAAGTGGTTGTGTGGACCAATACCTCAAAAATTGTATATGGCAGTTATTGCAACATTCTCCAAGTGGAAAAGCTTGACTTTGTCATCCAAGTTTTATCGCGCAGGAAAGTGGGTAAAGCACTGTTAGTACTTTCAATACAACCTTAAAATGAAGAGCATTGATGTTCAGTTAAAATTTTAAACAATGAACAATTTACTGGCAGTTATCGCTGCACATTAAAAGAGGTTTTAGAATTAATACCCAACTTGTTATCATTAACACTGTTAAAGTTACTACTTATTAAGCTTAGCCATAAAGAAAAAGAATCCTTATGTAAAGGGGAGGAGTAGATTTGGTGACTTCTCTCCATTAATTTTGGGTGTAATGGTATGGGACAAGGTCATAGTTTCTTAGTGGCAGAAGAGACTTTGTGTGAACACTTGCTAAGTAGGGAGGGATGGGGACTGAGACCCACCCTGGGAGCATGCATGAGGGGCAACAGCTGGGCAGCTGTTGGACAGTCAGTCCATCAGGCTGTGTTTTGCTGATTGGGCTAAGGAAGTTGGGAATGAAAAAGGAAGTAAAGAGAAAGAGGAGAGACACTTTGGGAGTGTATGAGGAGGAAAAAGAAAAATGCCTACAATGAAATTTTATTATGTGTGTGCCGGGTGGTGTGTGATGTAAAGCCTCTTCCTCTTCTCCCCATCCTGTATTATAGTGATTTCTCAGGACCGGATTGTGGGGTTGGATCTGTTCTCAAATAAAGCACAAAGGGCTGAGTGTGAGCTGAATGCAGCCTCAGGGTAGACAGGGAGAAGGTGGGTGGAGGAAGGAGGCAAGATTGCCCACAGTGGGAAAGCCTGCCACTTCTGTGTTAAGTCAAAGCTCTAGGATATGATGGAGTCCAGGGAACCCATTTCAAGGAACACTACAAATCTAATCAACCCCTAGTCCCATATTTTGTCCTAGCACTTAATTTGATCTACCAATTTTTACTGAATACATTTAGGTGCCTGGCATTGTACGGGCCACTATATAGCGGATTCAAGCAGAGACAGGGCACGATCTTGCTTTGATGTCATTATTTAAGAGCCAGCTAGAGAAGTCACCCAGTCAGGAAGAAACCACGCTCAGAAATAAATTAAAGATTTTACAAGTTGAGCAAGATTGAGCCTTTCTTCCCAAGCACCTGAGATGAAGGGCACTCACCTCAGTTGCCAGGGAATGGAGTGGTGTTGATGGTTCACGGCAAACATACTGGACCACTTCCTGGGGTGTGGAGGGGAGGTGGGGCTGGAATGCCTTCAGGAAGTGCATAAAAAGTCAGCTGCAGTTACTTTTGGCAAGGTCGTTGGATGACGGTTTGAGCTTTGGGAGACCCCAGGCTAAGGAGTTTCATGCACCCTTTCCTTATGCTTTGTTTGGCTCCTCTCCAAATCCATATCCATATCCATGTGGTGGGGGTGGGGAACCCCTTAGCCAGTGCCTGAGCTGGGCAGTCTCTTGCCACTTCCTGCCAAGGGCATTTCCCAGATCTGTAGAATTGGGTCCCCCTAGTACCTCCAAATCATTCTCTCTCCACAGATTCTTTTTTTTTTAAATATTTTTTTTTTTTTTTTTTTAAAGATTTTATTTATTTATTTGACAGGGAGAGACAGCCAGAGAGAGAACACAAGCAGGGTAAGTGGGAGAGAGAGAAGCAGGCCTCCCGCCGAGCAGGGAGCCCGATATGGGGCTCGATCCCAGGACCCCGGGATCATGACCTGAGCCGAAGGCAGACGCTTAACGACTGAGCCACCCAGGCGCCCCTCTCTCCACAGATTCTTGTTGGGTATCTAATACGTATTGGGTCTAGGGGTAGAGACAGGCCCTTCCCACCTAGAATCGAAAGTCTTCTGGGGAAGACATTCAGATTTTAAGGAAACAACATGCATGTCATGAAATGTGAAATGCAGTATCATAGAGGCATGAAAAGTAAGCTGGGGCCTAGGAAAGGATTATTCAAAGGAGCAACATCTGGGGCGCCTGGATGGCTCAGTTGGTTGAGTGTCCCACTCTTGATCTCGGCTCAGCATGATCTCAGGGTCATGAGATTAAGCCCTGCGTTGGGCTCCATGCTCAGTGAGGAGTCTGCTCTGAGTTTCTCTCTCCTTCTCCCTCTGCCCGTCCCCCTGCTCGCACTCTCTCTCCCTCTCTCTCTGAAATACATTAAAAACAAACAAACAAACAAAAAACAAAGGAGCAACATCAAAGAGTCCATTAAGCTTTCAGGTTCTAATGTGAGAAGTACTACAATCCCCAAACACCAAGCACTGCATCGTCCATTAAAAACGGGGGAAGTGGATAACCACAGAGGAGTAGTCCGCTTGTGGACTGTGCCATGTCCACGCAGGGCACTGTGAAGCAACTGTCTCAGCCAGTGGCCAGTGTGAGAAAGGCATGTTCTTCTCTTAGGAGACAGTTTTCCTGATGAGAGGGTTTCCCTGCTGGTGATGGGATGGCTCAGGTTTTCACTAATAAAATCAGCATATCAAGCTAATGTAGAAATGATTGGGCAGTCAGGAAGCTGAGTTGACTGGTGGAGTCAGCGGGGACTGAATATTTAGCTGACTGATCAGTAGCCACAAATTTAGTGGCTTATTAGAAGGAACTGAGGTAAGGAAAGGCACAGGTCCCCGACAGGGGAGGTCCTGAGGTGCTTCCCTGGGTGATGGGAGCCCTCAGAGACACGATGTTGACCAGCCTTTGGTGTTGACCAACTGGTGACTGGCTAAGGAGAGAAAGCTGTTGCTTCAGCCTGTGTCTTTCTAACACTTCCCTCAGAGCTGGGTGAAGGGAGGAAGGCTGGTGCCAAGGGGTTCAGCCTGAATCTCAGCTGGGGAGGCTGAGAGGCATGAATCTGTCTGAGCATGCTGCCTCTCTGGACGGAGCTCTAGAAGGTGGGGAGTGGGTATAGAGGGGATCTCCGTGTCTGTCACCTTGCCTCTTGAGCTTATTGTAAACATCAAATGAGATAATGTAGGAAACACTGAGCCTAGGGCCTGGGACCACAGTTAGTTTTCTATTGTTGCTATAACAAACTACCACAAGTTGAGTGTTGTGAAACAATACAGATTTATTGTCTTATACTTCTGGAGGTCAAAAGTCCAAAATGGGTCTCATGGGGCTAAAAGCAAAGTGTCAGCATGGCTGCATTCTTTCCTGGAGGCTCTAAAGAAGAATGCCTTTCCTCGCCTTTGCCAGCTTCTAGAAGCCACCCACATATTCCTTGGCTCATGGCCCCTTCCTCAATCTGCAAAGCCAGCAGTGTGGGGCTGAGTCTTTCTCATGCTGCTGTCTCTCGAATTCTCTCTTGTCCTGCCTCCCTTCCACTTTTAAGGACCTTTGTGGTTACACTGAGCACACCTGGATAATCCAGGATAAACTCTCTACCTCAGGGTTAGCAAACTTAATTCCTTTTTGCCGTGTCACTCACAAAGTCACAGGTTCTGGGGGTTAGGACATGGACATTTTGCGGGCGGTGAGGGGGTGTTATTATGCGTACTATGGGGACATACTAAAAAGTCAATCAATGGTCCTTATTACGAGAGCTCCCTCAAATGTGGGGTCAAAGCCTCGGCTCTGGCAGATTCTGGGGTTCTGCACACTAGAGGGCTAGAAAGCCTGCCTTGCCTCGCTCAGGGGAGCAGGGATGTGGCCAGACTCCACCTGGAGGGTTGTGCCCAGTCTAGGAGGCACATCGTAAAGGGATGTAAGTGGCTTGGGGTGCTGCAGCCAGGACGGTGAGGAGCTTGAGGAGGAGAAAACCCTGAGCAGAGAGAAGAGCCGCCTTCATGTGCCTGGATGGAGAGGGAGACAGGCTTTGTGTATTGTTAAGTGTCGTGTTACAAGAAGAGCATGAGCCTTTCTCTCGGGTAGAGCCGGCTTCCAGTCCCAGCTCAGGCCCTCACCAGCCATTGGGCAAATGACTTCATCTCTGACCTCCAGTTTTTTCATCCAGTAAGAAGGAATAATAATAGCATCTGCCTTGTACGAGTGTTGGGGGGGAGTGAATGAGATAGTGGGCAGGAAGCAGCTAATACATTGCCCGATGGTCACTGTCGCCAGTGTTCTTAGACACCTCTGTGGGACAGAAAAGTAACCAGTGGGTAGAAGCTCCAGGGAAACAGATCTAGGTTTTTCACGAAGGAAGAGCTTTGTGATCACCAAAGCTAGGCAGTGACAAGATGGTGGGGCGTGTGATGTACCAGTCCCTTCCCTGCAACTGTTTGGTGATTGACCAGATATTCACACGTGTGTGGACGGCAACAAAGTCACCTGGGTGCTTTTTCAAAAGCCCAGAGCTCTAGGTCCGCACCCAGATGTGCTCATGTGGGATATTCAGTGATGGAGCTTGGAGATCTGTTTTTGTTTTTTGTTTTTTGTTTTTTTCCAGTAGCTTTTATTTTCTGAAAGCAGCTTTAGATTCACAGCAAAATGGAGCAGCAAGTACAGAGATTTCCTCCCCACCCCCCCAGGCTGTGCCCTCAAACACATGCAGGATCTCCCAACTATCAACAACCCCCACCAGAGAGCAACATTTGTTACAACTGGGGAACCACCGGAGGTCCGTGGTTGATGTTAGGGTTCACTCTTGGTGCTGAACATTCTATGGGTGGACCAATGTTTAACATGTGTCCATTATTATAGTATACAAAGTATCGCTGCTCTAAAAATCCTTTGTACTTCACCTATTCACCCCTCCCACCCCCAACCCCCAGCAACCACTGGTCTTCTTACTAACTCTATAGTTTTGCCTTTTTCAGAATGTCCTATGTAGAGTATGTAGCCTTTTTGGATTAGCATCTTTCACTTAGCAATGTGCATCCATGTTTCTTCCATTGTCTTTTCATGGCTTGGTAGCTCTTTTTTTTTTTTTTTTTTAGCTCTAATATTCCATTGTCTGGATGTACCACAGTTTATTGATCCATTTATCTGCTGAAAGACATCTTGGTTGCTTCCAAGTTTTGGCAGTTTCACAATTTCCCATAATTACAAAGCTGCTATCAACAACCATGTGTGGACACACATTTTGGAGTTCTGTGGTTTTCACAAGTGATTCAGAGACAGATTTAGGGCCTCTTGACCTGATAATCATTTGTCCTGAGGTAGATGGAGGTCTGGAGCCTCTCCAGTCCTGAAATTCTATGAGGATTCTATGAGGACGGTGTGGAAGCTCTGGTGTGGACTAGACATTTTCCTTCCTCCCTCTGGACTTTGCTCCCCCTAAGCAAAATCCCTCTTTTGCCTCCATGTTCAGTGTCCATGTTTACTGCTAGCACAAAATTACCGAATGTAAAGAGCAGCTTTTCCAGGACTGGAGAGAGCTGGCCTGGTTTTCCAGGTCAGGACTGCTGCGTTCAAATCCAGACTCTACAACCCTCGAACTGTGACATTGGGCCATAATGTAACCATCCGATGCCTCCGTTTCCCCTCCAGTAAAGGTTGCCGATAATAGTATTTACCTCATGAAGTTATTGTGAGAATTGAGTTCCTGTGTATAAAAAGCTTAGAAAAGTAAGCTTTGCTTATGTTCCTTGCTATCATTATAGCCCTCAGAATTTGTATCCTTCTTATTACCAGTTACCAGAGAGTTGAGTCCTTCTGAGGCAGGGGGGAGTCCTTCCTGGTGAGGGGCCAGGGTTATTCCACATCAGTACGTGCTGCTTGAGTCCCCGGGAACAGGATGACACCTGTGCATGCTGGTTGTCCAAGGGGAGAAGTCAGTTAAATGGGTGCCCCTTTCCCACATGGTACCTCTGAGGCCAGGAGCCAGAAGCAATCTTCGTCTAAGGTACGCACAAGGTGATGGCTTCCTGGAGCTTCTTCACCCTTTTCCTGACCTGGCAGCATGCTCCTCTCTCTGCTTTCTTTGTCTGGGTGCTCGGTAGTGTGTCTCCAAAGTTCATAGCGCCTTGAGGGACTTGGGGAGTTTGAACGTATCTGTCACTCTGCAGATACCCCAAGAAAGGATGGACCCAAAGAGTCCTGGACTCAAAGGCAGATGGCAGCACAGATTTAATCCTGGCTGCACAACCACTGGTTCAAACCCCAGCTCCTCCATTTCTAAGCTTTGTGAGCTGGGGCAAGTTTCAGCATCTCTGTTTCTGAGATGATCATTCTTCCCTTCTCAGGGATGCCATGAAGACAAAATAAGATAATGGATAAGACATTATTTTGCCAAGTCTGCACAGGTTAACTTATCATGAAATTATTAATAACAGACTTCTTAATTCAACCGAGGAACTGTTGGTGATTGTAAGTTAAAAGATGAGCACAAGGAGAAGAGTTTCCATATGGAAGGGAAGGTGATGTGTTGAGGGATCTTGGCAGCTACAGGCATGGAAAAGCAGAAGAAGGGAAAGACCACAAACATCTTTTTTGGCCAGGGAGAGCCCTCTCTTATAACCCGGGCCACCCCAAATCCCACCATTTCTGTCTCATCTGAAGGAGACATTCACATGTCCCCCGTGTATAAGGTGTTCTTGGGGCAAAGTTAGCACCCTTTCTTTTGCTGGCAAAGCCATCGCTATGGGAATCAGCCACTTGGGGGCCAACAACATAATTTAGTTTGCCTGTTTATTTTAAACTTTTGATTCAAGTCTAAAACACAGACAGAAAAGCACACAAATCTTAAGTGACCAGCTTGATTAAGTTTCTCAAATTGAACACACATGTGAAACTAGCATCCAGATTAAAAAAAAAAACAAAAAAAGAAAAAGGAAATTGTTAGTATTCCAGAAACCCTGTTGAGGACATGGAGTTTTTTTTTTTTTTTTTAAATTAACATAAAATGTATTATTTTTTTTCAGGGGTACAGGTCTGTGATTCATCAGTCTTACACAGTTCACAGCGCTCACCATAGCACATACCCTCCCCAATGTCCATCACCCAGCCACCCCATCCCTCCCACACCCCTCCACTCCAGCAACCCTCAGTTTGTTTCCTGAGATTGAGTCTCTTACAGTTTGTCTCCCTCTCTGGTTTCATCTTGTTTCATTCTTCACTCCCTTCTCCTATGATCCTCTGTCTTGTTTCTCAAATTCCACGTATCAGTGAGATATGATAATTGTCTTTCTCTGATTGACTTATTTCGCTTAGCATAATACTCTCTAGTTCCATCCATGTCTTTGCAAATGGCAAGATTTCATTTTTTTGATGGCTGCATAATATTCCATTGTGTATATATACCACATCTTCTTTATCCATTCATCTGTCGATGGACATCTTGGCTTTTTCCATAGTTTGGCTATTGTGGACATGGCTGCTATAAACATCAGGGTGCACGTGCCCCTTTGGATCACTACGTTTGTATCTTTGGAGTAAATACCCGGTAGTGCAATTGCTGGGTCGTAGGGTAGCTCTATTTTCAACTTTTTGAGGAACCTCCATACTGTTTTCCAGAGTGGCTTGCATTCCCACCAACAGGGTAGGAGGGTTCCCCTTTCTCTGCATCCTCGCCAACATCTGTCATTTCCTGACTTGTTAATTTTAGCCATTCCGACTGGTGTGAGGTGGTATCTCATTGTGGCTTTGATTTGGATTCCCTGATGCCGAATGATACTGAGCACTTTTTCATGTGTTTGTGAGGCCACGGAGTTTTAAACACAGTTGACTTCAGACCTGACCCTGGGCAGTAGCATGCGCTTGGCAAAGGTTATGTTCGATGTCCTGAGCTCCTCTCCTTTTACTTGGCTCCTGGGTGTGGTTCTGGCCAGGACCCATGTCAAAGGGTCCCCCTCAGGACATCCTATTTTTAGGGAGAGATCTGAGAACCTCCTTCACACTGGGTTGTCAGGGAAGGGGTTGCTTTTTCCATGGCCTTCTGGCTTCAATCTGAGATGCAAAGGACAGGACTCTCAAGGAAGAATTTCAGGCCTCTGGGAGCCAGAAATGGGCACCTTTGAAGCCCCCCGGAGAAACATAAAGGAAATCCAAAAACATCTCCCCATAAAAGCATAGTGTGGCGTTTCCAGGGTCAGCCCGGGGGGATCTCACTATTTGCAGGGTCGTGGTGACCACTTGTCTTCTTGTTTGGAATTGACACTGCATTGCCAGGTTGGCTGCAGGGTCTAAAAGGAGACAAAAGGCACATGGACTGCTCTGCTCAAGAAGGGGAAGGACCACACTGATGAAAAGCAATTGTAAGGTGTAACCAAACTGCCCAGGAAGTCCCAGCCACTTGCTGTGCCTGGTCTCTGCCTGGTGCCTGAAGGCTCTGCGGCTAATTAAGCCACTTAGTCAACATCCAGGCTCCTCCCCTGCCAGGCAGGCTAGGAGGGCTCTGCTTGGAAGCTTCGGGGACTAGAAGAAGAACTTGCCATGCCTGAAGGCCAGATTCAGAGCTCTGTTAATTAAGAGTGCTTCCAGAAGAGTCCTTCTGGCAAAGGAAAGAGTGGTCATGCTCTTTGGTAGAAGGACATTTTGGAAGGTCCAGATTTAGAGCTGTTGATTTTGGCAGTTGGGTCCTGGCGCATCTTCCTGTGTCCTCGTCGGTTTCCCCTGAAGGCCTCATTATCTGAGCCCAGATTGGTTCATGGCTTCATCTTCCCCAGAGGATGCTGGGAGCACTGGGGCCACCATGCCTTGGGCAGGGCAGATGCATCAGAGCTGCCAGCAGGGAAGGGCCAGCCCTGCCTGGTGTCGACCTGCCCCTTCCTGCTACCTATAGGTTTTCCTAATGCAGGTCTTCCCTGGGACTAGAACATACTTTTTGTTGCCCATTCATTCATTCATTTCATTCATTCAACATGCAAAAATTGAGCATCTACCACACACCAGGAACCATGCTGGGTGTGAGGGAGACTAAGACAAGGCCATGCCCTCAGAGTTTATGTTCTAGTGGGGAAACAGACTAATCATTGTGATAAGTAGCTCAAGAGAGGTCAGCGCAGGTCAGCACCAGTAAGCTGCAGTCAACCAACAAGTAAGCTGCAGAAAAGTCAACCAAGACTTCCTCAGGGAAGTCCTACTTGAATTGAGTTTTGAAGAAGAAATAGAAGTTAGTCTAAGAAGGCTGGGTTGGAGGGGAGGATGGGGAGGACATTTTAGCCGGAGGAAACCGTTTGCTTCTAGGCAAACTGGGCCGAGGGCCAAATTCCCTGTGGCTCAAAACCCAGAATGCATGCCACATGACTTTCCCTGTTTCCTGGAGTTGTGCGATGTTTTCAAATGTATTTTTATGTTGTTTGATGAAACGGAGGTGGGTAGCAATTACTTCAGGAGTGACGTGCCTCTAGAGACCGGGCTGGCCGGTGTCCTCCCGGGTCATGGCATAATCTTTATTTTTAGAAGAGGTTCCCAATTTGAGATGATTAAACACCCCACCCCAGTCTCTCTACCCAGGCTGGGAGGGTCACTGTTCCTTGGCATCTTATGTCTGTTTTGGGTGGTGCACCTTTCTGGAAATGGGCAAATCTGTTGTGCTGAGGCCGGCTTAAGTCCCTAACCTTAAGAGGATATCACAAAGGTCCAGAGGTTTTATACTTAAGACTGTATTCCTGATGTTCTTTGAGAGGTTGTCCAGTCATTCCACAGTGTAGACGCTTACCGAGTGGGAACTTTCCAGGCCCCCACCCACTCTGGCTCTTCTGGGACTTCCTTTTCATAAAAAGCGCAAGTACCATTTGTCACCGAAACTCAACTCGCTAGAACTTAACTGTAAAGAAACCGTCTTAATGGTCATTATGCACCATTTTAGGCATTTAAGACAAAGAAGGGGAACTAACATTGAATATCAGTTACATGTTACATTCTCTGTGGTGCTTTCCTAGGTATTATCACATTGAAGCTCTACACTGAACCAGTGAGTTGGGTGTTGTTGTCCAAGAAAGCAATGCCTTGTCCCAGGCATGGCAGGGAAAGGAGATTTTAACCAAGAACCCCATGGCCATGGAATTATGTAATTGTATTCCATCAAGTCACCTTTTGGTAGCTGCTAATCAGTTGGTGGCTGGTGTTTTAACTTCTCTTTCTGGGAAAAATGGATGTTGTTTTAATTTACCTCTTCAGAATTCTGTCTCCTATAACTTCTTCCTTGCTCCTTGTGTGAGGATACCCAAAAGCCCCAGCTGGCTCTATTTTTGTCATTCATGGCATAACCAGTGGGGGCCCAGTAGTTTGGGAAATGGTATGAACAAATGACTCCTTTCCTGCAGTTTCTCATCCTGAATGTTTCTGTGTGTGAATGAATCTCCAATTCCACGCGAGTTGACTGAATGATATAGGTGGTCTCTTAATGAGTTAGGGATGAATTTGGCAATTGGCTGGTTCCAATGCCAGTCCATCTGTTTGACTCCATTCCTGTGGCATTGACCTGCCCACCTCAGAAATCTAGACTGAGACCTGGTCGAGGGGGGATAGGGGATTAAGAAGAAGCCTGATTTGTGGTAGCATTAGTAGTTCTACAAAAACATGTTTTTGGAAAGGGAAACATGGAGGTAAGGGAAACATAAAGTAATGGTGGCTGTTTTTATCGTTGATGTGTCTCTTGTCTCTCAGTCACATGTCTGCCCCTCCCTGTGGGGACAGACATGAAGCATTTGGGCTGTCCCCTCATGGTTGGTTGATGAAATGATTCATCCCTTGGTAAACTCTAAGCTTATTCAGTCCTGAGTGACCAAAAATGGAGGCTACTGAGGGTGGTGAAGATCCTCTCCCTCCCCCCAAAGAATCACAGAATCTTAGAACATTAAAGAATTTCTAATTCAACCCTCTTATTTTATAGATTAAGAGCCTGGGACCACCCCCCCCCAAAAAAATCAGCCAAAAATGATACCTAAACCCTATTGGTATCTTACACTGAGTTTGTTTTCATTATTCCATACTACTTTATCTCCTGTCTATTGATCTTAGGCAAGTAGCTTTATATCCATTTTATCCCCCATGCTATTTCTAACACAACCAGGTAGCAACAGGCCTGGAGTTAGAACCTGGACCGCCTGACTTCCCATTTCATTTTGTCTGCAGGTCCAATCCTGTCATGATTTGGGAAAACTATAAACCATGTTCTTTAGCCAGACCTCTGGATGTCCAGGAAAAAAGGCCATAGAAAAGGAATATTGTTTGTGAAGTCTTTAGACTTCACCGGCAGGAGCTTTCTAGAAAACATTTTTGTAATCTGAGAAATGGACACAGCAGCCCAAAGATCAACAGAAGAAGGGGCTGAGGGAGATTTGGGGGTTGTAAACCTTTCGTTTCATTCACGGGGTCTTTGAGGACACAGTGGCTTTTAGAGAGAGTCTGACTTCTTGGTCAGTGAGCATCCTTGACCCTTAGAGAGAGTCTGACTTCTTGGTCAGTGAGCATCCTTGATCCAGCAGCTCTTACAGGACCTAGTGAGGGTGGAGGAACTGGCGGGCTGGAAATGCCCCCACTGTCTTAGAGTTCCAGTCCCTTTCATAGCAAAGCTGGTGTTCTTTAGGGAGCCGGGGAAATCCCAGATATGGGGCAATCACAGCTATAATCACCACATCGTGGTGCTCCGTGCTCAGAGCTGATAGCCCCAGCATTTTCAGCGTTGTTTTCCAAACATGCCAACCACCTGAGGAGAAAGCCCCTCAGCAGGCTCTATTTCTGTTTTTGAGGGTCTGACCTAGGATCCCCCATTAGGGCAATTCCTGGGCATTGTCCCCTCAGGCCCTTGGCCTTGGGCAGCAGAGGGCTGCTTGGTGATGTCCCTTGTAGCTCTCACAGCCTCCAGGCCAAAACACGTCAATTGCTTTTGGGTTCCCTGGGGAATGTTCTGTTGTCATCTCACCGAGCCAGTGGAGGAGGAAGAGTGTGGTGCCAGATGCAGCAACAGGGAAGTGTGCAGGCAGGAGAGCCGAATCCGACCCCACATCTAATGAGCCTATTCTTAGAGGCTCTTGGCAGAGTGTGGGAAATCGAATGCTAATGAAAAGCAGGTTCTGAGAAGAGCTTAAAGCTCAGCACCAGCCCTATTACATGTTCCCTTTTGGGCCACAGAGGAAGTCTTGCACGATAAGCTGAGCTCACTGATGAGACAGCTCTCGCGGATTTGCGTGAGAGGGAACGGGGCAGTGACAGCAAAATGAACAGCCATTGACCTCATTCAGTGAAGTTAAGGCTGAAGGAAATTACAGGCTCATTCTTCCAGTTTCCAGTTATCCAAACAGCTGTCCCATCACATGGCCTTACTTTGTGGGGCCACGGGGAGCGATCCAGCAGTGGTGGTTTACAGAAATGTCCAATATTAAGGAATTGTCTTGCTAAATCTTCCATCCAGGGCACTCGAATAAAAATAGAGGTGGTCAACGGTGTTGGCCAGCGTCAGGCTGGATGGATTTGGGCTAACCAAGGCACACCTGGGCTTTTATTTATTGTATTTTTTTTAATTTCTTTTTTAAAAAATTTTATGATGTTATGTTAGTCACCATACATTACATCATTAGTTTTTGATGTAGTGTTCCATGATTCATTGTTTGCGTATAACACCCAGTGCTCCATGCAGAACGTGCCCTCCTTAATACCCATCACCAGGCTAACCCATCCCCCCATCCCGCTCCCCTCTAGAACCCTCAGTTTGTTTCTCAGAGTCCATAGTCTCTCATGGTTCGTCTCCCCCTCCGATTTCCCCCCCCTTCATTCTTCCCTTCCTGCTCTCTTCTTCTTTTTTTATTTTTAACATATAATATATTATTTGTTTCAGAGGTACAGGTCTGTGATTCATCAGTCTTACTATAGCAGCAATGTCCACAATAGCCAAACTATGGAAAGAGCCAAAATGTCCATCAACAGATGAATGGATAAAGAAGATGTGGTGTGTACACACACACACACACACACACACACACACACACACACACACACTGGAATATTACGCAGCCATCAAAAAATTGAAATCTTGCCATTTGCAACGACCTGGGTGGAACTGGAGGGTATTATGCTGAGCGAAATAAGCAATCAGAGAAAGACATGTATCATATGACCTCACTGATATGAGGAATTCTTAATCTCAGGAAACACCTGGGCTTTTCACTGCCTTCTTGCTTGGTTCTGTGTGTACTGCCACGCTCTAGGGAGGGAGGACTGGTAAGGGGCCCAGGGCACGCACTTGAGATAACTTCCTGTGTTCATCCAGTGCTTGCCCGTCGGGTCTCGCCAGGATAGCAAAGGTGCAGGCTCTGTGACCTTAGCCTTCCTCCGTGGTCCAGCTCACCTCTCTCTGCTTTCAGCGGGGACAGCTGAAACTCCTGTCATACTCGCAATGGTAATAGGGTGCAGCGTTACTGGTTTCTGGTTTGGCCTTCATTTGACTCAGTGCCTGTGCTAAAACCCAGCACGTAGATGCCTGGAGTTGCATCTGGTGGGAGCTTCAGGCTCTAGTTTGGATAGACAGGTTTCCAAAGTGTATATATTCCGTTGACCCGGGCAAATTGCATCATGAATTTGTCACAGAAGCCTTCCCCAGCCACCTGATGGAGAATAGCACGCCTCCTCCCCACGCGTCCTCCTCCTGCCTGAATGTATCTCCACTTGAGATACATATGTCCATTTATTTGTTCTTGCACTAAAATGTGCACTCTGTGAGAGCAAGGGCTTTGCCCGCTCTGTTTATTGTGGTGTCTTTAGCACCTCAAACAGCATGGGAACTGTCATATGTGTCCAGTAGAAATCTGTGGACTAAATGCAAGACTGGAAAGAGGCTTGCTGAAGCGGTATGCTACCAGTCTATCCATAAAAGGGCCTTGTTCCCAGGAGAAAGCAAGGTGCCCTTTGTAGTTGCTTTCTAATTCCTAATTTCTTCGAGCAAACATTCATCAAGCACTTGGAGCCAGGCGTGAAAGATCACAGCCCTGCTCTCCCAGGGTTCTCGGACTGGTGGCAGATGCAGACATTTGCATTAAATCCCTTCTTTAAGATGTAACTCTGGTATCAGCCCTCCTGGGAGCCTTTCTTGAACACTCTTCTTCCCCAAAGCAAGGTTAGGTGCCATTCTTCCCATTTGCATAGCATGCCCTGCAGAGCTTGACCGTGGCCCACATGTAAAGCAGACAAGTACCGTACAGTGTGCTTTCTGTTTCCCCTTACGAACTCCTTAAGAGCAAGGATTGTACTTTACTCTTTTCTGAGTAGAACAGCTGACATATAGAGCACTCAGTAAGTAGGAGGTATCCTTGTGATTACCGCGGTTACTATGTGCATTCAGTAACCAGCATTCATATAGCTGTGTATGTGTGTAATCTCACTTAAAATATTCTGACGCTATATAAGGCTTAGAAACAGCTCTGTGTTGTTCTGTAATATGATATAATGTTGTCTTCTGCAGTATTCCCTGTTTCAGGCTCTCCTTGTGTTCTGGTGATGCAGTGATCATTTAGACTGGGATCTTTACCAAGAGTTCTTAGGGCTCCTAGATGCAGGCTGAGATCCTGATGTACTTTACAAATCATTCTCTATGTGCAGATGTCATGGACTCCTATGAGCCTGGAGCATTTGTTTCATTGCAACGGGGGCTGAGGAAGTCACAGAAATCCTCTCAATAAATACATGTGGATTCATGGCCTTTTGGCACCGCCCCTTTGATGTGGCTTTTGATTTGGGGTTGCAGGGACATTTTGTCATGGCCTGAAAATCAAACCAAGCATCGTGCTCCACAGGCCCCCAAGCACACTGCTGGACTGTGTACGGGTGTACCTAGTATCTGTGTGTTTTCACTTTGACATGACTGTTTTGATGCCTGACACTTTCATTCTATCCTGTGGAACTTTCCAGAACGTTTGGTGTAAATACTTGTTAGTCTCACTTAAATACCAACCATGGGCCCGAGTCTGACTTCGGTGGCAAAATGGCTTCAAATGAAGCAGAAGGCAGGGGATTACAATCTCAAGGGGATACCAAGCGATACCAAAGGCTGCCTGAGAGATCCCTCTCTAATTCAGAGACACACATGGCCTCCCTTTTTTGGCCATTTCTTGGTTTAGAGCTTCAGATGACTGGCTGGAGACGTGTTTTAAAATATCAAAAGATCCCAATGGAAACATTGACATGTGGTCTATCCTTGTTTAAAAAGATCGTTTTGATCATTTTCCCCTGCTGTGTCGTCCAAAGAGCCTTCCTGTCTGTCTTGCTTGGTGATTAGAGGAAGTGGGGTTTGTTGCTTGCTGACCAGATTGGCCCTCATCTGCTTGCTGCGAGCAGGCCTGTCCTACTTTCTTTTTAGACAGTCTGAGTGATCGTCAGCCACACACATTATCAGCTAGTCAGGGGTTGCCCCAAAACGAACCAGATGAGTAGATAATTAGGTCACTAAGGGGAGACCAAGATGCTTATATTTTGGAGTAATATTTTCAGTTGGGTATTCTAACCAGACCATGAAACATCATTCCTAATTTCATAGGATTTTGGTAGCAAGTGTATTAAGCAGCCTGTTACGAAAAAGTAAGTAGTTGTGTTTGGGTCCCTGGTCTTCAATCTGAGACTCTGGAAGCTAAGCTTGGTGTCTTGTTGGAACGGTGGTGCAAATAGGTAGGTCCCCTGAGTTCCATGTCACCCTTGTCACAAACTTGCTGAAGACTGCGTGTCTCCATGCTCCCTGCATGAAGGAACCACCTGCGAAGGTCTCATGCCAGGCCGCGAACACACGTTATCATGTTCATTTCCACGAGCGAGGCGTCAAGGCTTGCTTTCTACATACCACGCAGCTAGCAAGTGATGGAGGCATGATTTGAATCCCAGGTTCCCTCTTTCCAAAACCCACGCTATTTCTATTATAACCAGTGATTCCAAACCACTGGCCTGCAGATTGATACTGGTTCCAAAGAAGGCTTTTCCAGTCTGTGGCGAGAAAGTCTGGGTAAGGTTAATACCCTCCCATCTTGAAGGCGTTGCCATTTATCCGGAGACCGTGACCTGTCTTTCTTGGTGTTAAAGACTGCAAAAAATTGTAATCACATGATGGTGATTGGAAATGGCAGCTAACAAAAGTGTCTTAAGTTGTCAAAGTAAAAAAAAAAAAAATAAGGCCTTTCTATGTCAATCTCCGAGCTTAAATTTGAAATCTTACTGGCCTGGCAAATGGCAAAGCTGGACAAAGAGGTGGTGTACTTATTACCCCAACAAGGGTTTCACTGCAGACTCTCCCCACAGCTTGGGTTCCCATGGGATTTATCTGGAAAAGGGCTAGGCTGTATTGAGGGATGAAGGTGATCATGTGCTTCTTAAAGCCATCCTTCTTTGACGCTGAGGGGCATGACTCGGGCAGCTTAACAGAGTCCTGATAATGCAAATGACCTTTTAAAAACCACAGTAGATTGAATTAAAAAAACAAACAAACTAGGTAAACCATCCTTTCCAAAAGAGAGGCAAAGCTTGGCCTACCCACATTTATGACTTTTCTATGACCAGGATGGGGAAAGCTTGAGCTCAGAGGCATTTTAATGTAGCATGACTTAGGTCATGACTCTTCTGACCTTAGGTCATTCACACGTCACCATTTTGCCATTGATACAAGAATGAAAGAGCTCAGGTTTTAGAGGCAGACATATCTAGGTTTATATCTCCATTTCTTTTAGCCTTGCGACCCTGAGCAAGTTTACTTTCTGGAAAACGGGGCAGGGATTCCTGCCTTCCAGAGTTACCATGGTAGGCAACTCTTAGGAAAAAACCTCACCACTGCTTGTGGTATGCTTTTTTTTTTTTTTTTTAAGATTTTATTTATTTGAGACAGAGAGAGAAGAGGAGGGACAGAGGGAGAGGGAGAATCAGACTCCCCCCTAAGCAGGGAGCCCGATGCAGGGCTCCATCCCAGGACCCTGGGATCATGACCTGAGCTGAAGGCAGACGCTTAATGACTGAGCCACCCAGGCATCCCGATCTTTACCATGATGATCCAAGATGGTAGGGATAGACGTGCCTGGCACATGGATGTTCAGTGTGTCCTGGTGTCCTGCTTACAGATAAACTGGAATTCAGAGTACCCTGAGTTGCTCTGGTTTTTATTTTCCTACCAGTGGTTCCAGATACCCCGCTGTGCCTGGGGGAGGCCTGTTTTACCTGCTCTTGCCTGAGCGCCTCCGACTGTGTCTGGGCAGCACCCAGCGGGCCCTAACCACTCCTTGTGCTTCTATCGCAGTGCCAACAACATGCCCAAGCAGGTGGAGGTACGAATGCACGACAGCCATCTCAGCTCAGAGGAACCGAAGCAGCGGCATCTAGGCTTGCGTCTGTGTGACAAGCTGGGGAAGAATCTCCTGCTCACGCTAACCGTGTTCGGTAGGTGACAGGTGCCACCCCTCCTCCCTGGCTCTCTCCTGGCTCTTTGGGGAAGCTGGGTCCCACAGCCAGCCCTCCCACTGGAAGGAAGCCTCGTGTCCTCCCTAAGGCCTCCTTTGCCCAGGCATGGCTGCCTTGATGATAAATCTTCCCCTCACCTGCCCCAGCCATGCATTTTCTTCCTTGGGATTCTAGTCGTTCTTACAACTTCCAGTGAGTGTGTTAACATGCAGATTCCTGGCCCTGCACATGGAGAGCTTGGGCCATCTGCAGTGAGGTCTTGGAATCTGCATCCTAACAAAACTTCTAGGTGATTCCTAAGCAGATGGTCGGCATACCACATTTAGAGGAATACCTGCCTGAAGATAAAGGCAGCAGGTGCTGAAAACCCCACTAAGAGGGCTCCAGAGGTCTAGCCTACAAACACCTCATTACCTTCGATTAGCTTAGCACATTAGCTAATGAGGTCAGGGTGGAAGAGGCTTGTTCCGAAGCCTTGATCTGCTCTGGCTCCATCTCCAAAGTCTGATTCCTCTGCTTCAGACCTCGCCCAGGCTGTGGTTGTCCTTTGGTGTGACTGATGACACAATCTTGGTCTTAGCTTTTCAACCAGGGTTTATTGGAAATGGGGCAAATTGCAGGGTCTTGTAATGACAACCACACCATTTCCTCTCTTGAACCCTCTTGTTCTTCAGCTCTCTCTTAGGCAACACACAGGAGCAATAAACAACTCCTCACCTCCAACCCTTTCCCCACTCAGCTCCCTGGCTTCTCCTCCTTTGAGTCCGTCATCTTGGACGTCAGTGGACCAGGGTCAGAACTGTGGGCTTGCCACAGTTCAGTTTACTTAGTGAAAGAAGACAGAGGTGTGGTAGGGGTTTCCAAAGCTTACTTTGGAATAAAGAAATTTCACTCATCGTAGGTCGTCAAGAAGTATGTTTTTCTCTTGTAGAAGTAAAAAAAGATCAGGCTTTTGGCCACAGCCCTCCCTGCACATCCCTGGAGTTAACACCATAGCCCATGGACCTAGGAACTTCTGCCCTTCCTCTCAGCCAGTGGTGCTATGACCTGATTTGTGGTTTCATAAAAGAATCTTTGATGTTGACTGCCTGTTTGCTGATATCCAGTTTGTCTTGTGGAATCCCCGAGGATGCAAAGTGAAAGGCTCCTGCCAGCAACTCTGCCCAAATTGTTTCCTCCCAAATTACATACTTTTAGAGACGCCCCCTAATCTCCCATAAAAGTCTCCCACGAAAGCAAGTCTCACAATTATGTAAGAGAACATAGAAGTCAAGGACAAAACTTCTTGAGAATGAGCCATGGGGAAATTGTTGGGAGCCAAAGAAAATAGAAAGAAAAAGGAAACTCACACTAGCTTGGTAAATCAAATGTCCCTCAGTTAGAAAGGGAAGAAATACATTAAGCACCTTGCCACTGGCCAGGCCTAGGCTGGGGGGTAGGAAGCAATATTTGGTACTATGGATTATTTCTGCTGACGATCTCTGACGGTACAAGTGAACAGTATCCTCAAAGAAGTTAGTCAAGTCACCATATATCTTCCACATAAAGCCTTGAGAAGGCTCTCCTTGACCCTCCCAGAGCTGCTTGTTAGACTAGTTGGAGGTACACCAATATTCTCTCACCAGTCATTAAAATCAACTTTACTTATCCAATGGTATTTTCGTTACATGTTATTCATCATCCAATAATGGGGAGGTATGAGAAAGGTCAATGTCACTGAACCTCTAGAGCTATTCATTTGACTCAGGCAAAACAGAAATTCAGATATTTCCCCCTCTCCCTTCTAGGTGTCATCCTGGGGGCAGTGTGTGGAGGGCTTCTTCGCTTGGCATCTCCTCTCCACCCTGATGTGGTCATGTTAATAGCCTTCCCAGGGGATATACTCATGAGGATGCTAAAAATGCTCATCCTCCCTCTCATCATCTCCAGCTTAATCACAGGTAAGACCACCTCTCTGGAGCCTGTGGCCCAGATCATACTCTTGCTCTGGTTTGTGGATTGACCATCGAATCTCAATCTGGTTGAATGAATGAATGTGATTGTCTGTGTCATTTTCTTTCAGAGCCTTGGTTGTCCTGTCTCTCAAATGGGGATTATCAATCCTAAAAAAAGTATTGCATCTGTTGGTCAGTCTGACCATCTGTCTGTCTAGCAATAAAAGATGAAAAGGAAACACATGTTAAAAGTGATGATAAATGATAGAGATTTTAATTTTGAATGTATACTTTTCTCATTTTCCAAGTTATACTTTGTTCAGATACTGATAAATAAAAGTAACAGATAGAAAAGGAAATTTTCTCTTAACTATTTAACTGGGTATAGAGGGAAGTGGGTATGAAAAATAAAATAAAGCCTAGATATGAAACCCTTTGAGGTTTTTGGAAGAAAAGCTCCCTTAATGTGTAGATCATGTTCACTTGTTTTGGGCTGAAAGAATTGTTTTATTTGAAAGAATATTTTTGCTTCTATGGGCTTATACTGGCAGTTTTTTCCTTACCAAATGATATTGCTCAAATAGGGTATAAATTGATGTAGTTTAGAAACTGAGCTCTGAGTTAAGGATGAAAGCTAGGCTTTGATTGATATTTGGGTGCCATCGGGGTGACCTTAAGAAAGCCGTCCCTCTGGACTCTCCCCCTTATAAAGGAAGTGAGGCTCTGGAAACATCAAGAGATTCAGATGCTAATAAGCCAGGTTGTTCTAGAGTCTCATCTCTGGTCGACCAGTGAGCCTGGTGAATGCAAGGTCTCATCATTCAGCCCCAGAGTGAGTGACACTGTACTTTCACCTTAAAGGCTCCTTTGCAAACCAGAGAAAATGTTCTCCATGTCCGCTTAACAGTCCTTAGACTGGGTAAGCTGGCCAGGAAACTGAGCATCTGTTGGCCAGAATCCGACTTTAGGTTGTAAGGAGAAGTGGCTCATATATGGGTCAGCTCAATTCAGGAAAGCTTACAACAATGACTTCCTCCCCCATAGCAAGTGCTACAATGTCTCTGTCTAGTAAAAGCAGAAACTGAAACCAGGAAGTAGAAAACTTGAAGAAACAACTGGGAAAAAACCCAGTGAAGGTAGGAGTTTTTGTGACTTGGCTTGGAATTTCCTTTAACAATCACAGGACCTCCCAGAGTATAGACAAAGTCCCACCTTTGTGTTCTCTAGTCTCTGCACTAGGTTGGAAAATGTGGGTCTCCACCATGCTTCACCTCGGAGGAATGAGGGCTGTGCTAGATCACTATGCTAGACTCTTGATATCAATCACCAGACCTACTGGCTTCTCATTTTTCAATTGAGGACATTAAAAAAAAAAAAAGTAGAAACCAGCAGGTACTAGCACCAAAACTTCATAAAGAAAGGATATCTTAATACCAAATAAGTGGGAAGGACATCATCTCAGAATTAAAAATGGAATATATTCAACTTGCACTCACTATTGCGGACTGACGAAAAGTAGTCACCGATCAGTTTATAAACTCTGAACAAGCGAGATCAGGTTTATAAACTTTGAACAAGAGATCGTCAACTCTCCCTAGTTCTCTAGAATCTAAAAAAAAAAATAGAACTGTAAACTGTAGGATTGAAATCTTTAGTAGGAGGAGGTTTAATCAACCATGAATGCATCTGAGTAATACAAAACCATGTTATAGGTATGCAGAGATGGGCAGTTAATGGAGACATCACAGGATTAATCCTTCCAATGTCTTTTCAATCCAGGGTTGTCGGGCCTGGATGCTAAAGCCAGTGGGCGCTTAGGCACAAGAGCCATGGTCTATTACATGTCTACAACCATCATTGCTGCTGTGCTGGGGGTCATCCTGGTCTTGGCTATCCACCCGGGAAACCCCAAACTCAAGAAGCAGCTGGGGCCCGGGAAGAAGAATGATGAAGTGTCCAGCCTGGATGCCTTCCTGGACCTTATTCGAAATCTCTTTCCTGAAAACCTGGTCCAAGCCTGTTTTCAACAGGTAACCCAATGTTCCTATGCTCTTGCCCTCCAGCCTCCTAAGTTATCAGGATAATAACTTGGAGAGTGTTTCAGTGAACCAGCCCTGGGGAGCAGTTTTCTTATATTTAATTATCTCTCTTGAGCTTGTATGAGATGATTTGGAGCAGGATTTGGGGATTAAAGTCGTGGGTTTTTTTGTTTTGTTTTTGTTTTTTCATTATTAACCTTCCTTTTTTTTTTTTTTTCCAGCTCACTTAGCATCTCTTTGCTCTGGGATTCCCCTCTCTTGCCTTTTTTTTTTTTTTTTTTCCCCATTACCTCTTTCCTTATTTTTTGGTTTCCCTCTGTGTGCTGTCCAAGGGCACATTTTTATCACTTTTGCCCACAACCCTCTAGAGTGCCCAGGGGGTCTCAGTAGTGGTAGTATAGCAAAACCGCATGGGGTAGATTTAAAAAATACACATGCCCTACAGAATCAGAATCTCTAGTGTGGGCCCAGGGAGTGGGTATTTTCAAATTGTGGAAGTAATACATGAGGGTTGTAAAAAGTTTAAACAGTATAGATGCACCTAAGGAGTCAAGTCCTCACTTCCCTTCCCTAGAACTAGTCATGTTGGGAATTTTGTTTCCTTCCACATATATAGTATGCATGTGTGCATGATCTTTTTTTAAAGATTTATTTATTTATTTTAGAGCGAGAGAGAGCAGGAGAGAGTGTGTGAGCATGGGGAGGGGCAGAGGGGGAGAGAGACCCCAGCAGACTCTGTGCTCAGCTCAGAGCCCGACGTGGGGCTCAATCTCACAACCCTGAGATCATGACCTGAGCTCAAACCAAGAGTCAGACGCTCAACCAACTGCCCCGCATGTGTGCATAATCTTAAAAAAAGAAAAAAGTTCAACCCAAGGGGTATTGCATTACACATACCACGTTGCACTTGTTTTTCATTTAACAGGGCTCCGGCATCACCTCTCTCTCTTTTCATGGTTGCGTAGTATATCTAAAAAATAAATTCTTGGATGCTAATGTCTTCCCAAAGAGTTTTGTATTTCAGATTTGCTGGATGTTGCAAAATGGCTCTACAAAAGTTTGTATTAATGTATACTCCTACCAACTGCATACAGGCAGATCAATTTTTTAAAACCTTATGATTTTAAAAAATGGATGATTCTATGGGGCGCCTGGGTGGCTCAGTTGTTAAGCGTCTGCCTTCGGCTCAGGTCATGATCTCAGGGTCCTGGGATCAAGCCCCACATTGGGCTCCCTCATTGGTGGGAAGCCTGCTTCTCCCTCTCCCACTCCCCCTGCTTGTGTTCCCTCTCTCGCTATGTCTCTCTCTGTCAAATAAATAAATAAATCTTAAAAAAAAAAAAAATGGATGATTCTAATGAGTGGAACCACTGAGAGAGCTGCCGAGGCCCTACTCACCAGCCCGTTGTCTAGATCCAAGGTCGTTAGGTTAGAGTATACTCCAGTTCCCATTAGTCCGGGTAGGAATTCACCTAGAACCAAAGAACCTGCTCCAGCCATTTGCAGGGCATCACAGAAGAATGAACTTAGGAAACAGGCTGCCTGGAGGAAAAGTTTGCATTCCCAGCTGCCCCCAAAATGCTGTTGCCAACCATTGCTGAGCCCGAATGACTCTGGGTTAGGATGTGTTCTCTGATTTCCAGTGCCACTTTGCTGGCCCTTATAGCACGGAGTCATGTTAAAGAAAAGCGTTTCATGGATAAAGAAGATGTGTGTGTGTGTAAATATATACACACACACAATGGAATATTACTCAGCCATCAAAAAGAATAAGATCTCACCATTTACAACAACATGGTTGGACCCAGAGGGTATGATGTTAAGTGAAATCAGTCAGTCAGAGAAAGACAAATACCATATGATTTCACTTGTAGATGCAACCTAAACCCAGGACAAATGAATAAACAATAAACAAACAAAAAGCAGAAGCAGTCTTATAAATACAGAGAACAAACAGATGGTTGGCAGATGGAAGGGGGTGGGGGATGGACAAAACAAGCAAAGGGGGGTGGGAGACACAGGCTTCCGGTGATGGGATGAGCAAGTCACAGGGAGGAAAGGTACAGCGGAGGGAATATAGCCAATGCTACTGTAGTAGTATTGGGTGGAGACGGAGGGCAGCTTCACTTGGGGTGAGCAGGGCATAATGTATCAACTTGTCCGATCACTATGTTGTATGCCTGAAATTAATGTAATCTTGTGGGTCAGCTATACTTCAATAAAAAAATAAAATAAAATAAAAACAATAAAGAGCAAAACAAAAAGGCTCCAATGAAAAAATAATAATAACAAAAATAAAGGAAACCATTTCAGCCGGGCAGGTTGGTTGGGGAGGGAAGAGCAGCAGGCCGGGGAGGGGTGCTTCCTGGTGCTCCCTCAGTAGAGCGTGCTTGCCCCCCTTGCCAGCCCACTTTGAAAGATGCATTTGCCTGCTCTGGGGAGATGGACACAACCGGGAGTCCAGTCTACTGTTAACATTTTGAAAAGAGCACTCTGGAAGTGTAGCTGTGGAAGCGGGGATGGGGGGATCAGGGCCTCCTTCTTGGGCCCCGTCGTGCCCATGCTCCATACAAGGAGACCCCTTCACCCCAGTCAGCGAGGCAGGACTGAAGCAGGCAGGCACCTGGAGCCATTTTCTGGTCTGCGGTGAGCCGTGCTCACACATGTGTCGCCATGCTCACACTCGGTGACCTGTCTGGTCAAAAGACAGTCTCGGCATGGAGCTACCCACGGCAGGGCCACTGGGGGCTGAGTCATTCCCTGCCCTGCCCCCACCCTGGACCCACCCCTCTGCTGGCAACATTCATGAGGCATGAACCCTTAGGCCCCCAGCGAAGCCCAGTGTCATTGTCCCTTTGAGTTAGGACAATCAGGAAAAATTCTGTAGAATCTTATTTTTATTTATTTATTTTTTTAAAAAGATTTTATTTATTTATTATTTGACAGAGAGAGACACAGCGAGAGAGGGAACACAAGCAGGGGGAGTGGGAGAGGGAGAAACAGGCTCCCTGCTCGGCAGGAAGCCTGATGCGGGGCTCGATCCCAGGACCCTGGGATCATGACCTGAGCCGAAGGCAGACGCTTAACCAAATGAGCCACCCAGGCGCCCCAGAATCTTACTTTTTAAAAAAAGATTTATTTATTTATTTTAGAGAGCGAGAGATAGAGAACAGGAGCAGGAGGGGCAGAGGGAGAGGGAAAGGGAATCTAAAGCAGACTCCCACGCTGAGAGGGGGGACCGACACGTGGCTCCCTCTCACGATCGTGAGATCATGACCTGAGCCTAAACCAAGTGTCGGCTGCTCAGGGTAAGGGAGCATGCGGATTCCTTAAGCTGGACTCCAGGCAGCCTAGAGGAAAGGGGTCTTAAACTAGGAGCAATCCATGGGCTCAGGGGGACCTTGAAGATGGCTCAGAGAGAGGGAATCCTAGTACGGTGACATCGCATTACCAGAGAGAAAGGGTGCCCAGGAGGTGCCTTCCATGCCCTTGGGATGCAGCTGAACGTGACAAGAAGAAGCCTGTCTTGGCTGGGGGTGGGGAGGGGGCGCGCTTCACGACCAGAGTTAGACACAGGGATGGAAAGAGGAAAGTGCACGTCCCCAGAGCAAAGGCTGCCTTTCCCCAGGCCGCAGGCCCCGTGTCTTACAGAGCAGGGAGGTGAACCAGGCTGAGGTTTCCAGGAGAGCAACGGGCTGTAAGGTGTGGCCTGACCACATGCCATCAAACCCAGTGATAGGGACCACATGGGTCTTCTCTTCCGGGGCATCCAGTGATTTGTGTTTGCTCGTCCATTCTGTATTTTTGAGCACCTCTTGGGTGCCAGGCTGTCCGTGGTGCACAGGACACCACAGGCAATGAGACCATCTGGGTCCCTGCTCAGTGGAACTTACATTCAGGGGGTGGGGGACACAGACCAGAACAAACATCAGGTAAATACACAAGCTATTTAGAAAATTAAGATAAGTGCGCTCTGAGTGCTGGAGGCAGGATGATGGGCTCTGCAGTAACTGGGAGAGACACCTGAGCTGAAACAGTGAGGGAAGGGCTGAGCTGGGTGGAAGACTGGGGGCGGAGCCTGCTGAGGACTGGGGGCGGAGCCTGCCAAGTGGAGGTGCCTCCAGAGAGAAGGAAGGCCAATGTGTGGGAGGTAGAGTGAGCTGGGGGAAGCAAAGCCCAGCTCAGGCAGGACCTGGTAGGCCAGGGTCAGACTCGGGTACTTATTCTAAGAGAGTTTTAGGCAGGGAGACAACTGTTTTTCTATTTTCTGAATGCAGACAGAGCTCTGGGTAGCTCGACATACCTGATGTTTGCAGGTAGACTAGAAGGGGGGTGGGAATGGCAGTGAGCAGGCTTTTGCAGGTTCTAAGGTGAGAGACCCTGGTGGCTTGGACTCGGGTAGACTGGAGTTGGCACCTAGATGGCGTTGTCCAACCCAAATAGGCTTGGATCAAGAACTCAGGCAGAAACCAGGCCTGTGTTCCAGTATCCCTATCAACTTGCCTGCAACTTAAGCCACTGGCCTGTGCTGTTGGGAAGCTGATTTTGGAGTCAAACATTACTCATTTTGAATCCTGCTTCAGCAACTAGCTAGCTGTCTGCCCTGCAGTTAGTTAGCCATGTGAGCCTTGAGGGGCTATGGTTGGCAGAAGAGATGATAGATGTCAAACATGAAGCACCTGGCTGCCCACCTGATCCTGAGAGCCACCATTTATTTACCACCATGGCCATTAGTCTTTTGAACTCAAGCCTTGGCTTTAGCATTCCCAGGACAGGTCCACAGCTGGCTTCTAGTCCTCCCATTTCCCCTGGGAGCGTGACTCTGTTGCTCACAGAAGCTTCCCTTCTGATCATTCCTGTGTTCTTTCTTCATGCCAATGTTGTGCAGACCAAGAGGGCCTGTTCTCCCCTTGCACACTCAGTCTGAGCTTCCTCCCTCCCTGCACAGGTGCAAGTGGTCAGGTTAAAACAGAGCACCTCCTCCTTCTCTCCCACTTTGGATAGCTGGTCAGTTTGGCATTGCTCACTGTTAGGCTCAGCCACAGTGGATTGGATCCATGGAGCCTAGGGAGTGGAAGAATTCAGTGGTACTCAGGCCCTCTGAGTTCAAGTCCCAGCCCTGCCAAGAGCTCTATGTTGATTGACAAGTCATTTGAGTTCCCCTCTTCTTCCATATCTATTCAGGGTTCAGCCATCCGTTGCCTACTACATACCAGCACTGACATTCTAGGATTCTGCATGAGTTCTATTTTAATGCCCTTGGAGGTATTGTTTCTCTGGGCTCTGATGTGAATTTTCACAGCACTGTGCTTGCAGGGTGCCTGGCACCTTTAAAAATAAAATGGATGTCACAGATGTCGAGGAATAGCATGAGAGTTTCTTGAGGGCCATTTGCACAGAGATGCTTGGGAAACATTGAGCAAGGCTTGGCATCACTGCCTAGAAGGAGTGGGGGTCTTCTCTCCTTACACTTTGATCTGAAATATAAGCCAACATCCCTGTCATGGCAGCTGTTGGCATCTAGTACATCTGGTGATCGGATGGAGATGTCCAGCAGAACATGACTCTGGAAGGAGCCCAAATGAGAGTCGGTCTGTGAAGACTCTGCCTACCTGCCAGACAGGTACCAGGCGGGAAGGAGCAAAACAGGTGGACCATGAGGCATCACCTGATCCCTGCCAAGACCCTCACTCTCCTCTTGACCAGATCCTGGGCCCCTCCCAAGAGGCAAGAAGGGTCATCCAATTGGTTTCACAATTATGAAGAGCCTCCATGTTGGATGCTGGATGTTGTCTCCAAGATGCAGGGCTACCGTCATAGGAATATAAAGAGTAGATGTCTGTCCCCCACCTTGAAGTTTGTGTCCTGTTACTGGATCACACTACATTACAAATGAAAGTTATAAATCCTGTAATTATCATGTGATGAGGACAATCGTTTCCCACTGTATTTATGCAATAAAACATCACTTTGTTAAACACAGACATATCAAATATTCCCCAACTTTTGTAACCTTGTTTTGACATTTCTTAATTATTTTGTTAACATACTGGGAACTTTTAAAAACGTGTAAGTGGCTAGGCTTTGGGCGACCAAGCCTCTCATGTTTCTGTTTTCCCCCACTCCATTAGATACAAACGGTGACCAAGAAAGTCTTGGTGGCACCTCCGTCAGACGAGGAGGGCAATGCCACCAATGCTGTCATCTCCTTGTTGAACGAGACTGTGATGGAGGCGCCTGAGGAAGCGAAGGTGGTTATCAAGAAGGGCCTGGAGTTCAAGGACGGCATGAATGTCTTAGGTAGGCAACCTGGTGTACACCTCAGTGGGGGGATGATGGCCTGCCCTCCCTGCCTCTCAGCGGCCTCAGCAGCCCTGCCTCCCTTCTCAGAAAACCCGTTGCTGCTGTTCTGTAGGTGAGCAGGAGGCTCTCTCTAGAGAGCGATCTGAGGATCATGAAGACAGGTAGTTGGGAGATTAAGGAAGAGGGAGAGAGCGAGCAGGACCATGAGGGGACATGGCAGCAAGGGGTCAGTTATGGGAAAACAGAGGGGACTAACATTCATTGGGCACATTCCCTGACTCTCTGTGTGGTGTTGGCAAATCTCTTTCTCTGTCCATTTCGTGAAGTTACACATCCAATTTTTTCATTTTTTAAGCTTTTATTTTATTTTAATTTTTGAGCTGCCCTTGGGTGTTAATGCTGTGCTAGGCACAGGGGCAGCCCACCCCGACTTTCACAGTCTTTAAACAAATACAATGCTATCAGGAGTGTAAAGTGTTGGTGTTGGTGCCAAAAAGGAGCTTATCCAAAGGAGATTACCTTGTTTAATTTTTCGGGATTCTGATGAGCCCTTTTCCCCTAGCGTGGAGCCTTCCTAGCCTTCCATGGCTTTGGGTCTTTGGCTCGGCAGGTAGACCAGGTTTGGATCCTTTGGACCACTCACTGGTGACCTGACCATGGCCAAGTTGCTCCACTTCTCAAGCTTCATTTGTAAAGTGGGGATGGATTGCATTTCTCTTGTAGATCATTCTGAGTATTAAATGAGATTGCACCTGTGGGGCACAGTGGCCTAGGCTGTGTGCTCTGTTGGTGCAAGCTACGGTCGCTATCCAAGGTGGATGGAGAGCGGAGGAGCTCAATAAGAAAACAGCCTACAGAGGATGCAGACTCCCATCATGTGGGTGACTCCCGTTTGCTCAGTTTACTCCCCATCCACTCCCTGGGGCCACTCTCCAACAGACCCCACACCCACTGTTACACTGATGTCCCCTACACAAGAAAGAAGGACATTTGGCCCTA
Source organism: Phoca vitulina (assembly GCF_004348235.1). NCBI lineage: Eukaryota > Metazoa > Chordata > Mammalia > Carnivora > Phocidae > Phoca > Phoca vitulina. The sequence continues at coordinate 14,338,324 of NW_022589719.1, read as the reverse complement.
AGCTCAGAGAAACAAGGAAGCTGGGCAGGAGAAATAGATTGATCCATGCAAGCAAGATTTCTAAGGATTTGAAGGAGAGCTGGTTAGAAGGGGATCAGCTCAATGGTCCTTCCACTTTGCCATCTAGGAGATCAAATGCCCTTGTCTCCTTAGTATGGTTGTCAGATAAAGTACTGGATGCCCAGTTAAGGGTGAATTCCAGATGAACAAATGATTTTTTTTAGTGTAGGGTATGTCCCAAATATTGCACGGGACATACTTATACTAAAATAAAACACATTCATTGTTTATCTGAAATTCACATTTTAACTGGGTATCCTGTTTGTTTGTTTGTTCTAAACTGGATAACCTGACACCTACCTTACGCAGAATGGTTGAGAGAGAGGCAGAGAAGAAGGATTGTTGAGGCACTGAAAAGCAGAAGCTTCAGTGAGGGATCTTCTTAGTTTGGCCTGGCAGGAAACAGGTTGAGTAAGTGAGAGGGTGGGAGGAGATAAGCTGACTGGTTTGGCAGGCAATGGAAGATCAATAGATATTGCTGACAGTCAGTATGTGGTGACAGGGGGAAGGAGAGAGGACAAAGTGGGTGAGTTCCTCTGAGGAGAGCTTGTAAATATCCTCAGCATCCACCCCAGATCTACCCCTCTTCGCCCACTGCCCAGATATGTGTGAACATTTCAGGACCTTCCCAACCATACTCTGTCCCGGAAGCCCCATGGTCAAAGTGAACCCACAGTCTTCTACATACTCTGGAGGAGGTTAAGGCCATGAGTAATGAGGCCAAAACTTTGGGGTGAATCATTCAGAAGACTTTCATGGTCCGTTTCCAGATTCTCAGTGGATTCGGGGAAGTCATGTTGACCCTGGGCTACACTGGGGAGTTTCAACACAGCTCACTACTCTCTCAGCCCCAATGACCAAGTCTAAGGGGGCTTTGTTCAAGCAAAACGCCCCAGTTCCAGTAAGTGATTGTAGTGAGGCAACGTTGACAGGGGGAAATGACATGGAAGCTGGACATGGGTGGGCAGCTGCAGATTGAGCTCTGGAAAGCCAAAGGAAGTTAGACTGTTGAGAAACTTCCCATGTACAAATCCCTTGGTCTTCTAAGGGTGGAGAAGGTGGCTTTTTTTTTTTTTCCCACTTTGGAAAGTCCCAATGGTCAAGTATTGCAATAAGTGAGGATAAAACTTTGGCTCTGGCCTCCTTCTTCTTGAAGCACTCATTTCTCTCCCCAGTAACCTCCAGACTGCTTCTGAGCTCTACTCTAACCCCAACCATTAAATCAATTCCTGGAAGAGTTTGCTCCTTCCAACATCTCTCTCTCATAGTGATAGATGTGGCCCAGTTTCTGCTGCTGACCCTGGAAGGGGATCTTTTTTATGCCAGCTCTTTGAGACATTGAGACCTTGAGAGTTTTCTCTTAAAATCTCCAAATGGAATTAACTAGGTAATACTAGCTCTTCTCAGCCAGAATGTTCACAGATTATTTCTCACCACACACCTAGCAAACTCCTCTCCATGGGCTTGAGAGAAGGGCTTGGGAATAGCCTGAATTTGGTTCCATACATGATGGCAGAGCTAGGCCACTCTTCCCTGGTCACTAATTTTCACTAAGCCTCTGTCTCTATGGCCACTAACTCACTTGTAAGGCACTTGCCAGTCTTTCTGGCTGAGAGCTGAAAAGGAGAAATATTCACTACCAGGGATTAAAAATCCTGAGTGCAGGTGCTGGGTTCTTTTTGCCAAAGAGAGAGAGGGTCCAGTGAAGGATAGTTGAACAATCTGAGTTGGTGTGGGGAAGTGAGTGGTTTTGGGGGAGCTAGGAAAAGGGTAAAGTTAGAGGTTAAGAGAGAAAGAATTCCTCCCTAAGAGAATCAAATCATCATGCTATAATTTGCCCAGAATAACTCAAGACTCTAGCCATAAGTAGACCCAATAGGAAACTGGAGGTAATAGAGAGGACTGGCAATTAGGCCTGCCAAACTGGGATAGGGCAGGTGTAGGGAAGAGGAAGGAAGGAGAGGGTATAGAAGATGGGCCATACTGCATTTCAGAGAAAATGTCAGATGGGCAAGCAAGGTCCTGTGGCCAGGGGCACAGTAGCATTGATTGACAGTTCATGCAAGTAGTCAGAATTGGAGTCCCAGGATTGGCAATCATGGGTCAGGAGCGGGGTAGGGGCACATAGTGATTGGTAATCAGAAATCCAGACAGGCAATAATGGGGATGTGTGTAAGCCATGTAGTGGCCCAGTCCCTGGGTGGGCCTCATGAGACTTCAGGCTGGGGGTGAGACTCTGAGGGCAAGAATGGGAAGGAATGGTGGGGGAGAGGATCTTCTGGGGAGAGAGAAGCCAGGCCCAGCTTGGAGGAACCAAAGTATATGGCAGCTTTCCAGGACAGGTACTCAGATGGAGGGAATGAGGCAAAGACAACACAGAGATAAGACCCAAGTTTGGGTGTTGGAGCTGGTTCAGGACCTAGTGCAGTTTGATGGGGACAGAGCTCCTCACATCCTTCCAGCCTGGAGATAGGATTGACCCTAGAGACTGTGGTGGGGCTGGATTTAGATGGAAGTCCAGTGATGTCAAGTGAAGGGAGAAGGGGGCTGAGGGGTTAGAAAGTTACAAAGTCTATATTCTGCCTTTATGATACTGCAAAAAAAAAAAATGCGTAAAAAAGGAAGCATTCTTACCATTTTGACCATGAAAAGAATGATGAAGAATTTATAAATAATAGGTTAAATCCAAATGAACTGGGTCAGTTGGGGTTTCCCAAATGTTTTGGATTTCTCATTGCTTTCCAATTGACTTTTCAACATTGTTCCTCCTTCTCACGTTAGGCATGTAGCAGTAGAAAAATACTTTTATGCTCAGGATTTTCCTGCAGTGAAACATACCAGCCATGCATGAATTTGGGATAACACCAAACTAACCTAGACATAACCTTGGCAGAGATTTTATTGGCTAATTGGTCTCTGCAGTTCTAATGTGGGCTCCAAAGTTTGCACGATAATCCCCAAGTCCCAACAAGCCTTCCTTCATTAATCTATGTACTATGGAATCTGTTTACCCATGACTTCATAAGTGAGGAGGAGAGAGAAGACAGTCCTTTTGAGTTTGGAATGAAACGGAATTCATTTTCTTCAAGGCACTAACACCACTGACAGTTCAACTTCTTCTTGTGGGAAATGTTAAGGGATGCCGTAATTATCCAGGAGAAAGGTATTTTCCATGTGAAATCGAATGCCTAAATCACAGGGCAACAGGCAGGTGAGAAGGTGACTCCCTACGTCGGGAATGGTGAAGGAGGGAGAAGAAACACGTATTTTATAATCTGTTCTTCTGTGTAATGTGATTCACCCAACAGGTCTGATAGGGTTTTTCATTGCTTTTGGCATCGCCATGGGGAAGATGGGAGAGCAGGCCAAGCTGATGGTGGAATTCTTCAACATTTTGAATGAGATTGTAATGAAATTAGTGATCATGATCATGTGGTAAGTGGGCTTGTTCTTACTTCAGCGTGTTGGGTGGGGGGGTCCAAAGGTCTTGGGATCCTCGGAAGATATGGAGTCTTCCTAGCAGGAGAGAGTGAGTGGCCATGGACCAAGCAAAGGGCTCTCCAGAAAGACTTTGAGAAAAGGATGAAAATCTCTTTTTGGGAGCTTTCCCTGGAAAATGGGTTGGAAAACTATAGCCCATCCTCAGGCCAGATCCTTTCTGCTACTCATTGAGTGGCCTACAAGACTGGGTTTTATGTTTTTATGTTGCTGGACAAAAAATCAAAAGAGTAATAATATTTCACACACATGAAAATGATATGAAATTCACATTCAGCGCCCATAGATAAAGTTTTATTGGCACACAGCCACACCCATTCATTCACATATTGTCTAGGGTTGCTTTGTGCTAAATGGCAGAGTTGAGTAGTTCTTTTTTTAAATTTTATTTATTTATTTGACAGAGAGAGAGACACAGTGAGAGAGGGAACACAAGAAGGGGAGTGGGAGAGGGAGAAGCAGGCTTCCCGCCGAGCAGGGAGCCCGATGCGGGGCTCGATCCCAGGACCCTGGGACCATGACCTGAGCCGAAGGCAGATGCTTAACGACTGAGCCACACAGGCGCCCCCAGAGTTGAGTAGTTCCGACCAAGACTGTGTAGCCTGCAAAGACTGAAGTATTTACTATTTGACCCTTCATTATAAAAAGTTTGTCAATCCCTGCCAGTGGGAACACAAAAACAACAGCAAAAATTAAAAAGAGGGACAAGCTGGAAAAACCAACTAGTAATACTGAAGCTGAGCAGTATCAGGAAATGCTGAGATAAGTCCAAGATCCCAGGGATGATATGGCCTGACCCAGGGTGTGTGGAAGGACTGCTACTCTAATATTCTGGTGTCCAAAAGCAATGTATCGGAGACTCATGACTCAGACAGAAGCAAAAAGAGGCAGTTTTCAGGCCATGCAAGTGAAAATGAAATCACAGAGGACACATTAAAATTATAAGTACTTTTGTAAATGGGGCTATACCCTCTAGTTGTATAGAAGAGAAGACTATGGTCCAGAGTCACTAAATCTTGATTTTATAACAATATCATGATCATTATAATAATAAAAGCTATCAATTATTTATTTCCCTTTATCTGTGAAGAGCCATGATAAGTGCTTAATACTTATCTATTATAATCCCAGTCATCCTGCAAAGATGGCATTGTGCTCTCATTTTCCAGAAAAGGCAACTAAAGTGTATTGAGTTGAATTAATTTGCTTAAGATTATATATCTAGGGGGGAGAAGAGCTGGAGTTCCCATTGATTTTGCAATCCTTGATGCATAGGTGGGTGGCTTTTTTGTTTGAATTATCTAAGCAATACCGTCTCTACTTCAATTCATGTGTGTTTATGGTCAGTGGTTCTGAACTCTAGGACAGCCCAGGAGAGCATGAGTGTCCATTCCTTCATAAAGGAAACTGTACCACCTTCAGAACCTTCTAGTGCCCCATATCTCTCAAATGGAAAGATTTTTACATGCGTTTGTTCCAGACCTCTATGATGGTCTGGTATGCCTGCCTAGAAAAAAAGAAAACCATTATTAGACCAAACGACATCTGTGTCCTATCTGTCACAGGAATTCTGGATTACAAATTCCCTGTCTCTGTGTGCTCCCATCCTACCCACCTTCTCCAATCCTCCTCTGATCTTCTTTTACTTCTGTGTGGTGCCTTCCACTAAAATTCTACCTTCTTTTTCTCTTCTTTCCTTGGCCCCTACTCCCACTTTACAAGGGCAAAAATCTGTTTTTGACTTATTTTTTATCTCCACAGAACTGAAAATTGTGATGTGCTGGTAGAAATTCTTACTCAAACCTCAGGAGTGAGTAGGCTAGCTGAAGGGTTTCAGATCCAGAAGATGTCCCTCATGATTTCATGAACCATATTTACTAGACTTGGCTTGTTCAGATCATTTCTTTGTTGTACTTTTAAAACATGGATAGGATGCTAGTAAAATTGTGTGTGTGTTTATTGTACTGATTCTTCAACTTCCCAGGCAATCCTAGGTTTCTGAATGTTTCTTTTCTATGAAAATTTAAAGTCACACACAATGTGATGCTCTAAAAAATATGTTTAGAGTCTTTTAGAACCATCTGTGCTTGCTGAGAATTTAATAGATGATAATGCATAAAGTAGGATATGCCTCTTGGTAGTAAACATTAGGATCTGCCCTGGACTCCTAGAATTTTTAGCAGAATGAGCATCCTTGCTCTAAAAATGCAGTTCATATTTCTGTATTGTGCCAATGATGTAGGCAATGTTATTTCTACTGAGCCCATGAAGAAAAGGAATCTAGGAGATGAGATGAATCATGGGATGAAGGGTGTGGATCAAGGTTTCCTACTCACTGAAACCAAAACTCCTAAAGATTTAGCATCAAATCCCAGGAGATACAGAGCAATTGGGAGTCAGGGATAAGGCCTATGGAATGATTTCTGACAGCTGTTCAGTTACCGCATCTAGACAAACAGTCAGGAGGGTGTTCTATGACATGAGATGTCATTTCTACACATTTCTTTCATTCTTTAGCTGCCCTGTCAGCATTGGATAATGATATATGTGGGAAGGTTTTGGGTAAAACAGTCAATTACTCTTTAACTGACCACCTCACAGCTTAAATGATCAGTTCTTTTGGATTCTTCTCTGTGTGGTAGTAAGAATAGTAGAATAGCAAAATAGAACATTGCAGAGATGACTATTATTCTAATAATGATTATTACTAAATTATAACTTAGAGTCAGGAAATTCTTGCTATGTGCTCAGTACTACCTCTTTTATTGTACTGTACCTATTTATTACTGAGGAGCTAATTAGTATTATCATAATTATCATTAAATTGTAACTAAGATTTGCCAAATTGCTGCTGTATGCTTAATACTGTTCCAGTTGCTTTACGTGCATTAACTGACTCATTTGTCTGGATAATACCTAGCAGAAATAGGTTTGTTAGCCCCATTTTCCAGATGTGAAAACTAAGCACAGAGGTTAACTTGCCCAGTGTTACACAGCCTAAGTAATGGGAGTTGTGCAGTGCCTTATTAACTGATTAATTAATTGTACGGCGCCTTATTCAACTTCTGTCTGACTTCACACTGGAGTGAATCCAGGATCCTCCGGTTACTAACTGTGTGGCTCTAGGCGAGTTAGACACATTCTAAACCCCACATTCTGATCTGAATGGATTGATCATAGAATCAACATCCTAGGGTTGCTGTGAGAATTGAGTGAAATCGTGACCAACAGTTACAAAGCTTTACTCATGTGCTGGGACCTGCCTAAACACTTTCTATGAACCAGTATTATCATTGTTGTTATTTTGTGATTACCATTACTATTATCAATTCAATCCATATCCTTTGTTTCTCTGTGTTCATGGATTCTTTGAGAAGTCTAAAAGGCCCTCTGATTCACAAAAAAAAAAAGAGAAAGAGAGAGAAACCCTTAATTTCAGTATGATTTTCATATCCTCATTTTTTGTAAATTTCTTTAAAACATTTTTTCAAAATCTGAAAATATAAATAGAAAGTGAATCTTTGCATAATCTCACCACTATAGAAACACAAAGTGAGAAGTGAGATCTCTGCTCACTCTTTCAATTTTCTCTCCCTGTTAACCCACCGCCACTACCGTCCATCCATCCAACCATCCAGCCATCCATCCATCCATCCATCCAGTCATCTTTCTATCATCCATCCATCCATCCATCCATCCCATCATCCATTATCCATCCATCCAACCGTCCATCCATCCATACAATCATCCATCCATAATCCATCCATCATCCATCCTTTCACTCCACAAACATTTTTTGAGTCCCTCTTCTATGCCAATAGCAATTTTATGTGCTGGTGATATAATGGTGAATAAGACAGAGAAAAATTCTGGCCCTCATGGAGCCTACATTCTATTGAAAAGAGGGAAAGAATAAAAGGAAGCAAGTAAGAATTCAGACAGTAATCAGTGCTACAAAGTCAGTAACCAGGACAGTGGGACTGATAGTGATGGGGGATGGAAGTATGGCTTGGACTCTATCCAGAGGATCCAGGAGGGCTGTCTGGGGAAGACCTGAAGAATGAAAAGAGGTAGCTCTGTGAAGAACCGACAGGAGAATTTTCCAGGGGTAGGAAACAGCAAGTGAAGGGTTTTCAAGGGTCAGAATGAAGATCTGAGTAGCTGCAATGTGGTTGGCTGGTGAGGGCGTGGAAAGCTGTGACGTTGGAGAGGTGGGCAAGAGGCAGATCTCATAGGGCCTTGCAGGCTACCATGATGAGTTGGGGTTTATTGACTTGCAAAAGGAAGTCCCTGGGGGGCTGCAAGCCTGGAGGCTCTACATACTGATTTTCACTCTATCCTGATCAAAAGTTCTAATCCACACATAGTAACTCTCAGCAAAGTCACTCCTTGGATAGCCAGAACACCTGTCTCTAAGTAGACTGGGAAAAATGGAGATTAGTGTTACTTTTTGAGCCTGAATACAGACAACACCTTTAGGTAACTCTTAGAATGTATGTTTAGCTCTTTATTGACAGACTCTTCCATTTCTTAGTTCTCTTGGGATCTGTCCCAAACTGGTGGGCTAGTGTTGCTATTGGAAACCAATAGCAGTGTGGGACAGAACCAGAGCGCCTTTATGGCAAGACTGAGAAAGTCCCTCGACTACTCTCCACCTAGGTGTCTGATCCACCCTCTGTCCTGTGACTCAAAGTCTTGAATTAATTATTTTAATGGGTGAAGACTAAAGGTCTTGAATCAAATGCAGCTCACATACGTGGTTTCCAAAGGCTAACCAAATAATATCTGCATTTCTTCAGTTGTAGAGCAGATTTTATCCCTTCAAACATTGGTTTCCAAACACATCAGGAATTACCTGGGAAACTTGTTTAAAATATAAATGCCCCCTAGGTCAGCTCCAGGAAATTCTAACTCAGTAGATATGTGGTGGGCCTGGGGAATCCATGTTGTTACCAAGCAGGCCAGGTTGATTCTGAAGCTGGTGTCTATGAATGCACAGAGATACTGAGGTCTGGGTATGTTAAATTCTGTGTATGCGTTTTTGTTGGTGGAGTGGAGAGCAGTCTTGGGAAAGGCAACTTGGTGGGAGGGAACCTGAAGATGACAAGGACAGAGGTACCAAGTGGATGGAGGCAAGAATGGATGATGCAACAGGAAGAAAAAGACTTGACAGGCCAGTCCTAGATTAATCAGTGGCTTTGGCCACAGTGCCCAGAGCTGCAGATACAAGTAGCCTAAGGACAGTGTAGAAGGTATTCTCTCTCCCTGCCCTGCAGTCATGCCCTTCTAATTTAGAAATGGGTCCAATGATTCCTGGGTACCATTTGGCTTCAGGAGCTTACTGGAGCCCTCTCTTCATGCACTTTGGCTTATGGCTTCGATTGTTTGCTTCAACTCAGAAGCTTTGCATGGTAACCTTGTATCTTGGGCATTTGTCCTTTTCCTTTCCGTGGAGTGTCATTTTCAATGAGATAATTATATAGAAACCCAGGAGCTCAGAAGCTCCAGCTCCTGAGTGGAAGCTTAAGCTACTCATTTTGAAAACAGGTGCAGGGAAGTAATGGCCCTAAAAGGCACCATAGAGGATAAAGGCTCTTTCCTTGTCTGAATTAATGCTCATTCTCGTTCTGGAGACCAAGATGTTTGGGTTAACTAAGGTCCCTGCTTGCCATATTTATTTACCCTGACACTCTACCTTCTGGCCTTTGAGTAACACTCTCCATTGACAGTGGGAACTCATGTTTCTCCCAGCAAGCTGAGTGCCCGGAGGTAACATGTTTCCTCTCTCTGATTCATTTGGCTGTGGCTCAAATGGGTTCTCCAGGGGGACTGGATAGCTGGTCTTGCTTGGCAAAGAGCCTTGAAAATACTTTTTCTCCATTCTGCAAATTGCGTTTCCAGAAGAGCAGGAAAATTGAATGGCGCCCAGAACAGCTCATAGTTGTGTTTTTCTGGACATCTTTAAAGGGTGGTTGGTACTTGGAAAAGAATTGATCTCTTGGTTTATGAAGATAAATGCTAGTTGGCTTTATGGGAAGGTGTATTATACTCATTACTTACAACCTCCTGGCACAAAGACTTGGCCTCTGAGACAACCCCACTGATCTAGGAGATGTTGTGACCATGGGCACACCAGGAGAGTGTAAAATGGTGAGAAAGCCAAGGGTTTAAGGACATAGTTCCCTAATGCCTGTGGAAACAGCCCTCAGACATTGCCAGCCGTCAGAGACATGGAGGCCACAGGCTGGATGCTCATAAGGGAAGAGAGTTATTCTAAGGTCTTCACTAAGGCTTGTCATTTACAAATCAGCTCTTTCAGAAGGTTCCTCTTGACAAAGTATTTTGCTCATAAAAACACCTGCCATTGGGTGGCAGTAGTCTATGAGCTGGTTTAGAAAGCCACATTAACTCAGACTTGACTCTTTAAGCATGGTGGGGGAGAGGACATGGTGTACATGTGTGACCACAGGATTCCTTGGTCAGCAGTCAGAATGGTGCTGACAGGGACGGGGGCGGGACTTTGACAGTGCATACATATGCATGCTCAAAAATGCAATCCTTGCAGCAATCCCATGAGGTTGGAGTTAGCCCAAGCCTCGACTTGCACATCTATAAAATGGGATTAAGTCACTACAGGGTCATGTACCTGGTAAGTGGCTGGACAAGCTCCATGTCTTATGTAATTGTGTATATAACTCTCCTCTACCCACCTCTTTTTTTTTTTTTTAAGATTTTATTTATTTATTTGACAGAGAGAGGGAGAGAGAGAGAGAGAGAACAAACACAAGCAGGGGGAGCTGCAGGCAGAAGGAGAGGGAAAAGCAGGCTCCCGGCTGAGCAGGGAGCCCAATGCAGGGTTCAATCCTAGGACACTGGGATCAGGACCTGAGCCAAAGGTAGACGCTTAACTGACTGAGCCACTCAGGAACCTCTACCCACATCTTTTCTTTACCCAAGAAAGGGCTTGCTTGCTTCAGGCACAACTGCAAAAACCAAAAACAAACAGACAAAAAACAACCAGCAAATCTGGCTTGGGTGTCTGTCTCCCTTTGCTGACTCCCTTACCCCAGCCGGGGGCCTTATCTTGGGACTTCATTTCTCCCAGTCTTTTTCTCAAATAAGTTCATAATTCTTACTAAGGTATCAACTTCCCCACAAACATTTTCATTTCAGTCGGAAGGTGTCGCAGGCTGAACAAGTTTATGCTCCAACACTACCAGATTGGGCAATAAAAAAAAGGATGTTGCCCAACATGGGAAAAATACACTCAAGAGGAGAGAGAGCACAGTTAGTGCCCTCACTTGTGAGGACAGCAGTAAACTGTTTCCAAATTCCCGATCAAACAATAACAAGATAGAAGCATGAAAGAAGTTTACGTAGAATAAATCGGTATATGGTAAACTGTCGGCCTATGTACAAAGAGCTCCGATTGCTCATTAAAGGAAAGTGGTTTGGCTGGGTATGGGGAAAACAACCCTTGGAGAGTCACAGGCGCTGAGACTGTTCTCCTCCTACTTCCTGGTTTTGCGGTCTTGGACTGGTCTTGACTTTTCTGAACCTCAATTTCCTCATTTGCCAAATAAGAATAATGATACCTTGATTTCAGGGTTGTGGTAAAAATGAAATGAGGTGATGTATGCAGACGTCTTACTGTATTGCCTGAGACACAGGGCAGGGTAGCCAGCATTCCTGGTAGAGTCAGTACGGAAAGAAATACTTTCAGACATAGAAGTAATAAAACCACATCTCTCTAAATGGACTCTCTGGCTCAGAGGGTTTTCTTGTTTTGGTAGATCTCTTTCTTTCTCTGTCTCTCTCTGTCTCTGTCTCTCTCATATTTTAATAAACTTCCTATCGTCCTAGGCAAAAACAAAGCAAATTCACCAACACCAGCTTACAGCTGGGTGAAACGCTAATGAGCTTTCTGGGAAGCTCAAAATGGATTCCCAGTTTTCAAGAATGGAGTTGGGGGGAACAGGGAAACCAAACAAGATTCTCGAAGCATCTGTGCCTCTCAAGCTTGGTGCTTACCTGGGAGATGGTAAAGCTAGTGTCTGCTATTCCTGAAAATCACCTGAGCAACAGGGCTCGCCTTTGGATTTTTCATCAGAGCAGGGGCCCCCAGATCCACTGAACAGATTTCAGATCGTGCTGTTAGTCTGAAGTGAAGGAGAACAGCTGTCGAATATCGAGGACTTCCTCCAGCAAAACTCTTGGTACAGAAATGCGAAGGGTTTTCCTCAGGTTATGGTACATGTAAGGCCCAGATATAAGTTGTGAATTCTATAAGGATCTCTTCAATGTTTTTTTGTTTTTGTTTTTGTTTTATGTTTTTCAGGTACTCTCCCCTGGGTATCGCCTGCCTAATTTGTGGAAAGATCATTGCAATCAAGGACTTAGAAGTGGTTGCTAGGCAACTGGGGATGTACATGATCACGGTGATTGTGGGCCTCATCATCCATGGGGGCATCTTTCTCCCCTTGATTTACTTTGTAGTCACCAGGAAAAACCCTTTCTCCTTTTTTGCTGGCATTTTCCAAGCTTGGATCACTGCCCTGGGTACCGCTTCCAGGTAGAGAATACAAGAAATCACCTTTCTTTCTCTCTGCTCATTCCTTTCCCCTCTCTGCCACTTCCTCTTTGCAAAACGCTTTCATCATAAAGTTCAAGGAGAATGTGTTTCATGTATTATTAAAATATTTCTGAAAAAGGTAAATGCTTTGGATTTTTGGCTCCTAGGAACTTAAGAGCTTTCTGATGAACATGTTTACTGATAGGCATCTGTCCTGGAAATACCTCATATTAAATTTCCCAGACGAGGGGCGCCTGGGTGGCTCGGTTGGTTAAGTGGCCGCCTTTGGCTCGGGTCAGGATCCTGGGGTCCTGGGATCGAGCCCCGCATCTGGCTCCCTGCTCAGTGGACAGTCTGCTTCTCCCTCTCCCTCTGCCTGCCACTCTGCCTACTTGTGCTCTCTCTCTATCTCTCTGTCAAATAAATAAATAAAATCTTAAAAAGAAAAATTTCCCAGATGAATGCATGCTGTTAATCTGCATGCCTAATTCGCCATATCTAGCATTGGTTTCATTTTAAATGTTTCCCAAAAAGATATGACAGGATGTTAAGCTATTTAAGAAATTCTCACACCTGTGATTTGAAAAATGCTATCACAAAACACCGCTCTGTTGGAGTTGTTTTTCAAAAGTAGAAAAAGTGAGATTTTTCATGGTAAACGTGTTAGGTAAGATTTAAAAAAAAAATAAACCAGAAGTCAGTCAGGTCTGTGACCTCTGCATGAACCTCTAGTGGACCATTCTGCCCCATTGATTTTGAGAAAATCAGGTTGACATCGATTCAACTTGACATTGACTGAGAGTCCGTTCCTTCTTCATTAACTAAGTTGCCAGGCATCTGAAGCCAATGAGGACTCCAGAAATATGCAGAGGGAACAAAAAATTTTTTTTGGATATCTTCTTGGACTGAATTTAGCAAAAACAAACAAACAAAAACAAGTACATAAGAAACATGTGGCAATTCAGAATTTCAAAGATTAAAAGAGTTTTATTGTTTCAGCTTGCCCTAGTCATTCGTATTTCTGCACAAAACTAAGGGTCATGAAACTAAGACCGAGGTCATGAAGCAGGTGGTGGGAAGGCGATCAAACTCTGCAGCCCCTAGCTCAGCATCGTCTCTGGAATCACAGGTAGTGGGTCCTTGTTGTTGAGCCTGTGACCATGCTTTGCGAGTGAGGTGGCCACCCTGTGACACAGTGAGATGGCGGTCCCAAGGCTACTGAGCAGGCAATCAGCTTTTCCTTAAGTGACCCAACAGGCCAATAGTGGTGACCACCTGAGAAACCAAATTCGTATTTCCATCTTGCACATCAATGAGATTTTGGTACTAGTCGAATGTGGGATTTCAGAAGACGCTAAGAATATATGTAATCCTTGGGATCTAGACCCTGCGTTCAGTTTCCCAAGATGAAAGGAAACACCCTGAAATTTCCTTTTTCCTTCTTGGTCTTATAGATTTCATATGGTTAAGTATCTCTATCCATAAATATCCCCTTCTCTTTGGAGAGAAAGTAAATCTTTTTTTTCCCCCCAAAACAATCATGTTTAGTTTTAGATTTGTTTTCTGGTTATGAGCGTGGTGTTTGCTCACTGTGAAAAAGTTCAGACAGTGAATAAAGTTTCGAAGAAGAAGATGAACATCACCAGTTCTTCTGTTGCCCAGGGATAATTAATAGCAACCCTTTTAGTTAATCTTAATAGTTCTATATTTTTCCAATTCGTACTATTTATAGATGTTGTAAACTGCTATTTTTCACTGGTCAACATATCATAAAAGTTCTGTCAATATAGATCTTCCTACTATTTTTAAATCGCATAATAATACACTGTGGGTGCTACAATGCAACCCCACCTCCACCCTGTGATGTACGTTTAAAGTGTGTTTACGAAGTAGGGCTGTGACAAGCATCCTTATAAATACATCTCTGCAAGCTTGTCTGATGATCCCTTCAGGATAAATTTATAGAAGTGGAATTTCTCAGTCCAATGGTAAGCACACTAACTGTGTGAAAACATACCACCAGCTTGCTGCTCAGAAAAGTCCGTTAGTTTATGTCCCCACTAACTGGTATGCGAGCCTGCCTTTTCCCACCTACTCACCAGCACTGGATATTATCAGTCACTTTAATACTTTCCAATCTTATTGGTGAAAAATGATCTCCTTGATTTTGCATTTCTTTAATTACTAGTGAGGGGAAACATCTCTTTGCCTTCTTTTTTTTTTTTTTTTTTTTAAGATATTATTTATTTATTTGACAGGGATAGACAGAAGAGCATAAGCAGAGGGAATGGCAGAGGGAGAGGGAGAAGCAGGCTCTGCACTGAGCAGGGAACCCGATGCGGGACTCAATCCCAGGACCCTGGGATCATGACCTGAGCCAAAGGCAGACGCTTAACCATCTGAGCCATCCAGGCGCCCTCTCTTTGCCTTCTTATTGACCATCCTCCCCTCCTCTCCCCAACCCTGTGAATTGTTTGTGATGGTCATTTCCTGTTGGGTAATTTGCCCATTCCTGATTGGCTTTAACTTTCTTCACGTATAAAATATTAACTCATGTGTCCCATGTTGCGAATGATGTTCCTCTCCACCTGACACTTGTCTTGAAAATTTGCAGTGCTTTTTGTCCCTAGATGTTTTTAATTTGCGTATCATCGAAGTTGTCAGCATTTTCATTTAGTATTTGGAATTTTGATTTTTTTCTCAGGAACATCACCTCCAAAAATGATAAAATATTACTTTATATTTTCTTCCAATACCTTTGTGGTTTGATCTTTAAATCTTCCAAAAATATTATTATCTTTCCTTTGAATGTCTAGACAGTTATCCTAGTACCTTTAATTAGACAAAGTAAATCCCAAAGGCATATGGATGGCCCAAGTTCATATTTAAATCAGACAAATGCTGATCTTGGCCAGATAACCCAAATGCTAGACCCATTTCTCCTCCTCACCCTGTATTTCAAGCGACTTTAGTCTTCGGTTAAACTATGGCTTTTGCCGGGATGTGGAATTTCATTTTTTAAAAGAAAACACACTTAAGGAAAAATTTGTGGCATGAGTCACATACTAAGAACTAACTCTGCCATTATGACCAGAGGGAAAAAACACAAAGCCCCAGTACAGCCAGCTAATTATTCTTTCTACTTCCTTGGACCCCGACTGAAGGGGGAGTGGAAGGGACTGACTCCCTTTTCTCAACAGGCTGGTGTCAGGGAGGATTGATGGAAGGGGCTAGCCTGGGATACACCTCTATGCATCCTGCTGACATCAGTCCATGCTGTTGAAACTACTCTGGAAAAAGACAAAAAGAAGACTGTCAAGTATCTGCTAGTTATTATGCAATATTTGAAAACTGTCATTAGGTCGCTGAGGCAGGAGCCAAAGAAACAATGTCAGAATGTTGGATGGGCAGGAAAGAGTTAAAATTCTCAAGTCCCAGTTTGGATTGGTTGGGTATCTATGATTTTGAGAATATTTTCATGATTTACCAATTATTTTCTCCAATCTATTTAATTGTCGGAAGACCTCTTGATGACATTGTGGGAAAGTGGATGCAATAATAAAAATCAACATATTCCAGTCCTCCCAGAAGTGTGCTCAGATTCGTACCATTTAGAATCCCAGCCACCAACCACAGCTGCCATTTCAGACAAGTCACGGTATCCTGCCAACCCTTCAAAGGGGTCCAAAGAAAGGGTAGAGTGGGGGAGTCTCATTAAAACATCTGGGACAGCCAACCAGATACAAGGTACAAGAGGTCTCCAAACATTCATTTCTTCTACCTAAGACCAAGGAAGAGGCATGAGACCCCTGACCTGAAATCACAAAGAATGTCCCCGTAAGATGACTTTGGCTTCCCTAAGGTTATTATTAGGAACCTGTGGGTCAGTGGTTTAAGAAGATGCAGACTTAGGTGACCCTAAGTTTAGAGCTTCTGGTTTCTGTTTCTGAGTAGGCCCTGGAATCTGCATTCTCAGTAGCTTCTCTGAAGCTGATGGCTCTCTCCCACTCTCTGAGAAACTGAGACCTCTGGCAAGTGTCTATGTTAAGCTTGGCGGGAGCCCTAATTCTGACTAGTAGAAGGAGGGAACCATGACCGAGGCTGTCAACGCCTGATAGAAAAAAGTATGTCTGCACCCAGTTCACTTTGCTAAGGTTTGAACAGAAAAAAGCTCCCAAAAGCAAAACACAAAACAAAACAATCAAACCCCACAGAGAATGGACCACAAAGCACTCACATGGCAGTTTGGGTGTTCTACATTTCTTTCCGTACTACTTAAATTTTGAAGCCAATCCGCTTACCCTCTCATGCGCCTCTCTCCACGTGGAAATAATATTTTGGCCGTCAGCAACACTTATCCTTATAGGTTTCCTAATTTAGAAGACACACGAACACGTCAGGGGTTCTGGCCTTCGAGGCTGGGTCATGTGGTCATGAATTCCTGTACCAGGCCTGGGACGAGTCGGAGTGGAGTCACTCCATCCACATCGGGTCTTTGATTAGCCACAGAGCACATGCTTTTTGCTCTATGTTGTTGCGAAGACTGTACAGTTGGCCAGTGACCATGTATCAGGGAGTTGGACTGTCTGTGAGGGTCCCTAGTGAATTGCTAGAAGCTCAGGTTCACGCTAAATGGTGTTTAACATGTTTGTCCAGCATTCTCAAAATTAGCTCAGGGCAATTCCCAGAGACTGGATGCAGCCCATGTAGTCATCTTGTTGGAAAGTGTTTCTAGCATGAAATTATGGGTCATTCAAAAATGCCCCATTCCATTTCACTGTTGACAGCTCATTGTTTTCTGACACTTTTTTTTTTTTTGCAGCTCAATTAGTGTGGGCAATCAAATGGTCTTTAATATATAATACAAGAGGGAAACACTGATCAAAGGAAAAAGGATTTAAAGCTCTAAGTAGATCTCAAAAACCAGAACCAACAAAAAGAGTTTGCTGCCTATGAGCATCTTAATAAGACTGAACTTGAAACTCCAAACAGCTGGTATTTAACTTGGCTCCAGACACTGCTTTTTCATGTCACATTGCTTGATTGGAGCAAAAGAACAAACACTTTGTGGTAGCATTCCGGTTTGTGTTTTGTCCTGCTTCTCTAAAGTGGACATAAACTCTTGTCTCTCTTTCTCTCTTGGTTCCTTAGTGCCGGAACTTTGCCTGTTACCTTCCGTTGCCTGGAAGAAAACCTGGGAATCGATAAGCGCGTGACCAGATTTGTCCTCCCGGTCGGAGCAACCATCAACATGGACGGTACAGCCCTTTATGAAGCGGTGGCCGCCATCTTTATTGCCCAGATGAATGGTGTTATCCTGGATGGAGGCCAGATTGTGACTGTGAGGTGAGTGAAGTGTGGGTTGGGGAGGCACTAAAATGGCCTTTTGCCCTGCCCCACACTAACTCCATTTGACGGGGCCACTTGAATTTCAGGTCCCCTGGTGGAAGAATGATGAAGAAAATAACATAGAAGAGGAGTTATTGGCAGTCTCAAGGGGAAAATATTGTGACAGGAAAGAAGCAGGCTCATACTTAGGCCTGCTGTTTGTATTGCACATGTGAAATTGCTTTGGAAATTTGGTATTATTTGATTTTTAACAATCCTGTGATGTTGCAAGGCAGTTATTTCTACGCCCATTTAATAGATGAGGAGGCACAGGCTTCCAGGGGCAGGGTAGTTTGTGCAAGGCTGCCCCGTTAATGATCCAGGAGGGTTGTAACTGGGGCCGACAGCGGCTGACTCTGGATCCACTTTTCCTTTCATTAAAATATGTTCCCTTCAGCATTTCAGAGGGTCATGATGAAATGATGAAATACTGGAAGGAAGAGATTTCTCAATATAACACAAACCATTTTATTACAACGAAATCACAAATATAGATCCATACGTTTTACTAAAGCTATTTTTACCATATGTATTCATCCTTTAAGAAATTTAGGAAGAATGCTTTCCCAAGAGATCATTAAAAATACATTGTTTCTCCATAAACTTAAAGATCGTACTTACTTGCTTATACTAATTTATTGAATCCTTACAACCACCCTGTGAGGAATGTACTTGTCTTAGCTCAGGCTGCCATGACAGAATACCACAGACCGGGGTTCTGGACCCTGGGAAGTCCGAGATGAACGTGTTGGCAAATTCAGTTCCTGGTGACTATCCTCTTCCTAGATAGTGTTGCCCTTCTTGCTGTTTGCTCACCTGGCCTTTCCTCGGTGTGTGCGGAGAGAGTGAACAAGCTCTCGTAGGTCTCCTCTGATAAGAGGACTAATCCTGTCATGAGGGCACCACACTCATGACGTACTTACCCGCCCCCCCTCCCCCGACCCCCTGAAAGGCCTTGCCTCCAAACACCATCACATTGGAGATTAGGGCTTCAACAAATGAATTTGGTAGGGGGGACACAACTCAGTCCATAGCTGTACTATAGGGGAGCCTCAGTTTCCTCATTGGTATATTGGGGACATTCTAGGGGGTTGGGAGTATTGTACCTGGGACATAGTCACCTGTCAACAAATGTTAGCTACTAGTAGTATTGCTATTAGTGATGCTCAATAAAATTCAGTACTTCTAGAATATGAGAGAAAAATGTGACAGTGATGTAGTGAGTGCCATGATGTCACTCAGGGGAAAACATGCTTCAGACCCGGGTATCCCGCCTTCTAAGTCATATCGTCAGGGAATGCATGTGAGACTACCAACTTCTTTTGCTTTAAAACTCAGAGACGAACGAAAGACGAAACCCCTTCTTTTGAAGCCAAGCAAGATGATTCTGGTCCCTCAATTCTTGGCCCCGATGGTAACCACACTTCCCATTGAGTTCACACCATTAGATGAAAACTTAAGAGACGGGAGGATGGACCGGGGACCCATGATCGGGATTGATTAATTCAGTGTTGGAGGGATCGGGGGTGGGGAGCATCAGGCCCACAGAGCATCGCAATCACGCAGATGAGTATTCTGATCCCAGCAGACGACGGTCCGGCTGTTTGACCCTAAGTTTCTCCATCTGTCCAATTCGTGGTTTCCCCCATGGAAAGCAGATACAACCATGTGTACGTTGCGGGGTTACTGTGAGGCTCTGCTGGGACAATGTGTGTGTAATACCCTGTACAGCATCCAAGAACAGCCCTAGAGAAGTGAGCCAGGGAGCGGAAGGATGGGAAAAGTGGAAAGGGATAGAGAGATGGAGAGGCGATCACTGCCCCAAGGAGCTGTTACAGGATTTAGACTCACCCGGACACTCCGCCCGTGGTAGGGTGAGACTATAAATTGGGATGAAGGAAGAGTGGGGGGACCAACTGCTAAGAAGAATTCTCTTCATAGGCTTTTGTCTCACACAGCCCGGGGGGGACCAGACCATGTGGCCATAGTGCAAAGGGATGTGTAAGAATGACTCATAACAGAAGCAACTGATGTTGTAAATAAAACGGCTGAGGCCATGACTGTTGGCACTTGGGAAGTCCCCCTTTCCTGGTGTTCTATCCATGTCAGGGAAATGACTGAGAATTCCCACCTTCCAACTCTTGGGGCTTTAGGGAAGTTTTTATTGCAAAGCAGCCTTACCCTGCCCAGATTTCCTGATAAGAATAACAATTCACATTTACTGGGGGGTTGCAAGGTGCCAGGCCTCCTCTATGTGCTTTTTATTTATTAGCTCCTGATGACCCTTTCTTAAAGATAAGGAAATCATGGCACAAAGAGGCTAAGTAAGTTGCTCAAAGTCATGTGGTTAATAAGTGACAGAGCTGGGATGCGAATCCAGGTTGTTCCATTCCATAATCTTCACTGATACCCACTATATACTATCACCTCCTATGACCCAGAAGGATCCAAGAAAAATGGAGTCCTTTAAGCCTTGACACCAGCTCTACATTGATGGGGGCAGGGGAATAGTGCAGATGGGTTCTGTCGATCCCACCTAGGCAAGGTGTCCAGATGGTGACAGGCCTATATCTGGAAGGATGGCAGTATGGAAAGACCAGTGCAAACTATAGAACCTCGTAGGGCCTTCCTGTCTTCATATGTAAGATTAGGTAAATTCAGGTCCCTCCCAATGGTAAGACCCAGGATTCTGTGCTTGGTCACAACAACGGTCTGGGCTCAGTTAAACCAGTTTGGGAGCCCTCTGCTGGACTGCAGAGACCCCCTGGTGTCTAGACAGGGCACTCGAACCCTAGATTAAACCCTCTTCCAGAGACAACTTCAAAATGGTGTTGGGCGTGCCCTTGGCATTGCGAATGATGAGAAGCTTCAGAAAGAAAACCTCCTGTTATTTCATTATCTTCCCTTGGCGCCTTCTTTCTGAATAATGTATTTTCCAGTCCATGGTGAAATGTCCAGGCGTCTGAAGCTTAATGTCATTTGGAATCTGTTGATTTGTTCCCCTGATGTCCACTCAATCGGGTCTGGATATTTGATATTCTGAGTTCTCATGTTAACACTGGCAGTGGCTTCCTCAGACTTTTGCCATGGAGTCCAGATGTCTCTGGGGGCTCACAGAGACATAAAGGATAAGCAGAAATGAGGGCAGTGGTATTCCCATGAGGGTTAGGGTGATTTGTTTTCCTTCTTTATTATTTCCTTGCCTGCTTGAGAGCCGCACTTACCTTCGTGGAGCCCTGTGATGTATTAGGCTAATTGGCTCTCCTGCTGAGGCTAAGGCTCTAATCCATGAATTTGTAAACTTCCACCGCAGTTGAGTAGAATCCAAAGAGACCCGAATTCCCGGGTCTCTTCACACTCTGGATTTCTCTGTTCTTTGAGAAACAAAAGAAATTTTATGACTGCTGGGAAAATTGGAGCTTACAGTTGCCTGCCAGGGACGGTTTGGCCAAGTCCTCTTTCTCTTCCCCTGACCCGGTCTTCTCTGTTCGCTCAGCCTCACGGCCACGCTGGCGAGTGTGGGTGCAGCCAGCATTCCCAGCGCGGGCCTCGTCACCATGCTCCTCATCCTGACGGCTGTGGGCCTGCCGACGGAGGACATCAGCCTGCTGGTGGCCGTGGACTGGCTGCTGTAAGTGCTTGCCCAGGGGCCTCTGCTGGGGATGTGAGTCCTGCCTCCCTGGGCTGGACAAGATGCAAGGTTGCAGCCAAGGTCTTCGCAAATCCCCATGACAACTTCTGCCCTCCCTCCCTCCTTCTCTCTAACATTTACTGAGCACCTCATTGGGAACTGAAGGCAAAAAAGGCATCCTGAGGACCTCCCAGTCTAGTGGAGGCATCACATAAATTACACTACAAAGTTAAAAGCATAGCAATAAGGAACCCACTACTGATGCATGTGGGGGATCTCAGGGCATTATGCTGAATGAATGAAGCACAAAGCAGTGTGTGCGGTATGATCCCATTTATGTGAAGCTGCAGGAAAGGCAATATAATCTTAGCAATAGAAAGAGATCAGCGGTTGCCTGGGCTTGGATGGGTGAAGAGACTCATTGGGAAGGGGCACAAGGAAATCGTTAGGGGTGGTAGCAGTGTTTCATAGGCCCAGGTATGCACAGGTATCTACATTTGTCAAAACTCATCAAACCATGCACTTAACATGGGTACATTTTATCATATGTTTGTTATACTAGATTAAAAAATATCTCACATAGGGGCGCCTGGGTGGCACAGTCGGGTGAGTGGCTGACACTTGATTTTGGCTCACATCGTGATCTCAGGGTCCTGGGATTGAGGCCCACGTCAGGCTCGGTGCTCATCGGGGAGTTTGCTTGAGATTCTCTCTCCCTCTCCCTCTGCCCCTCCAGCTACTCGCTCATGCCTGGGCTCTCTCTCTTTCTCTCTCTCTCTTGCTCTCACCCTCACTCGAAAATAAAGAAATAAATCTTAAAAAAAATGTAGCATGCACATAAAAGATAGTGATAGAAAGAGGCTTCGGTCCCAGTCTAGGATAGAAGGGCGGAATGGAGGAATCAGGCAATAATGAACACGGCAACTGAATTTGCATGGGCACCATGTGCCAGCCATTGCACCAAGCGTTTTACATCTTCCCCTTTCTAACAAACCTGAAGGTTTGGTATTATTACTCTTGGTGTATAGATGAAGAAACTGAGGTGACCTGAGAGTGAAGAGAGATTTGACTCCAGTTTGGCTTGGTTTGGGAGGCCACTGCGTTCTTCATCATGGCCATATTCAAGCTTCTGAAGGCAGTGATCGCTGAGCTGAATTGTAACCAGTAGGTAGATGTAGGTGGAAGGGGAGACAGGGCATTCCAGGCAAGGCCAAGGCCCGCCTGTGCAAAGGCACTGAGGCAGCAAACAGTGTGGGATTTAGTAGTACTGGAGCACAGAGTGGGAGGCAGGGACTGGTGAGAAGTGGGACAAGATGGATAGCCTGCACGGCCGTGCAGAGAAGTTTGAACTTGACTGTGTCCACATAGCCCAGCTACCTTTCCCAGTATATTTACCAGTGAAGGGCATTTTCATAATGTAGGACACTTGCCCATTCACAGGGCAAGACTAGCCAGATGGTCCCCAATAGGGAGATGGGAATCGATCCTTGCTAAGGGCCCACTCGGTCTCTGATATTCTGTGGGGTATACACTGATGCCTCCTGTCCAGTCTTGGAGCTAAGCAATAGGGGCTAGAGGATGCTGTTGGGTTCAATGTCAGGGGCACAGAGGTCCAAAGCCAAAGTGCCCGCACATTTTTTAAGACTGCTCCACATGGCAGTAGTAATATTTCTGACATCTATTGGCATAGATTTTAAGAGCCAGAAGCCATCTTTAATGCCCTTGAGTTTCCTGCATCTAAAACAACAGTTCCTTCCCCTTACCTTCGCCCTTCCAAAGGGAGAAACATGCACATGACTAAAGGGAAGGACATCTGGCAAGCTAGAAGGAAGACTGACCTCTCCACAGAGCTTGCCTGCTGTTAAGGTTTAGGTTAGAACATAGAAGTGGCTCCCCGGACATAATCTATACTCCTCAGGAGGGCTACAGGGAAGGTCATGGATCTTCCTGACTGGTTCTTTCATTACCAGAGAAGTGCTCTGAAAATACCTTTAGTGGGAAGGTGAAGGGTAAGCGAAATAGCCTCTTCTCTGTCACTGCTAGTCTCTCTCAGGGGGTGGTGGTGGGTCCTCCGTGTTAGCTCGGTTGTTCTGGGAGCCTGTGCTGGCCCCCAGGGCAGGCTTTCTCACGACGTCTGTTCTGACAAGGCAGTCATGGTGGCTGAGATTCGGCGGTGGTTTATGGGTGGAAGGATTGGGAGGGAATGGGACGAAGGAGACAAAGGAGTGGGGTGGGCTTTGGTGGGGAAGAGGACGAGAGGGAAATGAGGGCATTGGCAATAGTTTAAGGTCAGTAGGAGCTCGATACATGTGCGCTAAATTTCACCACAGGGTTGCTGTGTGATAACCAGGGGCCTTTCCACACAGGAAGAAAGGCAGAGGAAGCTGTTGAAATGAAATGTGCTTCCCCTGTGACTTTTACTTCCTGAGTCCTCTGCCTCTTGGCTCCTTGAACCCCCCCAAAACGGTGTTATTGTGGAGCTACTCTTGCCTGTGTGTCTATATTACCTCGTCTCTTCTCGGGCTTGTTTCTGAGGCCTGAAATCCACCATTAGAGATCAATCTTTTTATAAATGATCATTATAGAGACAGCCTCCCCTCATGATCATGCAAATGCCTTTCTTTGAGTGAAAAAAAAAATGCACTAATATCATTTGGAGATGAAAAAGGGAGCTGGTACTTGGTGGATACCGTCATGTTCTTTACATCTGGTAACGATTAATCCCCAAAGGGCCCTAAGGAGTGTTTCACAGATGAGGAAACTGGGAATCAGAAAATTTAAGTGTCTTGCCTGCAGGCACAAGAGAGCTTGGGTGGTCAGGTCAGGACGCTTCACCCCAGCTGACACAGCTTCCTACTTACCACCAAGCAGACCTAGTGGTGGGCAGAAGTGGAGAGGTGCTCAGTCGGAAAGGCTTTAGGGAAGATGGACCTAGTAGGGTCACCCCTGTTCTACAGACTGACCAGGGAATTTTTTCTTTGACCTGTTTTGTTCCTCCTCCAAGATTAAAACAAAACAACAGAAAATGCCTAAATGGGGACAAATGGGGTACAATCAAGGTCTCAGCTACTCTGAGAATTCAAGCCCTCCAGTTCCAGTGCATCAGCCATTGTGGGCCCTGGGCTTCTTGGCAGTCGTTTGCTTCCAAGCCTGTTGGATGAGAGTCATTTCATGAAACATCCAAGACCCTGCCCACTCCTGACCTAAATGTTAGTGAATGGAATAGGAGGGCTGGGTCCTCCCCATCACCCCACACCAGCGCTCACATGTTCATACTTGTGCGGAGATCAGGGTGTCCTAACTCCAGGGTGGGAACGTGCCAGCAGAAGGGAGTTGGCTGAACCCAAAGAGGATCATACATTTGGATTAACTATATTGATGAAACTGTATATGAGAAAACTCAATCCCAGGCTGGCCCTGGAAAGGAAGGAACAGATGAAGAGCTGTCCTCTGGTTCTGGGGTTGGATCTCAGGTGCGGGGGGCCCCGTGTGCCCAGAGAAAGGAAAGCAAACAGTCAGGAGCCCTGGATCTGAGCTCTGCACTTACTCTTTGTAGGACTTTGAGCAAGTTACTCTCTGGACTTGAGCTCTGTCATGTGAACACTGGGAATAGTAACTTGTCAGCTTAAAAGCAGAGTCTAGACCCCATGCCCTTGAGTGCCCTACTGGTTTTAAGACTTGGACTAAGATTCTGCTGGTGATGGATGTTTGTATACAAATAAGCCTGAATGTTCCTTTTAAGAAGAGAAGAAAAAGGGAGGGTAGAGGATCCTGGGAAAATGTGCGTAGGGGTCTATAGTTAGGTCAGATCTGCTTTGAATTAGTAATGGTGGCACATTCTTTCTCACCAGCAAGTGGAGCTCTGGAAACATGCTCTTGGTCATGGGCTCCGTGGCCATTGGGTATCCATCACAGTGTTAATGGTGTTCGGGGGAAGAGTTGACCCAGAGGTGCAGGGGGAGTTTGGCCATCCCCTAGGAAAATATTCGGTCAGGGGAAAGCAGAGAAAAAGAAAAGGTGAGGGTTTTTTGTTTTTTGTTTTTTTTCTCTCCGGGCAAACCTTGTAAGCTCTCATAACTCTAGCAATTTTTCAATTTAAAACCAAACAAAGCCTGCAGTGACATTTAATGTGCCACAATGTTTGCCAACTGCTGGAGACCAGCCAGCCTCATCACTGCCCGCCAAGCCCTGGATGCTTCTCAATGGGCAGGCTTGGCCGCTCTGTAAATGTCATGGTGAAAACCAAGATTCTGGGCTCTGAAAAATGCAGGAGTCCTCGAACACCGGATGGGCGGGGCTGGTAAAACCAGAACCTTCCCCAGGGCCCAAGAAGCCCTTTGTGTCAGGAATTCTCGGCAGATATTTGTAAGAGACCTCGCTGACACCCCTCTCTCTTGGAAGGAAGCAGGATGGAGTGAAAACAGGGAGCCAGTACCAGGAAGAGGTAATAAATAACCGGGTCTGGCCACAGGTGGCAAAAGGAAAGCCAAAATACAGTGAAACCCAAGTGGATCTGTGACCCATTTATCGTATAAGACTGCTGGTGAGATCATTTCTGGGGACACATTTACTAGCTGGGGGATAGAGTTGAAATGGGAACTTACTAGGAAGACTTTACGGCCTCCTTCCTGCAGGGGGGAGCTCTGAAGCTCCCTGTTAGCCTCCCTCCTTGGAGGGAATAGAACCCAGTGATTCTCAAGCTTGAGCATGCGCCAAAATCTCCTGGAGATTCAGGGGATCTGGGATGGGGACCAAGAATTGACATTCACCAGTGATGCTGAGGATGCATGCCAGGAACCTCGCTTCCAGAAACCATGAATTAGAGATAGGGAAGGGGGAAGAGGAGTCCCTGGTTGTGGGTATATCAGCACCTCGATTCTTTTTCAAGCAGGGCTTGAACTCACGACCCTGAGATCAAGACCTGAGCTGAAATCAAGAGTCAGATACTTAACCAACTGAGCCACCCAGGCGCCCCTCAGTTCTTTTCTGAACACCAGTTGGCAGTTCATGCATCCAGTCAGTAAAAACAATGGAAAGGACTCAGGATACTGCTAGGTCATACTCAGCAAGTGCTCCTTAAATATTAGACAGTGTTCTAAGCACTTTACATGGACCTGTTCAAAAGTTGCCCCAAATTATGAGGCAGCTAATGTATTATTCCCATTTAACCGTTGACGAAACTGAAGCTCACGGAAAAGCAGCTTATCCTGATTTAGTGGATGCTGAATGGCTGACCTGGGATTCAAACCCAGACAATCTGGCTATTCCTTGGGGGTCCGGGCTCACCAACCTGGGTTCTCGTTCTCTTATTCAAGATGCAGGCATGTGTATATACACACAGAACTGCTTGAAGGCCTACTCTATGTCTGGTGGAAGAGGAAACCAATTCCTACATCTGCCATAGCTCTGAATGGGGGTTTACGTTTAAATCTTTTTCTTTGATTTTTCAGTCCCATAGAACTCTTTCTGTGTTACCCAGTCTATGTCGACCTCAGCATGGGATGTGACCCTTTCCCCCTAAGTCCTTCCCTCCCTTGACAAAGTGTCCCTGACTCAAGGTGGTGAAATTACAGATCAGGGTGGGGTGGGAGTGGGGCTACAGTTCTGCACGGCAAAATCATTTTTTAAAGTATCACAAAAAAAAATACGGAAAAACGGGGTGGGGTAAAGCTCAAGAGAGTGGTAAGATGAAAAAGAGAAAATGTCCCTCTATCTACCATTGAATCTTGAGTTTTGTTTCACTGAAGTAATCACTGTTAATAATTTCAGGTAACATGGAAACAACAATTTAATATGAAGCACCCCTTTTCTTTAAAAAAAAATCCTTTAGTGCCCACCATCCCCCTCCTAGGCTCCTCTCTCTGCTCTGTTTTGCCCTTCGGTCCCCATCTCTCCGTGCCTTGCTGCGCCCCCTCCCCTCCATCTCTGTGCTCACCCCCAGCAATCAGGACACCTCTCTGGTTTTTGCAGGCAAGGTAATTTGGGCTCTCTGTCTCTCCTTCCTCCTCCCTCTACATCTTACCCTGGCCCGAACTTTTCACCACCAAGACAGCCAGCCAGACATCTGCTGAACAAAAGACAGTTGTCTTTCTAGACTTTATCTGCCCTCTTTAACAATCCATCCCTGCCCCTCCTCCCTCACATGCCTGCCCACCCACCTCCCCCAACACTGCCCATGTCATGAACCAGTCCTACATGGTATCAGCACTCAGAGAGCTGATAGTCTAGTAATGGGGACAGATGCAGTAAAAAATCCCAGCCGAGTTGTGCTAAGTGCAAAAAGAGGAATGCACCAGACTTGGTGGAGGAACAAAAGAGGAATTAGAACATTCCCCTTTTCACTTGGACTCCTGATGATAGCGATGGGGAGGCGGAGGCAGAAGAGCCAACTGAGTTGGTGTCTGGCCCTCTGTCAGGCCTTTTATATGCAGAGTTTGGCAGAACACCTCTTAATGACAGGCACTCAGGCCACATTAGCAGTTACTTTCTTCTCAAAATGCTTGGATGGAGGGATTACTTTCCATAGTTTACAAATGAGAAAGCTGAGCAGGAAAAGCTACATACCTTGCCCTGCTGGAGCCTGGATCACAATCCAGGCTCCCATCCAAAGTTCACACTCTTCACCAGTGCTTCGGTGGGCCCTCCTTCCCTTCTCAACTCCATGTGGCTTTAGCCCTTGGATGCTTCGGGTTGTGCCAGCCTTCTTAGGCCTGGGGCCTCGGGGGATCCCTCTGCCACACTGTGCACCCTGCATTCCAAGGGGCAGACGTGATGGTTTGTGTCTATGAATGCGAAGTTGAATCACGTGAAATTGCCAATGTTTGGCCTTAGGGAATCACTGAAACGGCAATTTCATATGGTTTAGCCCAATACAAGGAACCAGATGCATTTTGGGTGACCCTGCTCCCTTGGCTTTGTTATTTCATGAGAACCGGGACTTTCAGACAATTCTAACACCCTCCTGCCAGAGGATTTAGATCAAGAGATAGAGAAGAGAGAGAGAGGACCTTGGCAATTGCCTTTCTCCCAGGGAACCAGACCAGGTGCCTCAGGGTGAATAACTAAGGCAAGACCCTCTCTCATCTTTGGCTCCTGGTGGCCCCAGAGCTATGGCATCTGTGGTGGATCCCGTTTGGTGAAAGATTCTAACCTCACCTCTGCCTCCTTTTCACAGTTCTCACACACAGTGTCCAGACTCAAGGATAGCACCAAGCACTCTAAAATCCTTTTTACCAAGTAGCCTTGAAGTACTTGAGGTCAGCAGGGTTTCCTGAACAGTCAGGGCTGGTTGTGAGACAAAATGAAAGTATTTGCCTGTTGGAGAAATTTCCACATGTGAACCGTAAACTCCCATATCCTGCTTTTGGCCAGACTTGGACTTCCCCGGAGTTGGTCAGACATTCCCCTGGTGGCCTCAGCGGCAAACCAAAAATTCTATCTCCCGTCTCCCCCCATCTTCCCTTCCCTCCCTTCACCTTCTCAGTCAGCTGTCTTGAATAAGTTGATAACAAATAATGTCGCCACTTAATCTTTCTCCTTCAATTTTCTATCCCTGGTGAGGCGGCTTCTCACTCTGTCTCTGGCTTATAACTGCCCTGGCTGGATCAGTAGCGGCCCCTCTGTCGCTAAAACCAGGGGCACTTTTTCTTTTCTTACCTGACCTCTAGGCAGTAATTGGCATTGTCCACCACACCCTTATTTTTGAAACATGCTTCCCCCAAACTCTTCCATTTTTCTTCCACCTTTGCAGACTCTTATGCCTGTTCCCATTCCTTAAATGTTGGTCACCCTCGGGGTCCTAGACAAGACTGTCTCCTCTTCTCACTCTCCATTCTCTCCAAGGATGAACCAAACACACCTGTGGCACCCACCCATCACCGCTTTAGGTGTCGACTCCTAACTCACTATGTGCAGCCCAGTCGTCGCTCCTGATCTTTAGTCCATATTCCCAAGCACTTGTGGACATCTCTGTTTTGCTGGCTCCCAAATCTCAGACCCAGTATGTTCAAGCTGACACGAGAACCTTTCTCATCCCAACCTGTCGTATCCCATACATATGGTGGCACTGTCCACTGATTTCCCAAAATCAGAAGCCTGAGAGGAACCCTTGCCTCTTTTCTCATTTATTCTCTATAACCAGTCAGTGCTCAAATCCTGTAATTCTGTCTCGTAACCTTCCACCACATCTTCACTAAGTGGATTTTGCTCTTTCAGCCTTATCCTTCTTCAGACCATCCTTCATACTGGAACAAGCATGGTCTTGCTCTTCAGTGGCTCCTCATCACCCTTGGGATAATGCTCTGACTTCTGAACTTGGCTGATAAAGCCATACATGATTTGGTCGGTTC
The DNA here is from genome assembly GCF_004348235.1 of Phoca vitulina. Taxonomy (NCBI): domain Eukaryota; kingdom Metazoa; phylum Chordata; class Mammalia; order Carnivora; family Phocidae; genus Phoca; species Phoca vitulina. The sequence goes on along the minus strand of NW_022589719.1, from coordinate 14,308,827 downwards.
TTACCTTCTGCCTCTCATTACACTCATTTGCCTCCTGAATGCTCTTAGGTGCTCTTATCCCCTCAATTTCACATTATTTATTTCTTCTCTGTAGCTCATTATCTCACTTATCTTTGGGACCTAACTTGAGATACTTCTACTCAAGTCTTTCCTGGGGCCCAAGTGTAGAGAAAATGTCCTACCTTCAAAATCCCATAACACCCAGCACTTATTCCTATTAGAACATTTATCTCACTCTATGGGGGACAAAGACAAGTAAAGAGAGTGTGGGTTCTAGGAGGAAGAGGGAGCACAGGAAGGACCTTTTCTTGTTCTTTGTTGACAGGGCACTGGACATACTGCCCTGCACACACTAAGATGCCCATTGTATGAATGAATGAACTAACAAAGAGCTCAGCAAGTATTAGAGTCTGTGTTCTCTTCTTATTTCTGCATAGCCATTTGGATGCTCATGTGCTCCTGCAATCTTTAATGAGTACTTAAGGTGTGCTGAATATTTCTCTCATTTTATTTAACCCTCACAATATCCTGTGAGGTCAGGATTAGCCCCATTCCATATTTCATGCTCAGGTGAGAGGTGATTTGCTCTAGGTAAGAGAGTCAGAAGATCTGGGTTAGGGTTCTAGTCCTAAGTCCAGGGCCCTTCCCATCTTGATTTTGGTGTCAAACATCAGTATGCTTTGATTCTGCCCATTTCCGTCTTCCATTCATTCCTGGCCTGATATCTATTTCCTCTGGTCAGAGTTCATTTTCAAGTTCAAGGAAGTCTGAGGGTATGGAAGAGATATTCTATTCCAAAAACTTGGTTCAGTGGCTGCTCTGGAGAGTTCGGATTTGATGTCAGAAAAGGTCAAGGGTGGAGGAAACAAGAGTTTGTAAACTTATATCACCCATTTGGGTGGCAATGGATTTATTAAACTGAAAATGTCATTAACCCTTGAGCATAGTATCTTGTGCTTTCGCCCACATGATGGGGGTATGAGTGATAGCTATTCCCAAAAGGGAAAGGAGCCAGCATATAATGAATATTCAGTATGGGTCAGGAACTGGTTTTATCTTCTTGAAATCCTATAAAATAGGTATTTTGCCTGCATGAGAAAAATTCTGGTAGAGGAAGTGACCGAGGTTATATAGTCAGTAAGTGGCTGAGCTAGTTTCGGAATCAGAGCTGCCTGGCTCCCAGGCACTTTGCATCATGTGGCAGACGGTGGGTCCTGGAGGCACGCTGCCTGTGTTCGGATTTGGTTCTATGACTTTATTAGGATGTGTAACTTTGCGAAGCCACTTAATCTCTCCAGACTTCAGAGTTTTCATTTCTTAAGTGTAGGATAATAATACTTCTTATGGGTTGTGGAGAGGATTAAACAAGGTAATATCTGTAAAGCATATTCCTATACATATTAAATGTGATATATCAGCTCCCATCATCATCATTGTCATCACCATCATCATCCTCCTCTCCACCACCACTGCCTTCAGTCCATCTACTTGCCAATAATGTAGATCCTTCTGGGCCATGATATAAATGGGTACTCAGAATTCCTCTTGAAGACTTGAGCGCTCTTTGGAATTTAACAATTGGTCAAGGATGTTAGGTGCATGGCTCAGGACACATGCCAGGAGGGATTGAAAGTATAGTTGAAACACAACAAAGGAGACCACAGCTATGTGATGGACAAATAAATCAGCTGGTTAGCTGGGAGTGCGACCCTAGGAATTGTCCTGCAAATAGGGCTAATGTTTTCAGGGGGAGATGGTAGCTTAACTCGGCATGTTTGGGCATTCTACCTAGTTGCTGCCAAAAACATATTTAAATTGACTTGATAAGATTTATAGTAATAAAGTACACATCATGTAATAACTAATGTTTTGTGAGCTCTTGCTAAATGTCTCAGAGAATTCTGTGCTGAGCACTTTGTTATCTTATTTAATCTTTGCGATAACCCAGTGTTGTGGACATTTTTATTATTTTGATCTTACAGATGAGGCCACTAAGGCTCACAGTTAAATGTTAAGGATGATCAGCGTTGTCCAGCAAGTAGAAGAAAAAGCTAGCATTTGAATCCAAGTCACGCTGTCTCCAGAGTCCATATTTTTTCTTAACTATCATCATCCCCTTCCACTGGTGCTTCAATCTCGGCTTCAGGTGCCTAATTTTGTGGAGGACCTCAAGAGCCAGTCTTCCTTCATGTACAGACTTTATCGCCCTGAGGCAGATTCGCCAAAGCAGAAGGGAAGAGAGGAGCATTCTCAGATGGAGATATGCCCCTGAGAGTTGAAGGGTTCTGATCTTTATTTTTGCATGGGGAACATCTTCCCACTTGAAACCAGAGGCTAGCTGGCTCACAAGCTCACGGGCCAGACTCCTCCTGGTGCAGCTTCATTTCTTTAATGAGAAATAGATTTAATAGTAGCAACTAGAATTTTATGTTAGGCCTTTGTTCTAAGAACCAATTAAGACTTTCACTTTGCCTTGAACTAATTCTAATATCCTTATATATTTTTTTGAATTCAAAGCTAGAGTGTCCTGGACTAAGATGTCTTAGCAATATTTTTGCCTAAATTCTTTCTTTTTTAGAAAAAAGATTTTGATTTTCCAGCATCCTTCTCTCTCAGACTTCGAGTATCCCATACACATGGTTAAAAGGACTCTTCACACCAATTTGTGCTAATGGACAAGAGAACACAACTTACTCCTAACAACTTAGTTTTCCCAGTGCTGACTTTCTAAGAAGGAGAGTTCTGGACCATCTGGTTTTTTCAAATCAGAACTTGGGAAACAAGATTTGAGGAAGGGTTTTTCCTGACACTTCCTGATTCAAGAGGGACTCTGGAAGATTTAATTTTTTTAGGTTACCAGAGAGAGCCTGACAAAGTGTTCTGGTTTTTCCAGGACACACAGTCACTGCACATATTGGTCAGGGAGAAAATTGTGGCTGTGTGTCTCATCCCTCAGCTGTGTCCATGTATATGTTGGTGTTGGGGGAAGAGTGAGGTGCAGAGGGAAATGCAGTGTCAGTATGAATCCTTACGAAGAGATGAATTCTCTATTACAGGAGAATTCACAGGTAGAATGAATAAGCAACATGAGTGGAGGTAATCTGGAGTCTTTGAAGAATGGTTTAAATCAAGAGGAATTGTTGGACACAGCTTGCAGTGTCTGGAGCCTGGGTGCTAATTCTGAGATCTGAGAACGATTTCCCTCCAGTTCTTCCTTCTCTCCTTTTTCTTTGTTGTTTTTTATTGGGTTTTTATCATCTATCAGACATTCTGCTAAGCCCTTTATGTACATGATCTCATTTAATTTTCACACAAGCTGATGAGAGAAGTATGATTGTTCCCTCCAATTGACCAACAAGGAAATCAAGGCTTGTAAAGATTAAGTAATTTGCCCCAGATCAGGAAGAGGGAAAAGTAGAGCCAGAACTCAATCCCAGGTTTCTCTGGCTCTAGACCTTGACCTCTCGACCTCCATGTCACTGCTTCTTCACTAAACGTTTTCTGTTCTTTGTTCCCAGGGACAGGATGAGAACTTCAGTCAATGTTGTGGGGGACTCTTTTGGGGCTGGGATTGTCTATCACCTCTCCAAGTCTGAGCTGGATACCATTGACTCCCAGCATCGAGTGCACGAAGATATTGAAATGACCAAGACTCATTCCATTTACGATGACGTGAAGAACCATAGGGAAAGCAACTCTAATCAATGTGTCTATGCCGCACACAACTCTGTCATAGTAGATGAGTGCAAGGTACCTTTCCCATTCATGGATATTGAGACCTGTATATAATAGTGCATGCTCCGGTTTCCTAAGACAAGCACAAAAATCCCTGCATGTATTATTGTCACATTTATTTCTCTGAAAGATCATGTAACCCAAGCTTCTGTGCGTCCCAGATCATCTAACTCTGTGTCTAACGTGGCAGGAAATCATCAAGTCTAACAGTGAGAGAGCCAATCAGTTGCTTGGTTCATCCATGTGATGTAAAACAGTCATTCTGATCCCCCCATCCAACCACTCCACAAATTTGATTGGTTTTCTTGAACATTTTTCCGAAAAATTTGGTTTCTAAGGCTTTGCTGGATTTCAAATATTCTATTCCTTGAATGAAACACCAAGAGAAATACCCAGAATCACTTCATTTACATAGCATAACTATTCCTTCTTGCTGTGTATTACATATTGGTCAAAAATATGCCCACCCAACTTTGCGCAACTATCTTTCTCTTAATTATTTTTGTGAGAAGGTGAGTTTTGAACTGGCAGTCACTTTGCTCCAAGAATGGGGAAGCTATTTCAAGTAAAGGATAACTATCCTTCAGGACAATTATCCATAGACACTACATTTCCTACAGTGGCAGCACCATCTTTCCTGAAGCATGGGTGTTCTGGACTCTTTCACAAGCTGCTGGGTGCTAAGTCTTCAAGCTTGATGGGCTCTGTCCAGCCTTCATTGTAACTAACTTGACATTTTCAAAGACAGAGTGTCATGACCAGAGTGAAGCAAACTTGGAGAAACCCTGGCAGGTGAGCAGAATCAGCTCCAGGGGTTGTGTTACTAATATGGTTCCAGGCAGCAACTGAGGGCAAGCTGTACCCGATACAGATTTCTGATACCTTTTTGACTCCTGTTGACAAGATCTCATTTAATAGTTAATTTCTTCCTGGGTTACTTCTGGGTCATTCCAAATATACACCATGGCTTCTGCCAGACAATTAAGGGTAACATAGAAGTGATTCTCTTTACTGGAATGTAACATAGATCCAGAAGTCTAATGGACCAGCAACAGTCTTCTGCTCATCCCCTCTATATCAGGTACATGTGTGGATGAGCCAAGGCTCTGGTACAAATTAAGGAAGGACTCACCCATCAAGAGACAACTGCAAAAATTAATTGACTCAGTGAAAATGTTTCGAATTATTAGAAATTCAGATGTACCTAAAGCACTTATTCCACTCTCCTGGAAAGTTAGTGTTTCCCACATCTAAACAAATGTGCTGGATTATTCCCCATCAAAATGTTAGTTTGGGTCAACAAGGGTCCATGTTCCCGTGGAATGGCTTTATGTTCTATTTAACAAGTATTTATTGTGTGCCTTGTGGGGTTTAGTTGAGCACTGCCATCTCATTCCTATGACCTCCTATATTTTAATCATTCATCAAATGTTTATTGAGTGCTCATGATCTGCAAAGCCGTGAAATGGGCATGGGAGGACAGCAAAGCGAATGTCTAATTTTGTAGTAAAGATAAGGCTTAAACCTCCTTCTGGTCCATTCTCCGTCTCACTGTTTTTAAACACCAAGATGGGAGACATCAATGCTTCCTGCCAGGCTCCCTCTCCTTCTTGCGTTTCTATTACCCAGGTGGTTGGAGGAGAGAGAGATGGGATGGACTGGGGAGTGGAGCCCCAGCTTCCTTGAACCCAGCCAGAAAAAAGAAAGAAATGCTAAAAAAAAAAAGAGAGAGAGAGAGAAAGAAAGAAAGAAAGAAAAAAAGCTGCTGTCCCGGCCACTTTGGAAACACGGGCCCCAGTATTCAACCATGATGACAACACAGGGCACCACCCCCAGGTGCTGTCTGGTGTTCCAGAGGCACCTCAACGTGATTTATAATTTTGCACAGCTATTGATCTGGTTCGTCACTCAAAGCCGAACAGGCACATTCAAGGTCGGAGTGAACAGGCAGCTTTCTCCGGGCAGACACTTTGCTCCTGGTGGTCTTTCCTGACAGTTCACCGAAGGGGAAACAAATTTGCCGCAGCTCTGGTCAAAATGTTAACCACTTCAAGCATCATGGCATCGCATTGGCCTCTTCTGTTTTCAAGCTCTTTCCTTTGTCATCGTAGTTTGACGTTATGCTTGAACTTTTTAATTTTAATCAGAGTAACTGCACGTGGGGTGGTCATGGCTTGTTGCATGGTCTTTCTAGAAGAATATGGGGGCTGCCGGGGATCAGAGGAGGCATGAGTAGCTTTTATTTTCACGCACCTGGTTCAGTTGTCTGTCCCTAGCATGTTATATGTGTTCCTAATGCATGCGTTTCACTTCCACTCGGGTAAGAAGAAGGTCAGATTTCTTTCAAACATTGCTGCATTTGTCATGTCTCCATATCCTAATGCTTCCATAAATCCAGTCTCTCCATTATGTGGAATATCAGTCGTGGGTTTAAGTTTGCACATGACGTTGAGGACAGACAGATGGAAGGTAAGCTAGGAAACAATTTAGAAGTGGAGGGGTACACCTCCCGTTCGGTGTAAGGGTTCAGTTCACTTAGAGCCAGGGAAGCCCTAATATAGACAGGCTGGTGGTGATACCTGATTATGAAATGTCTGCACTGAAATCATTTAGGTATGCTTGTCACTGACCTCTGGCTTTTAATCCTTTCTTTTCTTTTTCATGTTTAAAGCCTGGATAGCTTATTTGGTATCCAGACTCTCACGATTTCTGATTTTGCAATTGGGCATGTATAAGCCGACTTGGCCTCCTTGGAACTGAACCTTCCACACGCATGTGTAGAACTAGCTGTCGAGTTCTGGGGGGTTTTCTCTGGTTGTTGGGAGTAGCACAAGGACACTGTTTTGTTAAGGACTGCATTCTTACATGATGGGTCTGTGTGTAGTTTGACACGCCCACAACCCTAAAAGCATAGTAGACGTTATCCCCCAAACAGCAAACTGTCTCTAGCTCCTCAATACTCCCCAAGGCAAATGTGGACTTTTCAATATTTACAAATCCGTGTTGAAAAGCAAGATGGGCTCCAAATCTGTTGGGAAAGAATGACATTTAAAACTAATATGGAAGTCATGTAGCCTAACTTGGATCTGGTGCTCCTCCGCATAACCTGTGGGGTGGTTTTCAGATTTGTGGCCTGTTAGCTGGATGCTGATGATAATTATTTTCAGGTGACTCTGGCAGCCAACGGAAAGTCCGCCGACTGCGGAGTCGAGGAAGAACCATGGAAACGTGAAAAATAAGGATATGACTCTCAGCAAATTTTTGAACAAACTCCCCAGCGTATCTTATGGTAAAAAGAGAATATAAACAAGCTGTCTTTAAAAAGGAAAAAAAAAGTGCACCTATTTCTGTGTTTACTTAATCTGCTAGCCAAGGCTTTGAGGATCTGTTGTGAGTCAGTGATAGGCGCGGTGCTGTGTCTTTGCCAAGTGATGCTTTGTAACTGCCTCATTTTCTCACCTGTATTATTGTCTGAACGGAGATTGCTGGAGGAATCAGTTTGAATTGAAGACACATTCTTGCCAGCTTCCCTTTGCTCTCTAAATGCAGAGCCTCGGAAGCTCTTTTCCCAGGGGACATGACTAAAGCGATGTGGTACACTCCGGGGACTTGGGATAAAGAGCAGACACTCAGTGTGTGATTCCTTCAAGTGTTCTCCATGCTTCTGCTTTGTTATGCACAAGAGATTCTGTTAGAAGCCCCTAGACGTAATTCTCTTGAAATGTCTTGTAGAGTTTGCCCATGGGTTGATTAAAAGCAATTCCCTGTCTTCGGGAATTCAGAATCTATCTTCTGTATACTCTTTCAACTAAATATTTCAAAGAGGATGGTAGTGGGAACCGTGTTCTTCAAGGCAGCTGATTACGGAACCCACTGAGTTTCTGCTCTGCCCTATCCGGTCTGGGGAAATAATCACTGAAATTTCAAAGTAGGTTTCATAATTTGCTCTCAATTTGATAATGGATTAGGATGTAATTTGCATATGGCCGCTGTACATATTGACAAAAGTAAGAGAGCACAGCCAACGTAAACTTTAACCAGATTCAAATATTCAGATTCGTTTGTGTTTGGTTTGCATTTACCTGGCATAGTGAAATCAAGTGGGATGATTTGATTGATGCTTTACTTTCTTTGTTTCAGCTGTAAAATTCTTCTTTGGACTTCTAACAAAAAAAAAAGGAGATTTTTTAAATCAGCAAATTATTTTAGTTACAGTCTCATTAACCTAGAAGGCCGAATCATTCGACTCTCCTCACACGTGGAGGACAGTTACATTGGCTGCGCCTCTTAATACCGTCTCTCGATAAAAAACAAAACATCGTCATTGATCTAACATGTAGAAAGCTTTCTGTTGTATTCTCTCAAAGCACCTAAAACTACTTACGGGGCACAGTTGAAAGCAGAGCCAATCTGCTTCCCAGTCTTCTCTTTAGTAAGGAACAGAAAACAAACGTGCAAAATCCTATAAAGGTGACATTCCCATGGCAAAGTCAAGGCAGCCTTGAGCCATGAAATGGGAGCAAATGATGGCTCCTCACAACTTCACAGATGGCGTCTTCAAGGCTGTCATGGTTTGAGGGAGTAAATAATATAAGTGGATTAGCACCGTGCCTTGTATACCATTGGCACCCAGTGAATCCTGATGATGGATTGTGCAAACTAAACTTGTCAGTTTCTCTACTATCATTTTCTGTTGAATAACTCACAGTATTTTCCTAAGGTTGCAGGCTTTGGGAGTTTGCTGGTAACTTGAACATGAATCACTGAGAAATAAGTACATTTGACTGACTGCAAGGAGCGTGTAGAAACTTGGTCCACACGTAGGCGTCAGGTGGTCATCAGAGACCAGCAGATGGGTGCTGGGGTACACACTAATAGTTGTACGGTCCAAATGCTCTGAGAAGAGGTCATGTATATAGACATCACATACCCTTTATTACCTATTCTTGGTGACTTTTCTCTTCCAAACCAGACACCTTTGGAACATGCAAGAGACATAAGATTCCAATTGCTTTTGTCTCTCAAACCTTGTTATTTTTAGATAAGGGTCACTGTTGAGCAGTATTAAGCAGCTTTTTGCCTTTTTTTTTTTAATATTATTGGTCTTCATTTTCATTAGATGGACAGTTAATTGGGTCGCCAAGGACGTGCTGAAATGTAGTAGTGGACAATGCATCCTTTACGGCAGATACTGTGGGTCAAGGGGACAGTTCCTGGATTTAGCTGTGAAACTGTTATGGATTGTCTTTAAGTGGTGCTCCCAAGAGCTTTTTGATGGTAGAGAGAAGGATCTAGGCAAGGCACTGAGGAGTTTGTGGGTTTTGCTGTTTAAGGCCAGCTTAGCACTTGTACACGCTGACATGTTTCTCAAAAGAGTGGTCTTGGGATCGTCTTCCCAAGACTCCACCTCAATGTCTTCCTGCTTTGCTTTGTCTTCCTAGTTATCCTATAAATATATAAGGGGACAATGTGTTCAGAAGAAACAAGGTGTACAGCTTAACAAAACAGGTTTTTCTGGTGTAGACTACCTGTAATACATTTCACGAGGACATACTTAGGAAATCACTTTCATCTGGAAATTCACATCATATTTAAACTGAATAATCTGTCAAATTCAGGACTAACCTGAAAATCCAGGATGTATGTAGAGCTGACGTATGATTGTGTTCTCTATTTTTTTAGGTCCCATTCATTCTTCTTATGCCATGCCCATTTGGGCTTCCCTTGGCCAGCATGAGTGCCATAAACAGAACAAACAGATCCAGAGTATACCTCTAAGAACCTTTTTCTAAATAAGATACGTATAATCTTTCCGTTACATGCACAGATTTATATTAATAGGTTCAACACAGATATAAATGCTTGTAACAGTTCATTAATATTTGATGATGCATAAGTTATATACAGACACAAGAGGCCAGATCCATACACCGCAACCCATAAGGTCTGTAAGTCAGGGCTTTGGCAACACCATTTTGTTACAGACTCATTCACTCTTTTTAGGAATCCGAATCATTTTGAGAGAAAATCAACTGAACAGACTTTCATCCTCCCCTTTATAATTTTTGCCCACTGGGAAACCCAAGTAGAATTTACCATTTGATTACCAACTACAATTCAATGAGCTAAATCCAGTCAGCAGGAAGAATGGCTTATCTCTCAAGCTAAGGCTTTACCTTAGGTCTTTGAGGATGTGCCTCCCGTGCAGAGCATCACAGAATCAAGGCAATCATCTAGATCATATAGATCTTCAATAAAGGTCTTCAGGTAATAAGATCTGAACCAAGTAGATGCCAGATTCAATTCTTTATTTCCTGTTGGGTGTGGAAACACAGCCCGTAGTCTCATTGCCTGAAGAAGTTACCTTGTCCCGTAAAAGAAAAGTATTAGCTTCTCCTCTGCAACTATTGGTCAGCCGAAAGAAAGGGTGCCAAATGCCTCACTCCTGGATTTAGACTGGTGGAAACTGAGAAGGGCTTAGGGGAAATTCAGTTTATGGGGAGATGTATTCCTGGTAGGAAATATCAGGAATCCCAATGACTGAGTAGCTGACCTCAGGTCATTTCCAACCTTGCATGGGGAAGTATGTCACTTGCAAGCATATCTAGTCAAGAAACCCTTCCGGAGTTGGGTAACTCATCTACTGGCTCCCTGAAAGGAAACCCAGTCCTGCCATGTTTTTGCAAATACCACACTTCCTTTGGTTCTCAGGAGCAAACGTTATGGTACAATGTTGTACTTTTGTCAGAATCAAGGAATCTGTCTGTGCTATAGTTTCCCATGAAATATGGCAGTAAGTCCAAATCAGTACACACATGCTCAGAGAGAATTTTTCCATGGTTCAGACTTTTGATGAGAAGGTCTTTGCAGCTCTTGCTTGGCTTGATGGCCAAAAGGGCTCAGCAGTTAAACCCAACGGAGGTGGCTCTTCTTCCCTGCTTTTTGAGTCTTGGGGCCATACCGTTGTCTAGGTTGCTGGTATTGCTTTCCTTATTCTCCAAATAAATTCATTCCAAGGCAAGAAAAAGGACCAATGAGATTTTTTTCAGTTATTGTAATACGCACTCTTGGACTATTAGGGTCATGCTAAGTGTACACTTTGTCCCCTTCACCTATTTTGCCCATCCCCCCACTCACCTCTCCTCTGGCAACCAGCAGTTTGTTCTCTATATTCAAGAGTCTGGCTTTTTCATTTGCCTCTTTTTATCTTTGTTCCTTTGTTTTGTTTCTTAAATTCCACATATGAGTGAAATCATCTGGTATTTGTTTCTCTCTGATGGGCTTATTTCACTTAGCTTTATATCCCCTCTAAAGATTAAGTTTAAGCAAAGAGCCTGAAGGAATTCTGAAGTGAGAGTTTTGTACATCTAGCTGCCAGAGATTAACAGCCTCAGTATCTCTGGTACTTTCTGGCTGAAATCTAGAATAAGGGCCACCGAGTGCCAACCTGGGCAGGCGCTATAGGCAGACTGTTCTCCTTAGGTGAAGCGAGTCCAAAGCTGCTCATGCTATAGTTGCTTGTGGTTTTCCCAAAAGGAAAACCCAACTGCCCACTCTTCCTTCTCCTTTCTCATTCCACCTGTCATCATTGCTGCTTAAGAGACAATTTAGTAAAAGACCACATGTTAGTGCAAGGGTTGGTTCTAGAAAAGATGACAAGGAATCTTAATCGAATACTATCTCATTTCATAGCCTAACACAGTGAATTCACATAATGATGTAGGGAGGATGAGAAATAATGCCGTTGGGTACAAGAAACATTTGACTTAGACTCCGCCAGCTTTTAGCTGTATAACTTAGACAAGTCGCTTTATGCCCAAGCCTCATTCCTTCCCATATGCAAAGTGAAGGGGTTGGATTAAGTGATTAAAACTCTCTTCGAGCCCTAAGGATCCATGATATTATGATCTCTGCTTTAATTTCTTTTTTTCATAAGAGGCTTACTACTATAAAGTATGACTTGCTTATATTTTAAGTCAGAGTGGCCCACAATAAGGAATAATCAATTTGGATTGTTTTTCATCCCCTTGGGGCAATATTAAATTCAAGCCTCCCTCTTCATTTGATGTTTTACAACAAGCTTGGAAGATGGCCACGTTAATCCATAGTTTGGTGTTTTGGGATACAAACAGACATCCTTTGACAAAACTGCCCTTTTGCCTAACTCACTGTCTTAGTAGAAGTAGCAGTTCAGCTCAGAGAAAACTGCTGCCACAGGGGTAGGGCGAGTCCAGAGCCTCACTCAGGGCCTTAGATCATTCCCACTGTAGCAACAGAGCCCACTCCGAACCCAAAACACACAGTTTTCTGCACACCGTCCTCATTGCCAACCCAGTACGGGAATCTGGGAGTCTTTGGCAAATAAACTTGAACACTCTTAGGAAATTTGGTGCAAGACTTACACAGTAACAGCAACTCTCTGTCAATACCTTCCCTCCCTGCTTATACACAGACATGCACAGCCGAGCACAGGCTGAGCCTGGGCCAAGTCCTTTCTCTGCAGGGATATTTGAATTCATTTTCAAATGGTCGTCTTGGTTGGTTTTTATCATGGACCTCCCATCATAGCTCTAGAGAAGCTCTACCTTACAAGAGTGGAGTTGTGCTGGTTATCATTGTGCCCTTCCGTGCCTGAGGGGTTTCCAGGGCAGATAAAGTGCACGGTCTGTCTGCAAGGTGCATGCCACCAGCATGGCTTTTGGACACCTTCTTGCACTTTCTGGTACTGCTGCAATGGGCCCCTGCTTTCATCCTTGCTCTGAGCCCAAACTCCTGCTAAATATGGAATAGGTTTGGTATTTACTTGATTGCCAGAGAAGCCCCGCTCTTTAGGTTTGGGGAAGCAAGACATAAATGTAGGATGGAAAGGACTGGGTTAGGGTCTTCATTGTTTGTTTGTTTGTTTGTTTGTTTGTTGAGTGCAGAAGACCCGAAGCAAGGACAGCAAGACAAAGGCTAGTTCTCCACTGACCCATAGAAGAACCTATAGACAAGCAAGAGAAGCCCACAAATTCTTACTTCATTCACTCAGATTATATCCTAAATAATTACTGATGGGTTTTTTTTTTTTTTCCTATGTCCAGCCTGGCTTCACCTGCCTACCTCCAGACCAAATATCCATTTTGAGATTTTTAAAGTTCTTCTGATTGTCATACAGGGCGCTTTTGTGCTGAGACTGAACCTGGCTACTGAAACAGACCCACTGCTTTGCAGAGTCAGCGCATGACCCAGAGCATGGGTCATCACAGGTCTCCAGTCTCTCTGGAGACACCCCCGATCCCTGGGTGAGTGTTGGAACCTAACAGCTGACTGTGACCCTTGTCGTCATTCCCTGTGGAGACGGGGATGATGCCATCAGAGCCTTGCTCCCTCTGGGGCTCTGTTTCTCTCCATGGCAACCATTCAGCCTGCCTAGAAATGGCTGTTGCCTCTGGTAGGAGAGAAACACACACATTAGCCAAGGAAGCTGGTCTAGCACAGCTCTGAGGTTTCTCCTCCGCACAGCGAGTCCTCTGAGATGTGTGATCAGGAAGCTGGCCCGCTGGTTGCTTACTTACTACTCCAGGAGAGTAATTTTCCTTACTAGGAAGTCAACCTTGGGCATCCAGATCTTTCCATAAATCACCTTAACTTCTCCCTTCTTCCTTCTCCCCCTGGGGAACCTCAGCATTGCATTCCCATGTTGCACAACACAGATCAGATTATCTGGTCGCTCTAGAGATTTGTATATAAGACTACTTTTGTGAGGATTTTTGTATATTGTTTTTCTATTTGTTTTCTACGGCTTAAGGAGAGAACTGGCAAACTGTGAATCTAATTTGATCTTGCTGCCAGCAGATATATTTTGGCTTCCTGGTAAGAACCGACATTACCAGGGACAATCCATTGCCCTTCCATTGCCCGGTGATCAGTATCGCACCCCGCTCACAAATTCCTCCAGCCCAATCTTACGTTCTTTTTTAAACAAATCCCTGGGCTTCTTTGTTATTATTTATAAAGAGCATGAGGAAATGTTTTTATAGTCCTGGATATTATATGTTTAATATTGATTTAGCCTTTAATAATGTTATAGGTTTGTATCTATTCTTCATAAATCACAAAGAACTCAGTGTAGACTGAATTAATCTATTTAGTATCTGTAATTTTGCAGACAGATATTTTCTTACAGTATTTTCTATATAACCACATATGTAGAATTATAACTAATTAGAGCACAAGACATTTCTACAGCAACTTAGAGCTATCAGTTATTTCCTGAGCATATAACCGCATTTGAAAAATTTAAGAATCCAGTCCTTCACAATGCAATGAACAAAATGACCATAAAGAACAAGGAATCACTTCAATCCCTTAGCTGGTTAAGATATGCATTTAAACAATTAGTCTTTTAAACTTGAGGAATGGTGCTAATTCCTTATTCCTGACACCAAGCCTTGTTTTTCCAGCTAAGTGTTCAAATTTCACAAAAGTAAGAAGATGAAAAATAAGGTGATAAGAGTGGGATCATTTCTATATCAGAACTTCCCCTGCCTTCCCAATAATTTATGTCAAAATTGGCTTAGGAAAACCTTGAATAGCAGAGCTTGAGAGTGAGTGCTAGGAAGCAAATCAAGACAGATTTGTTGCAGTTCATTCTTGCCAAGCAAATTGGTAGTAAATGTCACATTGTTATGTGAATTGAGCACATATTTTTAAGAAAAAGGTTATTAGTACCAGCTATGAAGCAATACTCTTAGTCACTGGGGCTGGAGGTGGGAGCTTAGAGTCACACTGAAATTGTTTAGAAGAAGCCCAGGTAGATTCTGTCCTCAGGTGAATAACAATCTATGTAATTTTCCCCAAAAGGCAAATCGGTAGCCACTGCAAAGACAAGGGGGTCTTCCTTCTGCCAAACACACTTTCTGATATGGTTGTAGGGCTAGTATTTTTGCCATGTTTTAAAAAGATAGTCAACTCCATAGAAAGTGTACTGGTATATATTTGAAGCTGTTCCTCAATAAGCAAACAGATTAGAAGTGCCCTCAACTGGCAATGATTGTATCTGTGATTTTCAAGTACAAGATAGCTGTTCAAAGCATGACGTTCTTGTGTGTATACGGTAACACTTGGTTCACGCATGAAGAACAGTGCCTATGCACTTTGTGTAGCTATAATGTAGGTATCTATGTGTAATTTCAGTGAAATTGGTGTATAGATGTATTTTAATTTAATTTAAATGTTATTTTTGGCTATTCATCTAAATGCAGTAGACATGTCGATTGGTGTTTTGAAAACCCTTCTTTTCCCTCTTAGATAACTAGTGAATCACTTCTCCTCTTCTTAAATGTGATTTAGGGGTATGTATCAGTGCAGAACTTCTCTATGAATCCTTTGTACCAATGATTGTGTGAAAGTCTGGGTGTCTAGCATCTTTGTAAATACACAGTTCAGAGCAAGGGAGGGTTGGATGTGTGTCATGATTCTTAGTGAAAGGTCATCTGACGTCTGTCTAATGCATGGTGATTGCAGCTGTGGAGCTTTTGATGATCTAGGCTTAGGTAGGTTTAGAATGAGGACATTTAGCTAAAGCCCTCCTTTGCTTGGTGGATGGGACTCAGAGAGACAAAAGGTTAGTCTGCTTATGTGCATGCTAGCTAGCATCCTGTCCTTAGGTAAAGGTCTGCCTCTCTGGTTGCCAAATACTGATCATGATTCTCATGACTTAGAGGTTCTGAAGAACCTTGTCCCCCTTGGTTTCTCGAGTCAGGTTAACTAACTGCCATGTAGGCAAAACCCCACAGAAGCACAGTTCTGGTAGTAAACTGCACAGGTGTCCATAGAAAGAGCACTAGAGGCCCAGGAATGGTCAGTATGTAGCTTTGGGGTTGCAGAAAGGCAACTGATGAAGCACAGATCCCACAGACATGAAGGAGTATGACCTCTACCTAATAGGCTCTGTGTGCATGTTTTGAGTGACTGACGACGAGACCTAACTAATGCAAATATACACTTGCCTCCTAAAACACACATTCTGTCTAATTATCACTACATGGAATGCTGTAGCATCGAAAGTTCCTGTAACTCCTTTCCTCCTCCGCAAGGACAGAGAAAAATGGCCACGTGCAGTTGGGGACACTGAGTGCCCCCCTCTTCTCACAAAAAGGCGTGAAGCCTGCATGATCCTGTGAGGGCACAGAGCACATTAATTTTTGGTGGCTTCTCCAATGATTGGAGTGAGGGGATACAGATGGTGGAAGAGGCACATTTTTCTTGGAAAATGTGGCCTCTTCAACTCCTGTCGGATTCCAGATGGAAACCCCACTGAAAGAAAGCTAGCCTTTAGGCAGGGTTTCCTCTGGAGATGCTTGTGTGTCCAGAATGAAAGATGAGAATAATTGTTTCCCTCAACTTCACAATCCCCATTGGTCTAAAGTCCTGTAGCCCAGAGCATTGATAGCACACAGGCTTTTAAAGACTAATGAATGAAGATAAAAAAAACTTCAACTAATTTTGGGGTTATTTCTTCAATGTGGTACTAGGAGATGCCTTGTTGGCAAAGCACATTTGGGGTAGTTGAGATCTTTCGTTTTCACCTTGAGCTTTCTTACCATGTGGACTGATTACTGTAACATTTCATGTGTAAAATAACTGGATATTCTTTATATACTGGAAGCAATCTGTGAATCCAATATTTCACTAAGTGTTTTAACTTTTGTGTATATATCTCTCATCAATAAATGTGGATTCTGATTTCTCTTGGTCATTGCCTCTCCTTCAGTTCCCATTTTAAACTAGTGTCGCTTCCATAGTGAGGGTCTCCAGTGTTCCTTTTGGAAAAACTGTGGACTGAAAAGTACAGTGTCCAAATGAATACTTTCCAGAATGCGTAGATATATAGCGGAGTCACATCTTACCTAAAGTTAGTGAGGTGGACAAAAATGGGATGTAATCCAAATTTTCCCTGTGAATCACTTAATGTGGGCTATCTCCCAAATCTCGGGGCTTGATACAAGGTTTACTTCTCAGTCACGTGGAAAGCTCATCACAAGTTGCCTTTGGGGGACTCTGCTGTGAGCCATCTTCACTGAGGGAGTCTGAGAGAGACTTAATATCCATGTTTCTGCAGGTGCCAAATTCAGGAGAAACGGAACATGGCAGATGTTACACTGAGTCTTAAAGCTTCCTCCCAAATGTCATGGACCTCACTCCTGTTCATAGTCCAATGACCAGAGCAAGTCACAGGGCTCTACCTAACCTCAAGGGGGGCAGGGAAGTGCAACCATACCAGGGGCCCAGGAAGAAAACTGGAAATAGTTGGTGAATAGCTCTGGTGACTATCAGACCATGAAGAGTCCTTAAATCATTCATAAAGGCTAATATGCGAACAAATCATCTTTCAATACGTCCAACTGCACGTTTTTCTCTAGTACTGGAAAAATCATTGCTATGGAGGTAAGTAGCAAGCATTTGGCAGTCATGTTGTAGAAATAAAATGCATGATCTTCAAAAGTAGGACCAGGCTCAGCATAATGAGATTCTCACACAGTGAAAGGTGTATATATAGGAATGGAGGCCCACCAAGAAAATGGCAGGTTTTTTTGACACGTGGGGCACCCGCATACTGAATAGAATGGTTTAGATTAATTGAATTATTCTCTCTTATTCTTTTTTGGGGGTGAAAGGAAGCAAATATTTTAAATAAGTGAAATAGATAGACGTGATACACCCCAATTCTTTTTATGAATGTCAGAAATTTCTTTAAACTGCTGGTAAAAATGGACATTTCCTTTTAAAACATATTTTTCCTTCTTCCCTGGGAGTCAAGTATATATCACATCACATCCATCTTCAAAATGTTATTAAAATCTTATTTACAGAAAATATGCTTGTCAGTATGTTTCTGGGCTGCCATTTTGTTTTAAGGTAGCAAAGAGCCACAAATCAGAGCTGAGGTAAACATAACACTTTAGTATGGATAGGATTTGTTTGGTCCTTCAAAATAGAACACAGGCAGAGAGAAACTTGACTTTGCTTGCTCAGGGAGTATGATCCCAATGTTCTAATTTCTTACCCTCTCTTCTGGAGCAGAAGCATTTAATCCATCCATTGTCATCGTGACAGTGTAATATTGCTTTTACTTACCACTGCAAAAAATATATGTACATAATTATTATATATTATATACATGTTGCCTATTATATGTAATTATTATAATTAATAATCACTAGAATTATTACTTATTATTATTTTGGGGGTGAGAATAGAAGGAGGAATAATGGACTCAGGGTTACAAGACATGAGTTCTGATCTCCATATAGTCACTAAAGAGTTGAGTAAATGTGGGCAAGTCCCTTTGCAATTTGGAAGTTATTTTGGCACATGTAAAATTAGGGGTTTGGATGAGATCATTTCTAAGCTTTTGGACTCTGAAATTTATGTGTCAGCCAGGGAAATCATCATGTATGTATACACATCATGTATGTATGTAGACATGCTTAGATCGAAGTGATAATGCCACATGTCACAGAAGCACAGAACTACAGCATCACCAATGATTTCCCTTGACCTTGGTTCTCCTCCCTGTCCTGGTGATCTGTTTCACTCCCCAGAGGAAACTGCTCCTAGGAATTGTGTTTATCATTCCCCTGCTTTTAAAAAATAGCTTTATCTCACAGGTGTGCGTGCCTACACAAGCTTTGCTTATTTGAAGCCTTATAAAAAGGACTACATGCAGTCTTTTTGGACATGTCTCTTCGTTACCTAACGTTGGGTTTCTGAGTTCATCCGTGTTGTTACAAGTAGCTGGGGCTCATTCATTGTCACTGCTGTATAATGATACAGTGTGGAAAATACGCCACATTTTTGTTATTCATTATCCTGTCAGTGGAGATTTGCCTCATTTCCTAGTTGTTTGTGTGTGTCAGACAGTGCTGCTAGGAACATTCTTGTATATAGCTCCTCAGTGTATACTGAGGGGGCCGTGACATATGTGCTCTTAGATACAATAAAAAAAATGTGTGTGTGTGCGCGTGCGTGCGTGCGTGCGTGTGTGTGTGTGTGAGAGAGAGAGAGAGTCTATGTTGTGTGTATGTGTGACTGGAAAGTACCTATTCAAATCTTTTATGTGTCCATGGCTCCTTCAATGGACCCCCCGATAATCCACACACTGCTGGCTGATTAATGAAGCCCATGCTGTTAGCGGGAATACCGAGGCAAGTGAAACCAGAACATTTTTAGGAGGGGAATTTAAATTTAAAGCTGAAGCGGGGCGCCTGGGTGGCTCAGTTGGTTAAGCGTCTGCCTTC